>NC_137695.1:39856208-40321971 GCF_964034855.1 Anser brachyrhynchus | reverse complement strand
GGAACTGCTAAGCTTTGAAAAATATACATTATTCAGGCTTGCAGCATTGGTATTTAAGGTCTTTCTACTCTGAAATAAATTGTTTCAAAAACAGTGGCAACTGAAATTGTTTCAAGAACTCAGGTTTTAGGAACATTGATGATTAAAGATTTGTGTAACTTTAGCTTGGAAAAAGCAGCAATGCTATGGATTGAACAAAGAAAAGTATGTTTTCATCTGGCATAGTAGTCTCAGTACTATTCAACAAGAAAATATTTTAGTTTTATTGACACTATTTATTGCAATCCAGAAGAGTTTATTTCAATAGAATTGCTCAATTATATCTCTGAGAGATTGGTTGTATGTGGAAATAGTTATAATCCTTTAATACAGGTTGATAATTTGGACTATAGGATAATCAAAGGTTTACTCTAATGTGTAGTTGTAAATCTGTTTTGGAGGAAATTGTTGTGATTTCTCTTACACAGCATGGAAACCATTCTACAAAATACACTGACCATGTTAATAAAGTACTAGAGGGCTCAGAAACACACATTCAATTATAACCTGAAAACTACAGTTCCATATTCATACACACATATATGCACACGTATTTAGTCTGTGTAGAAATATTGGGCTAGTTTGAAAGAAAAATCCAGTGCACTTGTGCACCATCTTCATATTTGCTTAGAGACAGTCCTGGATGTTAGCAATGGGTAATTAGTTTCTACTCTTTAAAAATTGCTGTAGATTTTTTTTTCTCTGAAGAGCTCCAGTAGTTTAGTTTTGAAATTAAGTTTTCCAAACTGCATGTGTTTGTTTTCTGAAATTAGAAGTCATACTGATGATGTTTTCAAGGGAACATCAATAGCAATATGGCTTCCCAGTCCTTAAGCTGAGTTATATTTCTTCTAATATGGTTTTATTTACTGATGCTGCAAATTTCATAATCCAGAGAACCTGCTTTTACACAACACAATGTAAATTTGTTGCCTTTACATCTTTAAATCTTTCTTTTTGATACACTCCAGAAATCTTCTTGCAATTCAGTATTCATATTACATTATGACTGATGCAAACCTATACTTGATAAGAATAAGTGTTATTACTTTTAATAGTTCTCTATGAGTATTTTAGTTGTTAACAAGATTAGTCAAACAAGGTAGCTTTATGCAAGTGTTTTTTTTTTTTTCAGTGGGAATGTGTTGTAATGCTGTTATATTCGTTAGTGCTATTAAAATATTTCTAGTGTATTTTAGTAAAAACATATCTCTTCCTATATCCGCTCTTTTTCCTTTTTTTTTTTTAATTACTTTGGAGAACAATCTACATACCATTGTTCCTCCCCCTCCCCCCCCCCCGCCCCCAAAATGTGGGTATTTTGTTTAGATTCATCATAGAGATCTTGAGTAATCCAGTTTAGCTACTCCCCAAAGTTCCCCATAAAGAGAATTGTCACCATGACTTACTATTTCTGGATACACAAAGGATTTCTATTTAATTTGTTCTGACAGAGCATTCCATGCTCTGTAGTTTGCCTGTGATAGATGAGATGCCATGAAAACACGGTGGCTGAGGCAGCATCTGCAAACACATAAGGGCAGGAGTGGTAAGCTTATAATGCAGTTTCTGAAAACAAGAAAAAAAAATCAAATGAAATCTGCTTCATAAAATATTTCAAAAAAATCTTGAGACTAAAGCAGATGGGAATATATGCATGAAGCACAGAATAGATTTTGAAATGTGCTCAATTTGTTTATTTTGGGTACAAAGTGAGGTGCCTAAGGCTCCTTCTCCCTTGACATTGTGCAAGGTCAAAAGCCACCCACTGTGACCCAAAGAAAGCCTAAGGGAAATCCAGGATATTACCCATACTGAGGGCAGTAATCAGGCCAACAGCAACTTCCTACAAGACTATTTTACAGTAACAGTGTGGAGGTTATACTCATACTGTTTAATCTCATGGAAAACTTCAGAAGGCCTTGGTTCCCATGGAGAAGTTCTCTCTTTGGTAATAAAATGCCCTTCACAACCCCCTGTGAACAGTGGCATGAACCCCTGAACAAGCTTGCTTTTATGCAGGATAAAAGGGGATCAATGCAGAGGCAAGACGAGACTAACAAGGCAGTAGTGGGATTCAGATAGGCCTGGGCTGGTGCTTTTTCCTGTTTTGCTGGGAAAATCAGGCATGAAAATTCATTTCTTTATATGATGGAATTAACTAGCAGAGGTAAATACAAATGTACAAAATGATTAGAATGAGTAAATGAACAACTATGAGGAAGGTTTCAGGAGATGTGAGGGAATTGTTTGTATTTTACGTCAAAGTAATTGAAAACCTGGAAGAATATATATATTTTTTTTCAATTCTTGATCATCTTGAAGTCATTAGACAAATTACCATAAATTTTCATAGAATTAATATTTTGCATTCACTTGAATGCCTGGTGCAAATATTTCCTACTCAGAAGGTGGGCTCCTTCTGCCAGGAGTCACCAGGCTGGTGTAAATTACACAGCAAAATTTAGTATTTTTTTTTTTGATTCAAGGTAACAAAGTAAAAGTGTAGCACTTCTGTACCACCCTCTCATTTCTCTTCCTCCTCCTCAAAGGAAACACAGGAAAATAACTCAAAGGAAATCTGGTGAGATGCTTATCTGAGAACTGCTTGATTCAATGTTTTCAATCTACATCTTGTTGTTTATTTTTAATTCAGAGTTTAAAAATAGTATTTCCATGCTACACAACTGAAAAGCAAAAATAAAGCAAGCTCTTAATATATAGAAGTACGTTTCAAGAAACTGTACTTCTACATTAAAACATTTAATCCAAACAGAAGGTGTCATATGGAGAGTTTAAAAAAAAATAATAATGGGGGGTGGTGGTAATGGTGGTGGAGGGGGTGGTGGGGTGCAGGGAGACAAGATAAATAATAATTATTTTTGTAGAAGTTAATACTTCACTGGAATGACTGTGGCTTTCTCTCCCTCCTTGTTTTTGAACACTGCTGTGTCTAGTTTCTTACGCTGTCGCTATCTTTACCATGGAGCTTTACCATGGAAGTGTCTGTACTTTAACAACATTGCTGAGTATTCAGCACTAACGCCTTATTTAGGACAGTCTGTCTTTGGCATTAGTAAAAATTGGGCAGGTGCCTGGTGTCTGTTTTGTCTTCCAAAACCATTAACTGAACTATGAGGTACACTTACAACTTTTGGGGGATTCTAACCAACATCTCTAACATATCTTACTGTTTTAAGCCCAAATATTAAATAGTTGCCCTGGAATGAAGAAAGTGTATCAAACAGTTTCCTTTTTTGCTGGTATGCAACAGTTGTTTCAAGTGAAAGTGTTTAAGCTCTAACTCTGTGCTTCTATAAATATATAACAATACTAGTAACTTCAGTGTATGCCAAAACAATGTTATAAGGGAATAAAAAATGCTTGCTGTGTGTGGTATGCAGCCATTTTTTTTTCTCCTTCCCTTTCTTTATTGGTGATTTTTGCCATAGAGACATTATTTTCTAACGAATTGAATTGAGAAGAAATAATTTCCTCAGAAGCCCCCTTTCAGCTTCGTTTCTAACCACCCTATTAATACTGAAAGTCGTTGCAGCCACCTTTTCATGTTTACAAAATTACTGAGAATTTTATAGGTTCTTTTTATTTGTGAAGATCAGAATAAAAAAGGTTGTTTGTTTGTTTGTTTTTTAATTGTTCAATAGCTGTTAATGTATACTACCTCGTATTCCAACATGCATATTAGATTCCAAAATCCTTGTCTTTTTATAACTGGGCGGGAAAAAAAAAAAAGGTTAAAAGGTGGATCTTTCATTTATATGGCTACTGGTTGGTGTATGAAGGTCTTACTGCCAAACTCAGGAAGAGTTTTTCCTAAGTAAATGCTTTGGGACTTGATCTGTGATTTTTGAAATGCCTTTGGGTGGTGAGATCAGATGTGTAAGAATGTAGTTGTGTTTATTTTTTTACATGAACCCCACTGGTAGAATCCTTGGGGATTTGCTGTAACAAAGATATTTATGAGAATATTGCCCTTGGCTACAGTTTGAAAGAGAGCAATGTGGCACAGGGACAGATGAAGGGTAGGCAAAGTGGTGACTCTTGTAGGAGAGAATGGCAAGAGTCTCATAGTTCTGGATAACCTTTCTGATATGTAGCACTCAAGCAAGTTAGATAATGGAAATGTGCAAAAATCTTCAGTCAGATTTCTACTTCAAAGGTCTGCTTGTGGAGTAGTTCTTAAATGATCATAATTCAAAGAAGCATGAGCAGAAGGATTAGTTCATGCAATGGGTGAACCCAGTATATGCTGTTGTCTGTATGCGGTATGGGTTTAATTGGAGAACAGGATTCTTGGGAATGTGACTATTATATTTGGCCTTTGGTGTGAGGCAGATGTTGGTACACAAAAATACTTCTGTGTTATTGCAAACTTCTTGCCTTAAAGGGATGAACTGGGCAAGAAGATGGTAAGTAAAATCTAGTGGGTTTGTCATAAAAGTTCCTCAACATGTCTAGGTTTACATTTCCCACATGTCATACATAGTTAAAATGACAGAGCAAACAGGAAACGAGGAAAGTTACAAAATCAATTTGTATATGAAGTCTCCTTTACTGATGATGTATAGTTCTAGCAAAAAGTGGGAGCTCTTTACCCTCAGTTCAGTAAAAGATCTGAAGCAATATAGAGAACTAGCAAAAGAGCCTTTTCAAAGGAATGCATCTAACATTTCTTTTCATTTAGATGAAGAAATTAAATAGCTGCGTAATCTATTAAGAATACATGCCTGCTGATTTATAAATATATATATACACATGAGCACATACAGAGGTCTTTTAATTAATTGCTGAGGTAATGTATAAACCTCTGCCCCTTTAAATTTGATGATTGAAAAATGAAGAATTCCTGCCCTTTAAATGTTCAGCTTTCACAGAGGTTACAGTAAATCTCTTAATCTCCCAGGCACTTATTCTCCTCTAGGTTTTTCACAGGCATTTATCCACAGGACATTCATTTCCAATCTGTATTTAAATCCAGGAATAACTATGTGGGCTTTGAGCTATCTGCTTTCATGCACTCCTAATGGGCTCTACCACAGGAACTCTGGATGAGCTGGAAAAAAATAGATTCAAGTCCAGTCATATTTGGCTTCCATTTCAGCTTGAGTTGAGTCTATTTATTCTTGTTGAAGAGAGCATTAAGGAAAGTAATTATTTGTGGGTGAGGAAAAGGCAGGAAGGATCTAGAATAAAGGATTTATTCTGACTTTATAGAGAACACCAACATGTATCAGATTTTTCAGGCTTATAATGGGTCATAGTGGAATATATCTATGGCATGGAGGGGAATGGAATGTGAGGATTTGAAATATATCCTGGATTTTTTTTCAAGTGCTCACAGCACTTTCTTTCTATTCCTTACAGAGCTTGTAGACTGGATTCTTAGATGTAAATGGTCATAGCTTCCCATTGTCCTGTAAATACACAATAAGGCAAAGGAGCATGTTTCCACATTGCTTAGTAGATGCTTTGCAGTTAATATGCTAAATGGCTTTATTTTTTATTTTATTTTATTTTATTTTATTTTATTTTATTTTATTTTATTTTATTTTATTTTATTTTATTTTATTTTATTTTATTTTATTTTATTTTATTTTATTTTATTTTATTTTATTTTATTTTATTTTATTTTATTTTATTTTATTTTATTTTATTTTATTTTATTTTATTTTATTTTATTATTTATTTGTAAGAGAAATGTAATGTTAAATTAATAACATGATGTGAAAAAGCACAAACACAATGTTCTTTTAAGTAGTTACAATGAAGCTGCATCTTGACCTTCTGGCATTTTTCTCCCTTGTTCATCTTGGAACGATTTTCAGTTCCTTAAGAGAATGAGGGAGATTGAAAGAAACTGTGGTGAAGAGACTTTTAGTTTTTTATTCCACCCTATGTAAAATAACCTCAATTTGAACATTGTGTTAAATTTCATTCAATAAAATGTGTGGTATTACCAATAGACATAAATCTTTAAATAATCATTTCTTAATCTTCTCCAGTCTTTCTTTGCTGATTTGAACTCTTCTGGTCTTGTAAACATACTAGATCAAACATCAAAGATAGCTCAATAGCCTTCTGTCAGTAATGCCAAGATTCAAATCTTCTTTTCCATATTGGGTATACTTTAAATATTAATAGTATAAAGATTTAGAACAACGGTCATTGTTTTCTTGTAAAATGTGCTTAACTTGAGATATTACCTTTGAAAATATTCTTACTAGTGAGCATGCAGATCAACGATGAAATGTTCAGTAGAAGATTTTTTTAATTGCATATCTTTGTCACCTGGAATTATAAGTAAAAATAAATAAATAAGTAAAATGGTGCTTATTAAACTCTTAGCATATTCTGTTAGACTTTTCCAGCACCAGGAAAGAGGATCTTACTCAGATCATTATTCATACCGTGAATAATCTTCTGGGTAAATGGAGAATAGGAAGAAAATTCAGGTCCAATCTTGTGAGATGATACTTGCTTCTTTCATTTTAGGTTAATGAGCTCATGCCATAGAGTAAATACTGTGATGGGAAGCAGTGGTCTCAGACCAGTATCTTGGCCTCTTGCAGTAGCACAAACAGAAAAATGGAAGAGTTGCTGATTTGTAGCAGCTTAAGGTTTGACTTTAATTTGCTCATATGCATTAACTAAAGAAGAGATCATTCAGTGTTATCCAGATATTTATTAAATTGCCTGAACAAGTTGACATTAAACCCTCCTCTATTAGGAGCAGAATAGTGATGAGCCTTATAACTTGTTTTTTATTATTATATTTATGTTTATTCCTTAAATGTTCAAAGCTCTGGCTTCTGAATGATCTGAATCAGTAAATTTACATATCATGGGGTGTCTAACACAGTTTTCTGACAAAGTTAAATAAACGTTTATAAGGATGCACAATGTTTCTGTAACCAGGAAAGCGTTTACGATTACGATTTACGATCACTACATTTATTAGGTTCTTTAAACCAGACACCCTTATATTGACCTGTGTGTACCAACCTATCATTACACTTCAGAATCCTAACTGAAGTTAAAAAATAAATAAAATAAATACATTTTTTTAAAAAAAGGAAAAATAGGGCACTAATAGGGCACTAATCTGAATAATAATAATAGTAATAAAACATATGTTTGAGTGGGAGTTTACCAAAGCTAGAAAGCTGTTTTTTAATGAATTAACATTTAATGATAGCTCTTCAAAAACCAGTGAGTAGTTTGGTTATGCTAAGTTCTTCTTTGCTATGGATTGATGCACATTGCCTTGACATGCTTAGCAGTAGCATTTCTTAGTTGTTGACCATAGCAATAAGGAGAATTGGTGTGTGGAAAACCCTTGTTCAAAACAGCATTTAACTTGCAAGTCATAAAGGCTTATGCTGAGTGATATTATCCTTTCTGATGGAATTTTTTATGATTTTTATGATCATGATAATGTGGACCAGAGACCAGAAGATTCTTCTCCCCAACTTATTGCTTTTTTTTTTTTTTTTAAACTTAGGAACTTTGGTGTTATAGTCTTTCCTTTATTTTCTTTATTCATTCATATCTGAAAATGAATTTAAGGTATACTCTTCAGGATTTGAAAGCTTCTGAAAAACTGAATTCTGTCTCTTGTTAAAAAGCTTACACAAGGTTCTGTTTGTCACTTACATGTTCAAGTGTTAATATTTCACATTTGAACTTAATTAATTTTCCCAGCATTTAATAACTGCATTTAAATGAGGCCTGTTTTGATGGTTAATTACTGGAAATTTATAGCTGTCTTGATATTTGTAATACACCAATAATTAGAATGAAAGCGCTTACAAAACCATATACAGTGTTTGCTTGTGAAATGTTTATTCATCCCGTTTTTGGAAAATCACTGTAACAGTAGTGATTATAGGTACTCAGTACACTGTTCTGCAAATTAGTTTGTATCAACTTCTCAACTGGTGTATTACCTGATAGTCCAGCAGACATTTTCACCTAGATCGATGGGAATGAAGTAATGAAGGGAAAATTCAGTAGCTGAATAAAACTTAGGAACCAGTCCAAGTGGAGGTGTTGAATATGAGATGTGGATGTTTCTTGACTTGCCCCAAATCATGTGATGAATTGCTCGAACTAGAATGAAGGACATCTGATTCATGTGCTGTTTTTTGTGGTTTGCCTTTCTTGTGGCATTTAAAGCCCAAAACTGACGGGTAATTCCCTTGTCACTCTCCATATCTCCATTATTAGCTTCCCTCTTCAGAAGCATACTTAAACACTACCAGAATACATATAGGTGGCAATAACTGTCAATAGTTGGTAGAAAAACTGATTTATATCACCATAGAGGGAATAACTTGGATATATATATTCACACTTCCATTTCTATTTTCCAACATCAATCTACCAAATGCCATTGGTATTTTGCTTATTTTATTATCTTGGTTACACAGAGAAGTACATTTTATTATTTTAGCTTGCTATTGGTGTCCCTTGAATATTTTGATTCCAAAAAATTAGATAAAGTAACTGTCAGTTTAAGCAAGTATTTTTCCCATCTCTCTTACTTCAATGTGTTTTCATGGCATGTGGGGAAAATAAATTACATTGTTGAATATAGTGAATTTGTATAAGTGCATTAAAATGATAAAAATAGCATCATTTGAAATATTTTGCAGTTATTATTATTTATGGAATCATCAAAGAATTGAAGTCCTCTTTGAAGAAAATGTGGTAGGTCTTTCTTCATCCACAGATCACTGACAAAAATCAACTATATATTTGATATCATTTTAAAAGTAATATTTCAAAACTTAACTTGGTTGGAGGATTTTTATCCTTTAATATTCACCCTGATAATAGTATTTATTTCTTTGTCTTGTAATATATTTTATCTAAAACTTTGCCATCTTAACAGAACTACTGCCATCAAATTCTGAAGAGAACTGTGCTTACGTTGATATGTTTCAAGGATAGCAAAAGGAAAATTAAACCATGTTTCTTTCATCAAATCTTGATGGATGACTTGCCTGTCTGCAGAAGCTCATTTTTTTTTTTTTCTCTAAATTTTAGTTTTAGTTTGTTTTGGTTTTCTTTTTCATTCATTTTAATGACAAACAGAAAGAATAAACCCCACTCCACTAACAGTTTCAGGACATTATTTTAGCTGGAGAAGATTAATCATTTCAGTTCTCATAGGACAATAGAATAACCTAAGCATAAATGTTTTGTTATGCTATGCATATTGTTTAGGGATAATAACATAAACCAACAAATAGGTCCACAGAGATCAAGGATGGAAATTTACAGCTGCGCCATTTCTCAATGCTTAATTTATAAGATGTAAAGATAGGATTATGAACTGGAAATTATTCAAGTTTGCAGTACCAGCCAAATTCATAAATTATTTTACTCATCTGAAATAGAGTTGAACTCATTAAACACTGAAGCATACATGCCAAGAAATTGTGGTCAAATGCTCAGGCTCATGTCAATAAGCTGTGCAGTTCCACTCCTGTCAGCCACACTGAGCTTTGCTCTCTGAGAATTTTTTGATGTTGCACGTAAGCCTCCGTGACTATCAGTGTCTTTCAGTTTTGTTCGTATTGTCACTTTTATCTAACCCATTTAACTTTAATGGATGGATGGACTTAAAAACCATCTGCAG
Organism: Anser brachyrhynchus; assembly: GCF_964034855.1. Taxonomy (NCBI): domain Eukaryota; kingdom Metazoa; phylum Chordata; class Aves; order Anseriformes; family Anatidae; genus Anser; species Anser brachyrhynchus. Next base: position 40,312,268 of record NC_137695.1, on the reverse strand, counting down.
CTACTATTAATATCATTCTTCAGTGGATGTATTTCCACAAGCATTTGATAACAGCTGTTTGAGCATAACACTTTTACTTCCTTTGTATCTATTTTTACAGTATTTTTTTTTTTAAGTAATAAATATTTGTCTACCAGAAAATGTCATTCATAAAATTTTAAGAATGCCCTTTCCAAAAGTCCTTTGAAGTATTTGAATTTACAAGTAAAATACTCCAGTATACATTCTATGTCAGTGTTTTAAAAAAGTAAACACAGTTTACTTTAGTGGTATTTCTGGCAGTAACTTATCATAAGTTTGTGTTAATATAAATCTCCCTTTATTTTAATTATATGTAAGTGTGATATTCTGGCAAATGAAAGAGATTATTTACTGTAAATATTGCATTTATCAAAAGGTTTAGAAATACAGTTGCATATTAATGGTTTTTGCTTTGATGGTCGTGTAATGTGTTCACTCCTTGTCTACTGCTTGATGTGTGATATACCTAGTTAGTAGAAAAGCTTTCTAATCAAATAAAAGGTTATACAAAAATAAAACATACATAGATTTTAATGATTAGAGATTATTGCTACAGGTTATACATCCATGAAGAGGGAAAGGAAATTCTTTGCCCCGTGTGAATTCCTCTTCTGTTGTGCAGGTAATACCTTCACTTAATGTTAAAATATGGGGTATGGGTTTTGGAGAGCTGGAAAAATCAATGACCTCTTGAGAAACAGTTAACTGAAAATAATGATGTTGCTTGTATATTGCTTTTGGAGCAAGAGAATATATTTGGACTAGAATGACTTTTTGTAATTTTCTTTCAAATCACTGATTGGTCAGGTATTACAGTGGCCTCAGTGAGCTTTCAATCTGAGGCAGAAGTCCACAGGAAGAAAAACAGATTTCATTGTAGTGCTCAGAACCGCAGGATACAAGAAAGAGAAAGACTGCAAATAAAAAAATTTCAGCAGCTACTTTCTTTCCTCAAGCATTGTTCCTGTTTACTGTACCTGAAACAGGGATTGTATGCGCTGGTAAATGTAGCAGCTCTTGGACAGTATTCCAAGCAAGTAACAAAGATAGTTTTTATTCTCTTTTACCAAGTTGTACTCTTAGATAGTTTAGTTGATGTATTTTCTATTTATACTCAATAAATGAATGATACAGAAGTTTTAATTAAAACCTTGTATCAGTTGGTGATGATTATGCATTTTGCATTAGATCTTGGTGTTTCAGAGAGTTGATGCCGAATGAAGCATTTAGTAATAGGAAATAAAATGAATCCCATCTTCACGCTGCCCTGTAAGTAGGTTTGGAAAGTCTGCCAAATGGGTTATTGATCCTTTTTCCTTTGTGTCTCGTCAGCTGGCTGGACTATTATTTACAGATTATCTGATATTCATATTATTTTTCTTTTGGCATTCAAGAATTTATAAGTAATTCACTGCTTTGAAAAGTCTTGGTCTGGAAAGGCAAAAAAAAAAAAAAGTGACAAGATCACTTTCTGAGTAGGATTTAAACAGACATCTTTAGGGCAAGAGCAACTTCTTGCCTGCAGACTGTTAAACCACATATTTGGAGATAAACTCTCTTTTTAGTATTAGATACCCTTAATGGAGATTCTGTTTTGAGCACAGAATATAACACCAAGTGTGTATTCTCTGAAAAAATCTATGTGATGATGGCATTGCAGGGATTTATTTTCCATTATAAGCTTCTATATTGTCTTGACAGCTGCACTGTTGTTCTGCTACCTTCAGCATGCTTACTAGGTTAGATTAATTCTAAGTCAGTCTTAGCGATGTGGATGTACAAACCCATAAAAATCCAAACAAATAGGACTTTTTGTGATAGGTCAGTGATTTCCAAAATGTGTACTCTGGGCTGTATGTTCTGATAAGTAACTGGCTTAAATAGCAGCACTGCAAACAGAGTTCTGGACGGAAGAGAAAGCTATGTTTTACAGCCATTACTGTAGGATGCAGTCATGACTGTGGTTGGCATTGTACTACTTTGGCTGAGAAAACTGCCTCTGCTATTATTCTATTGCCTTTGCTATAAAGTTTCTAGATTTAGTACTTAATTTTACTTATTTATTTATTTTGAATGCTAGCCAAGATAGAAAAGAATGCTTCTTTCTCTGAAACCATATTGTCTTTTTTCACTAGGAGAATATGTACCTAACAAAACCAAACAGCTATTGTAGCTGGTTACCTTGTTGAATGTGCCATCAGATATTCTCGCTTTTCTTACCATAATCATAGTTACAGATAGTGAATAAAAACTCTGAAGCAGGACTTGATTGGTTTTCTAAATGTGACTTTTATAGCATTGCTTGTATTAGATGCTAACTTGTAGCGTGGCTTCTAGCCTGAGCTGAGTTTCTTGTGGGTTTACAGATGTATTATATTAAGGTACCAGCCAGGCTATATTAAAATGAAATACAAATCTAGCATTTTTTGACAGCTCAAGTTCTTAATAGTTCTGTTTTCTAGTCCTATCATTTGAAAGGATCAAAAGAAGCTTGATAGTCTGAAATTTAGCACTACGTTGCTTTGAGGATAAAGTCATCTGTTTTCGTGTTGTCTAAAACCAACTAATCTGTGACAAAAAAAAAGAAAAAGAAAAAAAAAGAGAAGTCCAGATTTTATTTATTTATTTATTTTCAGAACATAAGGAAGAAGTGAAGAAGGAATGTTGAATTGTTATTACTTGAATTTAAATGTGCTTAAAGTAACTGATAGCAATATAACTACTGCCCCCCCCCCAAAAAAAAAAAGTAGCAGATTTAATTTCCTCCACTAATTGCAGCAGCAGTCTAATTGCAGAATAGTAGATGCATTTCCAGCGTAAAAGGTAACAGCTTGAAAGTGCTGTTTTGGCTCAGCTTTAGCTTTACAGAGCTAAAATGCTAAGCCCCAAGAAAGATAATCTTTGATGACCCATATGCTAATAACTCCTGGCCAATATTACTCCTGATTACAAAGGGATTTGATAAACTTCTCTGGTAAAGATTGCTGTTGTCTTGTGCCACCAGAGATTTCTTAGCAGCAGTTCTGAGCAAGTGGGTTCGTAGGAGTCCACGTATTTTTGCCCTGTTCCTCAAAGGTTTTCCCCGGGTTATTTCATTCTGAATATGTTTTTGTGAATATGATGTTATTACTTGCCCCACCAAATTTCAAGGATGACATAAGACTACATGTGGCAGTTGAAGTGTTTTATTTTGTTTACTAGCAATCACTTTTGTGTAACAGCTGCTGTAAGGGTAGTAGAAATTTTATATATAGACAAATACAAGAATTTCTTATTCTGCAGGCATTTTAATCTTCTGGCAGGGTTCATTTCAGGCTCATAGTTTGTTGTTCCTGTTGCATGTCTATTACCTCCTATTAATACTCTTGTATCATCATTGTTTTAAGGAAAGGCTTTTATGAAATGTAGGCTACATTTCTGTTTTAGCTATGCTATGATATCTCTCTTAATACATCTAGCATCTAACTTCTCAGAAGTATGTGCTCAAGAATTGCTTTTCTTGCGTAGCTAACAGAAATCGTGTAAAAATTCCTAGAGGCAGCATGTAGTTTAAAAATAAAGCAACTAAAGCTCCTTATTTGGGGGTTTAAGCTAGTTATCTGCAAATATTTCCAGAATGTTTCTTAACCCACCGCAGCAATTCAAATAAGACACATTACAGAAAAAGGAACAGGATAAGAATTAAACTGAGTCTGATTTTGAAAGGTAAGAGGAACTCCCTGCTGAACTGACTTTCCTGGTTTGTTTTTTACATTTTCAGTATGAATGACATGTGAGGGATAGGTCATGGTTTACAAGAAGTCACTTGATACTTTCTTTCCATGGAACACTTCAAAGTTTTGCCAAGGTATTGCTTGCTCTGTGCACTTAAAGATGTTTTCAAAGTTGTTCTTTTTTTTGTGGTAGAAAGCGTTTACCTTGAGTGCTACTAGTAGATGGTAAATACGTTAGCTTTAAGATAATGTTTTTCTGTGAAATTCAGTTTTGAAGGGACACCAAGGAGACAATAAGGGAATTGGTATCAAATCTGGAGAATTGTACTAATCGTTAGTAATCTCCTAATAAGCTTGCTGTATATGATATTTTGTGGCCTAGAATCGAAGTTCATTTGTTTCTCGACTAAATTCAGCACTTAGTACAGATGACCAGCATTTTATATAAATACTACTTCTCCTTTTACCTTCATCTCCAAATTTAATTAAATGCATGTGCAAGACCAAATAATAACTGTGACACTCTGTTCCCACACAACAAATCCACATGTCAATTATGAGACATTTGATGTCTTATATGGTTTCCTGTCTGTTTGTGGGAAATGTTTTCATTAGGAATTAATGTCTTATGGAGAACCAGCTGAGCTCCAGTATCTGCAGCAGGTTGCAATCTGTTGCCTTGTGCTAGAAATTTGATCTCCAACATTAAAGGACAAAAGAATGGTCTGTAAGTACTGCTTCTGAGAAAATTCTTTGAAGCAGAGTCTTAAAAAGCAGGATTCATACCTTCTTGGGCTAATATGTTCTTTACTCTTTCCCTTTACTTTTCCAGCTGCCCTTGCCACCAACCTGCAGGATAAATAGGATAAAATTCATCATGTAATTTATCAGGACTTCCTTGAGTTATTTTTGAAGAACAAATTAAATATGCTCATATGAAATGAATAAAAGCTCAGCAATATACAGTTTTTATGTATATAGAAATACATTTAAGCTACAGTGCTTTACATAATTTCGTATTAATACTTGATATTCTTGATACATGAAAGGGAAATCCTTGCCTTGTATGTTTTATCTTGAAAGCATATGAATGGCAGAGAACTTCGTTCTTTTTTCAATTAATTAGAAATGCATCTACTACATGTGACTAGTCATAGTGTACTTTTCACTAGAATATAAAGGTTTATTTGTCATATCTGAACTTTCACCAAGTTATCTGATCCTGTTTCCAAGAATGGTTGGTTTTCATGCAAGATAGAAAGAGGGTTTTTAATTGAGTTTGGTTTTGGCTTCTGAATACAGAATTAAATACAAGTGTTCATTTTAACTTTTTCACTACCTTTTACTTTATATTTAGCTGCCTGCTGCAACCTTTTTCTATTTGAGTCTAGAAAAGAAAACCATAGAAATACTTCAAAAAATAGTCATGCCTTGACATTAGTTGTATTTTCCCCATTTCAAGTCTGAGACAAGAAATTCTTTACTATTATTAAAGTTATTTTCCTTATCATACTAATGCTTCAATTTGTTATGCTGGCAAATTGACAACGACAAGTTGAATATGAGCCAGCAGTGTGCCTTGGCAGCCAAAAGGGCCAACTGTACCCTGGGGTGCATCAGGCACAGCACTGCTGGCTGGTTAGGAGAAGGGATTGTCCCGCTCTGCTCTGTGGTGGTGCGGCCTCATCTCGAGTGCTGCGTGCAGTTTTGTGCACCGCAGTATGAGAAGGATATAAAACTGTTAGAGAGCCTCCAAAGGAGGGCTGTGAAGATGGTGAAGGGTCCAAAGGGCAATACATCTGAGCAGCAGCTGAGGTCCCTTGGTTTGTTCAGCCCAGAGCAGAGCAGGCTGAGGGGAGGCCTCATGGCAGCCTGCAGCTCCCTCACGAGGGGAGCGGAGGGGCAGGTGCTGAGCTCTGCTCTCTGGGAACTGACAGAACTTGAGGGAACGGCATGGAGCTGGGACAGGTGAGGGTCAAGCTGGATGTTAGGGAAAGGTTTTTTACCAAGAAGGTGGTTGGGCATTGGAACAGGCTCCCCAGGGCAGTGGTCAAAGCACTGAGCCTGCTGGAGTTCAAGAAGCATTTGGACAATGCTCTCAGACACATGGTCTGATTTTTGGGTGGTTCTTTGTGGAGCCAGGAGTTGGACTTGATGATCCATGTGGGTCCCTTTCAACTCAGAATATTCTATGTTACAAAGTATCTTTTTAAATAAGAACTCATAACTCATAACATAAGAAGTCATAGGCAGTTCACTTTCACTGTCTCTGATAAACTTGCAGAATATTTCTCAGAAGCAAACAGTAGCAAAAGCTTCTTGTCTGTGAGAAAACAGGTATAGAGCTGAGTGTTGCTTTTTCCTGATTTTAACTGATTCTAGGAATGAAGACAATTGACTTTGTGGTCCAAGCTGTCATTTTCAGTGTTTAAAGTGAATATTGTATTCAATATTGAATCAGTATTGAATTTGTATTTTTACAAATTTTGCTAAATGTTGTAGTATTTCACACTGTATACATGCAGACACACACACAAATGGGATATATCTGTATGTGTGTGGTGCTTTAACTGTATAGTATGCCAAAACAGAACGCGGAAAATAGCACAATGAATAACCGTACACAAATTTGCAGGTGTTACATTCTGACAGTGGTTTAAATTGTGACCAAAATATCCTGTACCTTTCCAGCTGTTTGTCATTTCACAGCCTACTCAAATGGCAAAAAATTAGTCCAATTCCATATGGTCTGTCCTTAAACAGTGGAGTAATTAGATCTATTTCTATTATCGTGTTAGAAACATTTAATTTCCAGAACAACAAAACAGAATTTTGAAAATACTTCCGATTCTGCATGTGATGAGAGTTGCTTTAAGTATGCAGTATAGACAATGTTATCCAAATAATAATAATTGTCATTATTGTAATAATTGATTTGTAACTGAAAACCGTCACTTTTTTTTTCTACCTTTAGTACCACCCAATTTGTCATGGTTTTATAATAACACAAATTATTGGAATAGTTTCAGATTACAGGAAAACACTTTATCATCTGCACATCTACAGATGGTTTATTATTTTGATCAAGCCTGTAATAGTTGCTTTATAGAGCTCTTTGTTTGATTTTCAGTGTTTTGTGATGATTGTCAGAGCTTTCCATTTGTTTTGTTAAATGTTTCAGTATTTTCAAACACTTCCTTACTAAATTTAGTCCAATAGAAACTGAGTACTTACAAATTCCTGTGCTTTTTGTCTTCTAACAAATCTACTATTGCATTACAGCCAAAAAATGCATTTAAACACTTTTATTTGATGTTTCTAAAAAGTTATCCCCTTTTGTAGATATTTGGGTGGTCAATGATGGGTACAATGTATGCAGTCTAGGAAAGGGGCCAAACCAGTGTTTGTCTGCTACTTAATCCAAGTTAACAATCTTTTGTACAAGTATAGCTTTGTTTTGTTCTAGAATTATTAAGCCTTTAATTTAATTTAAAGGCATTAGTCCTTTACATGAATGTTTTGGCTGTGTTTAGTCCTTTGTAGATTGTTGCTATTTTTTCTCATACAGGGTTCTAAGAAATTCTACTTACAGATTTTCTTCTCTGGATAAAATAATAAATAGTATTTAAGCACTTGGATGCATTGTTTGTTCATCACAACTGTTTGCACAGTTTTGATAAATACAATCTGTTTTCTTACTGGGATTTTTTATTCCTTCCAGTACTTTAAGAAGCTGAGTTTTCAAAAGACAAATTTATTGATTTCTCCAAAGTAACTGTATCTATATAACTTGTTGCTGGAAGAGTTACTGGAGTGTCTCCCAGCAATGAACATAAGCGGGATGTGTTGTGTAACACTGCCCATGAGTGTGAAATGAAAGAGTCTGGGACTATATCTGAAGACAGTCTAAGAAGAGGGTAGAAAGGCTTGAGAGAGTTATGGTGATGAATTTGATCCATTTTGGTCACTTTCAAACACTTTCTTTACCTAAAATTCTGTGGGTTCAGTAATGAATCTGAATACAAAGCTGAACACTTTGGGTAATGAATGATTTCAGTTAGCAGTCAGCTATTTTCTGAAATCTTCCCTTGTTATATCTTTTTAATTAACCCATTAGGAATCTGATGAAATGGTGTGATAACACAGTTTTGGTAGTCACTCCTTCTCTTGTTAAGTGTTTTGTATCCATGAGAGGGCACTATAGCATGTATAACAGATGTTGAGATGAGTTGAATAGACAGGCTAAGAAAAGATGCATATCTTTAGAGGTGTAGCTTCAACATAAAGCTGCGAAGTATCATACGCTTATTTCATTCCAAAGCTGAGGCAAGCTACTTTTGCTTCTTTAAAAATTTGAACAAGGGTGACTATGCAGAGACTTCACAGCAATTTAATACAGACTATGAAACAATTAAAAGACAGTACAGTTCTGAAGTATTTCCTGTTTTGTGTTGTTGGACACTGAAATTATTTAAGCACATGTATTCACATGTCAAGATCAGGAGGGAATTTAAATTTATTGGAAAGAAAGTGGTGGAAAGAATGCATCTAGTATCTTTTTATTTATTTTTTTTTCATGACTCACTGATACATGAGATAAAAATAGTGATTTTTGCTTTGCATAGTTGTTTATGAATCCAGGCAGTGTTAAAATGCAGAAGTTAAAAGCCTGCCACCATAAGTTTAAATTATAGTAGCAACTGCAGAACTAGTTTTTCTACATGGGGAAATTAAACCTAATAACATGCTCCCAACCCCTGAGTGGCTGTTGTAAGAGCACCAGGCACAAGAAACTTTCATAGTATGGGGCTTGAAAGAGTTCTGCTGAGGAGCAATTGAAGCTAGCACTGTTTGTTTGTTTGTTTTTATGGTGATTTTCTATATTGGGTCTCCAGAGACTATGTTAAAGTGCTGAAGCTTAAAGGCTTCCATGTTTTTGAGAGCTTGGAGGCTATCTACCGTCAGTGTTATTTGTGCACCAACCCAACTGTTTCAATTAGCAATTTATCGCTGGGGAGCAGTAATGGATTTTTAAAGTTTAAAGATAGATTTGAGCTCTGATTGTCTACAACAAAATTCGTGATCCAATTGGGAAGATCGTGTAGATGCTGAATTGTTACAGGATTTAACCCTTTTGTTTTGGGAATCATTTATTAGTATGTTTTTATAAATACTGTTAGAGTTGCAATTTTACCCGTTCCACTCTCTACTGTATTATGAAACTGAAATCTGTGTAAATATACTGGAAGTTGTGTTATTACTCCTATTAGTTTAGTAGACTAAAATAACCTTACCCATACCATCAAACTTCTAGTCCTTTTGCAAACTCAGTAAACTATGTTGTGAAAGCACAAGAAATACATTATCATCTCTCAAGAGGTGAAAAACAATATCTGCTTTTGTAGTGCAGAATGTCAGTCTTGTTCATTTCCAGAAAGCACCTAGCCTAGATAGCTAGTTAATTTTCTGAATGTGCTCATATTAATTTGGGCAGAGTAGAAAGTCTTTAAGGTAATTGTCTGAAAAATCTGAAGTATGCTACTGCATATCAGTGTAATGGAATATTATTTCAGTATTTGTTTTTGTAAAAGAACTAATTTGTATTAACTGCTAGTAAGAAATGTGTTCTTCTAGAACTGTTTTTCTGATCTTGAGTTCTACAAATTCGCAGCCTGTTTTGTAGCCATCTAAAATATGCCAGTCAGAGGAGGTCAGCACATTGTTTTGAAACGGGAATTTTATAAACCCATATGGAAAGATCAAGGTGAGAGCTGGGTTTACACCTTGTGCAGTGCATGTCTCACAGCCAGGGACACCCAGGCTGGGGGTGCCTGGGTTCCTGGTGGGCAGAGGGCTGTAAGGCTGATGCCGGCTCTGCGCAGCAGGGGTGGCACGGGACTGCTGAGGGAGATGCCCAGCATATGTCATGCCTGCCTTGCAGCATAGGTATCCTCAGGGGTTTGTGGAGTTACCTTTTTGTAGGTTTAAACTTCTTTTTGTTTCTTCTTTCCCAACTCTAGGTATAATTTAATGAGCGAGGTGGGCTTTTGTTTATTTTGTGGAGTCTGTTTGCTTGCTTGTTTTCCCTCCAAATAGAGTCCACATATCAGAAATCACATTGATTTCTGTGGACTGTTATTACATTGGGAATATGGAGGAACAGCTGACCATGACTGGCTTACTGTGAGAACTGCATTTCTGAATTGCCTGCCATACATCTCTGTTGAGGCCGGATACCCAAGAGGTGTTTTGTTAGTGCTACTGCAGAGCTTTTTGAACTATAGGAGAATGTTGTCAGGACTGCCGATAAATTTCAGTCACAACTTCAGCAAATCAGATGTGTCAGTGAGAACTTCAGCAAATCAGACAAGACATTTTCAGCTGTCATTTTAAATTTGATGTCTTACTCTTTGTGGGGTTTGGACATACAGAGGAATCTTTTAAAGGGAAAGTTGATAAAACTGCAGTTCCACAATTTGCAACATTACAAAAAAATAAAAATATCGAAGGCCTTCAATCTCTACTTAATACAATTTAAAAAGGTAGATTAGAATGGATTACAGAGCTGTCAATTCCAGTATGTCAGTAATTAGTTGCAGGGAAGCAGGATGAATTGTTCAATATGTCTGTAATACTCATCGTGCATCACTATGTCCAGCGTGTCATCCAGAACTGAAGAATATGAAGAAACTGTAGATAACAGATTGTGCAGAGAGCCACGTGGTTTAGCAATATTTGCCAGAGAGGAACAAAAAAGGTGAAGGATATTTTGTGTGTTTTTGTTTTAAGCATGAACAGATTTAAAGTTGTAACTGCTTTATTCTGGTTAAAAGAAAATGGAGTGAGTGCCCCTAATGGGACACTGGGAATTTATGGTATGGTGTTGAAACTAAGATCGTGACTAACAGCACTTCACACCATGTCTGTGGAAGCAGTTATGTTTTCAGAAAGGATGTTATGCAGAAGGTCACATCTTTGCCTTCTGTCAAGATTCTTGTACAATGCAGAAAGTCATCTATACTTTTAAAATTAGTATAAACTGTTGACTGTACTTAGAGTGTGGTGGCTGCTTTAAAAATTATTACTTTGCTTCCTATTTTAGAAACATTTTTTCCCATAGTTGCGGAGTGCCTGAATTGTCCCAGTTAAACAGCTTCCTAAGGGTTTTGAAGAAAGAAAACAAACAAACAAACAAACAAAAACAGCAACTAGGGATGAAATCCTGTCTCTGTTAAACAAAATTTCTGTTTATTCAATTTCGAATTTCTGCACCCATGTCTGGACTGAAGAAGCATGTACTTTTTCAGATACCAGTTAAAGCCCTTTGGTCCTATTGGATTTGGGGGAGATTTGTAAATTCTTTGCATTTTAGAAATAAAGCTAGACTATTTTTTAAGACTTTAAATGTTGACACCAAGTTCTGACCAGTTCAGAGTGTCCGGCAGGCAGGCTTTGATACAGTGAGTACATTTCTTGCAGTCAGAAGACTGTGGAGAGCTTTCATTCCAAATTCAGGAGATCCTTTGCAGCTGTAAGAGTATAGACCTGCTCACTTATACCACAGATGAAGGATAAGTAATGGCTTCAATATTACTGCAGAATAAAATGTTACCACATTTTAATGGTAATGGGATAGTTCTTCTATCCACATTCTTCACTGTTTCCTGTCCTGTATGATCCTTATATTTTCTACTTCAGTAGATTCCAATATATTGATGTGTGGTAACAGCTGTATTTCTGTGATATAGATTCTGTATTTAGAGAAGTCTCTCAGGATGCCTACTGCACAACTAAAAATTACATATAGTAAAACAGCTTTTCTGAGATAACCATTTAATTAAGCTTAGGGATTTCTTGGTACAACTGACAAATACATACACCTTTTCCCTTCTTTCATATTTGAGCAAAATGATTGAAAAAATAATAATAATTAAAAAAAATGTTATAGAATAATTTAGTATGGATTTTTTCATCATTCCCTTGCTAAATTGCTTTGATTTATTCAGTGTGAGGAATAATTACATTTCTTCCTTATGCTGAGTATCAAAGCTCTTTTTAAGGAAGTGAAATAAATTTCTTCCAGAAAGTGGAAAGAAATTAAGTTGACAGTGGCTGTTGTGCAATCTGACTTGATCTGTGGTTATGCTGAGATTTATGAGGTTAAGATGTTGATTCAACATGATTATAGAGTACTGTAGGTCTTTCTTAAATTTGACTATTCCTCTATATGCCAAGATAGGTTCTTTTTTTCTTTGTTTGATTTGGTTATGGGCTACTGGATATTTTAAGATCTCCAGTATTCTGTTAATTGTAACTATAGTCTGGTTTTTGCTCTGTCATCTGATTTTATTCTACATCCACTGCAATGGCACTCTGGTTGTGCTCTGGTTCCTCTGTGATGTATGATGTGCTGGGGTACTTATCTGAGAACACTGTTATCCATTAGCTTTGATACAAACACCATTAGTTTATTTAAAAATAAAAAGGAAGGGAAGAAGGAAAGAAAGGAAGAAAACTATTGAAATGAGGTGAAATAGATTATTAATTCAATAGAAATCTTCCACCTCTGTCAACATTTTTTGAGGGCGTTTTCCCTAGCTGATCTTACACTCTGCATTAGTGCAGCAGACAGTCCCACAGAGCCCTGGGATTTAGCAGCAACAGCAAATTGAAACTGCTTTAAGCACTCACAGAAGTGAAACTATCAGGCTGCCAGTGAAGTGTGATGTGCTGCAAGTTCAGATGTCCAGCCATCATCTGGTGGTGATTCCAACAGCCAAAATGATGGACAGCTGAACTGACTTAGGTATGTTCCCTGGTAGTGCACTCTGTAAAGAAGGTTCCCTGCAGTGAACACAGTAAACCAAAAACCTCAGGCAAACCTGCATAAAGGAGAAGACTTCTTTGTTTACTGCATGCTTTTTTTGTTGTTGTTGATTTAAGGATATAGTTGCTGATGTATATCTACATATACACACATGGTTCTTTGTGATTTATTTCATGGTCTTTGCACTAACATTCACCAAGTACTGTACAACTAGGAGGGACTTTTGTAGCTAAATATCAGCATAAATAAGAATCATTTAGAGCTGAGCAAAATCCTAGCTTTTTATTTCTAGGCAGAAAACATTAATCCCCTTTAATCCCTTGATAAGGGAATCTACTCAGAAATGGGAAGGCTGATACCCTAAGAGAGGGTAATTCTCTTGTTGGTTTGTGAAAAGGTACAGAATTAATATGAAATATAATGAAATGTTGAATTCAAATATTTTTGTAATCTTCTCCATCATTACTGCCTGTTTAATGATTATAGTGACAGACATCTGTGCCCTGGATGATCTTATGTCAGGAAAATTATAGGTCCATCTGTTTTTAAATTGCTCTGTGGTTTTCCATTTTGTTACAGGCATGGTGGTTATGACCACTGACTATTCTATGAAGCCCATCTGTACAGTACTTAAAGATTGTCTGGTAGATGGAGTAAGCAACAATGTCCATTATTATTTTGTCAATTTTCAGTACACTTAGGATATTGTTCATTTACAAAGCTTAAATAATAAAGGTTAAGTAAAGGATTAGGAATGCTTTCAAGTAATATATTAGGCCTTTTTTTACTTTCTTTGACCAATGATACTCATAACATGTCTAGAAGATAAGGAATGCTCTATATTTTTTCCCATTTAATAGCTATATGTAAGATTCTTAGTTTGAAGCCTGCTTTTACTGCTTATAATGACATGCCAGAGTGTAATAAGCTCTTCACTTAACTGTAATACCATAAATAATGATCAGCTTAGGTCAGACATAAATTCTCTGAGGTCTAATTTTACATTTGGTTCTAGTATTTCTTTTTAACTCAATGTATGCCTGCCCATAAACAGTAATTAAAGCTTGCTAGCAATGTAAAAACATGAAGACATGGTTAATAAACACAGGAAGTTAATCAATATAAGCCATAGTAGCTGATAATTAAATATATATATATATATGTATCTCGAAAGATACTACTTATATATGACTTCGCATGACTTTTTATTTTTTTTTCCCTTCTGGGCTACCAGTAAAGCAAAGAAAAGAGTACTTACAACAAGTGCTGCCGCCGTAATAGCAGCTCCCTTTTGCAAGGAGTCTCAGTGTAAAAAAGGTACAGGTACATAGATCTAGTCAAAAGGACCAAATATGAGCATATGTTGTAGGGCCAGGAAGCAAGCAGATACAGGCATTCTCTAGAGTCACCCTGTCATTGCAACAAGAAGTACTTGGCATTATTTAAAGCTCTGACTATTTTTTAGGGCTTTGACATGCTGAAAAATAATAGATTTGAAATATTTATGAACTACAAGATCAACACTAAAAGTTTGTAAAGGCCGGCTGCTGACAAGTGGTACCTTGCATTTGTGCCTTGTGGCACACATCATAAAACACCGCTGCTTAATTTCATGAACCCATGTTTAGTTTTGTCTTTTTTCCACAGGGCCTTTCTCTTGTTAAGTGCATTAGGAGAAACAGTTATCAGATTTTCAAAGGAACTAAAAACTCTTACTATTTTTCTCCTTTTACATCCCACTATTTTAAAATGAATATGCTTAGCAGTGTAGATAAGACATTCTGAGTCCATGCTTAATGACAATATCAAAATCAAAATACATCTAGTTTTTACCTTTAACTGATCCAACATGTATTGTAATATATACAAATATATTTGCATCTGGGAGCTTACAATAAAGATGAAGAAATTATGAATTACGGGCTCAGTACATTGCCTTGGCTTCTGAAAGACAAATTGCATTTTTCTGTGTTTAATTTGCAGTGCAAAAATATTAATTGGATTGTTGATGCAGTGATTTTTCAGCTATTATGACAACAAAACTACTTCAGTGTTAAATCAGAAACAGACCCAGCTTAGAAATTAAAGATTTCACAGGGAAGGTGTAATGGACTTGACTGGACATCAGATACCCTTCTGTTGATTTCCATAACCTTTGGCACAATTTGTGTTGGCAGTTGATAAGGCAAGAGGTGATTTATGAATTTCCTTGAGGAAAATGGAAGGCACTAGGAATAATTGTCTGGTTTTAACAGAGAATGTTTGCATATGTACATTACAGCATCTTGCACTTCATTTCTGCATGGCCATAGAGATGGTAAAAACACCTAGAGGCTTCAACTACTTCTGCCTCCTCATATACATATAGTGAGAGCTGGAGACAGCTGAGGATGCTCCAAGCACATCTGTGTGTCTTACTGACTTCTGCTGAATTCTTCTAGTTTGGATGTTACTTTTGGTTTACCCTCTCTTACTGACTGGCTTCAATCTCCCATGTCATTAACAGGACACATTTCTCTAATAATAAATTGCAGCATGCTTAAAAAAGAGGTGGCAAAGATTAGGGGAGACGTGTATCATCTTCTGGAGTTGCAGAAATAAGGAAGACGGACAGGAAGGGGCTCAAAAATGTTAAAGTCCAATGCAAAATAGTTGGTGGTTATTCAAAAATAAATATGAAGCATTTTGCAAGGAAATCAATGTTTATATTATTTCCCATAGGTCATATTTTTCACTTGGTAAGGGGCATGAAAAATAAATGTAATTTGTAGAATTAGACCGGCAGGAGAGCAGTATAATAGGCTGTACTTTAGGTTTGATTATTCCCATGTCCATAAGGTTATTCTCATTTGGAACTTCAGGGTTAAAATTCTAGTTTCATAACTAGCTATCTGATAGCAGCGTAGTGTGTGAATGACAGGAGCCAAAAATCTGGATGATTGAGTTAGTACTGGATCATGTTATATTTGTTACAACTTTCCTAAAAAATAAATTTAATGCTGGCAAGAAGTGCCAGATTGACAGCTCTGGAATCTTATTTATCTACTGAAAGAGAAAATTCTGACAGTAGAATTACTCTCTTACAGCCCCAAAACTAGGTTTAGTGGGATTCGCTGCAGAATGTAAGGAAGCAACTTTGTCCTCAAACCATTAAACATTTAGTTCCTCTGCAGAGGTTAGCAAGCTTTTGTGCTGCAACAGCCAGGCACAGCCTCATGAAAGGGCTTGAAGCCATGTCACGAAAGAGTCCTGGGTTATCGTTGGGAACATAGTAGCTGGACTGTGACAGTAGCTGGACTGTGAAACAGAGACTGGCCAAGAAAACACTGTGTCTTCCCCAGCCCAGGCAGAAACAGACCTTTCAGCTTGTTTCCAGAAGGATTCCCCATGGACTGTCATCAGGCTTTCTGAAGGGGAGAATGAATAGGGGGCAGAAGAAAGGGCAGGAGTTGCCTGTGTTTTTCCTTTGCAAGCTGACACCTCTGCTTTCATAGTGCAGAGAAGAGGGCAAAGTCCTCCTGCAGACTGCTCACTGCAGCCTTTGCAGGGCTTGCCTTGGTTTTAGAATAAATGTTTGTATTCTTAAGTGTTGGTGTTAGAATATGTGTAACCTCTTTCTTACAATATTGTATTTTTAACATGAAGTCTCTTTAGTGATAGAGAAACGTTACTAATTTTGGCCAAGACTCTTTGGCTTTTGTTGTTGTGTTTTACTTCAGGATTACATTTTAACTCCAGCTCTTGAATATCAGTTTTGCATTCACCTCGTTAATTAATTTTCATCCTGAATAGCATGACAGCCTCCAACTCTGGTATACTGTGTAAACGTGAATTGCAGAGGTGCAGTCTTTGATATAGTTGGCTCTTGAGCCATCACTATTATTGTAAACGAAGACTGCTTTCAAAGAGTGTTGAGAGATTGTTTTGACTTGGCAGTGTCTGTGGAACACCTGGGAGTTACACTTTGTACCTGTGTGTAGCCTGCTGCTTTACTTATGGAGCTGAGCAATGGCTTCAAGTTTTCTATCCTTTCCAAGCAGGATAATACAGAAAAGCGAAGGGAAGTGATAATATTTCCATTGGCGATTCTATCTGAGCAGCATAAGTTTGAAAGAAGTTCAGAAGAGCCTTTAAGATTGTACTTCTAACCATGAATGACTGAGATGTTCAGATAGTGTGGACTTAGATAAAGCTCAGATGTACTGAAAGATATGTAGTTTTTTTGATAGTAGTAGAGGAAACTGATGGAAAATATTGTTTAGAACAAGATTAGATAGCACTCTGGAAAATATCTTAAAGCACTCATATTAAATCAGCAGATTTGCCACCTCTGATAAGCTGTTTATTAGATCTATGTGTCTAATATGGGAAAAAAATATAAAACTTATTTTTGCATGTTTTTTAGTTTGATTTTAAATGAATGCTAGTTCCTACTGGATTAGGGCCAGAGAAGGGCTATGAAGCTGGTGAAGGGCCTGGAGCACAAGTCTTATAGGAGTGGCTGAGGGAACTGGGGTTGTTTAGTCTGGAGAAGAGGAGGCTTAGGGGAGACCTTATTGCTCTCTACAGCTACCTGAAAGGAAGGTGTGGGGAGCTGGGGGTCAGCCTCTTCTCACAGGTTGCACACTGGAACAGGCTCCCCAGGGAAGTAGTCACTGCACCAAGCCTGTTGGAGTTTAAGAAGTGTTTGGACTGTGCACTTAGTCACATGGTCTAAAATTTTGGGTAGACCTGTGTGGTGCCAGGAGTTGGACTCGATGATCTTTATGGGTCCCTTCCATGATATTCTATGATTCTGTGACAGGTAACTAGAGATAGGACTAGAGGGAATGGCCTCAAGTTGCACCAGGGGAAGTTCAGGTTGGAAATGAGGAGACATTTCTTCTCAGAAAGAGCAGTCAGGCACTGGGATGGGTTGCCCAGCGAGGTGGTGGAGTTACTGCCCCTGGGGGTGTTCAATGAAAGGTTGGATGTGGTGCTCAGGGACATGGTCTAGTGGGTGACATTTGTGGTAGGGGGATGGTTGGACAGATGATCTTGGAGGTCTTTTCCAACCTGATAGATTCTATGATTGCACAGCCCAGCATCCTTAGGATTTTAACATCAGCTTTACTAGAACTGTGGAAATGCCCACTAGTTGTCGGTATTAAAAACCTGGTGTTTGGGAGAATAGAAAAGAACCAGCAGATTTAAATTAGAAATTAGTTTTCTAATTTTGCTTCAATAAAAGAAAAATCTTTTTTTTTTTTTTCTGAAATACTGGCTTTTCAATAAAGACCGTCTGTTTCTCCCAGAGCTATAGCAACTTCAAAGGGTCTCTCAGCGCTAGCACAGCTTGGTTAGAAACAGCCAAGAGGATGCTGAATATTTGTACAGCCTTTCTAATTCCACAAGAGACTAAACACATTTGCTGTTTTATATGCAAATAAAAGAGATGATGATATAAAATGAAAATAAAGAGTAACACAAAATGCATTCTTCATGTATTTTGCACTGAATGTCAAAACATTGCTACTCATAATTAAATGTAAGTGCAAGAATGAATACAAGATTATTAGTTAAGTTCAAAGTTGAATGAAAGCCAATCAGACTTTTTCAAATTTGTTGTTGTTAGTTTTACATCATAATGCAGCATACCGTATTGTTATAATGCAATACAGAAATGGATAAAATTGTTTGCAATTTATTTGAACTATGCACATGTATCAATAAAATCCAGGCTGAGATTTCTCTTGTTCACTGTCTGCCTGAGGAAGTATTTGTGAGCAATTTTGGGATCACATTGGAAAAGAATAATAATTGTTGAGACTTTAATGGCTCCATGGTAGGAGTACCTGTGAGTAAAAAAAAAATTAGCAGAGAAAGTATCCTTGCTGAGGAGAAGCAATCTGAAGTGGTTCATGAATATTCTTTTTTTTTTTCTTTTTCTTTTTTTCCCCCCATATTACACTGTTAAATTGTTACCACTCACTCTTACTGAGGTGCCACTCTCAGTATAACACTATCTCTTGCACATTCACTTCACTTTTACGTGAATTCTACAACTATTTGGGGAATTTGGGGTGGGGGGAACACAAGAGGAAGCACAATGACAGAGATTACCTTACTCATTGCTCCAGGTAAAGGGAATCAAAATCATGAACATCTGTAGGTACTCTTGCTCTTTACACCGGAGAAACCCAAGCATTACTGTTTTGCTTAGGGAAGGAAATCTTAACTCCACGCAAACTGGAACAAATATAAGCAAAATGGATTTCAGTAAGCTGTGTAATTTTTCCCTCCTTCTTTCAGAAACAGCAGAGGAAAATTTGGTTTATTTAGCTCGAGGTCAAGAGTAAGTTCTCTTAGTATCTGAATGAAAAAAGCAGTGTAGCAATTACTTAACTGGGTTTTTGAAAGGGAGAATACCATAGCAAGAGGTTGTGATTTTTTTTTTTTTTCCAGACTGAATTGTGCTAAAGATCATTAATAACTGGCATTAATAACTTTTTCTCAAAATTATGAACAGGATAAAAGTGAATCACCTTTCCAAAGCAAAAAGGGAAAGTGATGGCCTTGTTTTCCAGCCATTTAAGTAGGGATGCCTTGACTGTGCAAAAATCTGTCCTTGCCACCATGTAAACGTTTGAGTTCTAAGGCCTTTCACTTCTGTCTAGTTAAATATTATTTAGTTATACATAAGAGAGTTTAGGGAGAAATTACAAAAAAAATTAAAGATTCTTCTATTTGTTGAGTGTTTTTGTATGTGTGTGAGAGAGAGAAGGAAAGGTGGGAGATCTGATTCAGCATATAAACTCCTTTGTTGGGAGTTTATCTGGTGTAGTGCCTCTGAGCTCCTTACAGTCCACAAATATTCAGACTTGCAGAATGCTAGTGAGGAAGGGAAGTAGTATCTCTCCTTTTTTTCATGTAGGGGAGTAAAGCGCAAAACAAAGGAGAACTAGCTCTTCAAAGCTATCCCGCTACCCAAATCCCATTGATTTCACAGGGAGGTAGGCACTTAATTATCTTTCTGAAACTGCTCATAAGTAGTTTACTGAGGAACTTCAAGAGGTCCATGATAGACTACTGTTACAAACCTCAGCCTTCCAAATCTTGACCTATTTCCATGACTGCTGCCTTGTCTTTCTTCTAGGGAAGTTTAAATATTTTTCTTCTCTCGTCTTTCTCAGAGACGAAAGGAAAGCTTTAGCAGTACCACTAGCACAAGTGATTTCAGGGAGGGGAAGGTACACGGAGAGTGGAGAGAAAGAAGCTCTTTTATATTCCATCCTCCATTTTTAAGTAGAATTTGATTTTCACACTGTAACCAAAATGATAGCTTTCTGCTGAAGTGTTTGTCTGAATATTGCAGGCCCATCTTTGACAGTTCATTTGACCTAAAGCGTCAGGACATGCTTTGCCAGTGGTTAATATACTTAGTATTTCTGTGACCATGAAGCAACCTTCTATAAATATGTTACAGCAGTCGTACATGGCTGTCTGAAGGAGTCTGTCTATAAAGATTTATGTGCAAATGTCCTTTTACCCTTTTTTTAACAAGCAGCTTTCAAAGACTTTGCATTTTTGGCAGAGCTGTGAGCTTTCTCTTAGGGCTACTCACATTTCAGAGAACAGGTGACTTGCATACTGCTTTGTTTATAAATTACAAGTAAACTACATTGTCAGTCCAATATATTTTTAGAGCAATCATAGCTGGGTGCATTGCTAACAATTTCCAATTCCTTTTTTACATGCTTATAATTTCTGTTTTCTTTTTGTTTGTTTGCTTTTGTTTTTAGTTACAGACCTCTGGAGTAATCTTGGTGTGTTGAAAACGTTGTTTTCAAACAAAACTTCGGTCTTTTTGCACTTCTTCATTGTATTTTGTATGTATTCTTTGAAGGGGATGATTCTCTTGTATGTGTTTGAAGTGATGATGACTAATTTTTCACTGTTAGTAAAGGAGAACATTCAAAGATTACATGCAGGATTCAAGATACATGCAGGAACACACAGGAAATCACAAAGCATCTTATCGGTCTAAGAAAAATTATCTCCTCATCTTTTGGCTAACTGAACAGAAGAATCACTGCAGAACTGATAATTTTAGATTTTTTGTATGTTTGTTTTAAATTCTGAATTAGTTGGATAGAAACTTTTGGGAAGCAGTGTAATGATCTGCACTGTTTTGTTGCTCAGTGATGGAAAGAACTTGGCACATGGTACTCATAGCTTTATTCTCTGTTGGAATCATCTGCTTGACTTTGCTGAAATTATGCCAGTAGATAATTTGGCCCTTGGTATTCTAAGAAACAGGAAAACGGATGCTGAAACCTGCTTGTATCACTAAACTGTAACCAAATATCCCTTACTATGGGGGAGAGGGACAACTAAATTTCTTAAGGAATTATGTCTCTAGCTCCAATGTCTGGCAAACTGTCTCTTTATATTCATGTACCAGTCAAAATTTATTTCACTAAAAAAATAAGGTTATTTGAGCACTGTGTAATTTCTATAGCTGAGTATTAGAAATCAGAAAACTAAACCAACATGATTAAATAGAAATGAAAGAGAAGGTGCCTACACTAAAAGAAAATGGTACTTCAGATAATCACCTGAGAAATTAGATGCTTGCTGTAGTCTTGTTCAGCTCCAGAATTTCTTGCTTTCTCCTTTAGTTGTCCAGTAGCACACTGGTTTTCTTCTTTGCTCAGCCGCTGACCTCTCTCACGTGGTGTTGGCTCTTCTCCATCCTGTGATTAATGGCACTGCTTTTGATCTGATCTGACAAGTCATGTTCTACCCGGGCAATGTGACAAGGTCTGTGGGGAAAATCCTGCCCCTCCGCATGGCCTGGGTGTCCCTCATGGCAGGAGAAAGCACTCCATCATCCCTTCCTATGTCCAGGAAGGGAACTGGGCCTGGCATTGTGGAATTCCTCATCTCCTTTACCCTTTATTGTGGCAGTAGCAGCAAAAGCCAAAATAGTCAGGAGCAGCCCAGTAGCCCTGGCAGTTTCTTCTCTGGATGGTAGTGATCCTGCTCGGCAGATGCCTCTGCCCGAGAGGTTCCAGTCAACTCTCAGGCCTGTTTTATAGCTCTTCTCCCTTTCTACGGTTTCAGGGGATGGGAGGCAGTGGGAACACAAATTGCGTCTGCAAGTGTCACAAGGGCAGAGGGTGCTTCTGGCCACATAGCAACATTCAGGAATGTAATCTTAAAACAGAAACACATATTGGTTCTGTGTATGCTAATACTAGCTGCACTATGAGGGATCAGTGTTGCAGAGATCCCCAGACTCTCAGGTTGTTCAAAATTGCTTTTGTTTCCTGTTTGGACCAAGATTGCCTTCTGCCATGAACATAATAATTCTTATCCTGCTATTTATCCCAGAGCTGAGATAAAAATGCCTGATGGAAAACAGGTAGCATACTAGCTACCTTAGATTCTAAGATGGCCATAATGTATGCTATTGAAGCCTTCAGAAGTTTGGAAAAAATAAATAAATCTTTCCATAGAGAAGGTTTTACTTTCTTGGACTATTAAAATACTCAAAGTAGCCTCATCATTTTCACTATTCAAGTTTAGGCTATATGTAACAAACATATCTATGAGTGTGTTTTAGATAGACATAAAAAGTCCCTGAGTAGCCACCAATAATGCATGTTATAATGATTTTGGGATTTTAGAATTACATTTATCCATAACACACAAATGCATATGGCATAAAGGAATGGTTCTCAAAGGCTTTGTGCAAAGAAACATGAATAGTCTGTATTTTTTGTGTGTGAATAGTATATGGTCTGAAAAGACAAGCCAAAATGATGGAAAAAGTAATTTTCAAATGTCTTCAAACGCTCACGGTAAATAAGTAAATGCATCAAACTGATGATCAGGTAACAAATCCTAATGCTTATAGTCACATCTAGGTGTCACCAAAGTCTGTTTAGAACTTTGTTTTTACACAAGTGGGTTGGACAGTTACTCATAGGTAACTGCATGAGCAGGTTTAGTACGAATCAATCAAGACTGGTGTTTTATCCCATCTCCTAAGCACATACATGACCAGCTCCTTCTGTGTTTATCCTTGGAAAATCCTGAAGTGTGTTTGTGAGTGCTTCTGTATCATGGATATTGCATCCAATACTTGATTGTTGAGCAAGTGCAAAACAATGTGCGACTTTCCTTGCTAACATCATAAGCAAATCTTGCCCTTCTTGCATCCATGTTTCCTCATAGGATTATAGGACTACTCATATTACCTTGTGTCTGTAACCCACCTCCTATTTCTTTTCCTGCTATCTGATTTTTACCTATCAGTTAGGTCAGTCATTTAGGCTGTCAGTTCCTTGAAGCATGCACCACCATATTTTGTTGTGTGTGTAGGTATTGTTAGTGCAAAGGCACCTTGACCCAGCTGTGATCTGTAGTCTAAGTAGCTATTATGCAAATTTTAGCATTTAATATCTTTGAAGAATTGCTTTTCAGTAATATTGATTGGCAGCAGTTATCCGTGATATAGTGGGAAATGAAGGAGAGTAACATTTGAGACGTATCCTTGAAAGCAACCTTTTGATTTGTAGAATGCATACAAACAGCAAATCCAGCAGACCACAGAAATGCAGCAATAAATGTATGCAGCGTTTTTGGACTCCTTGTCATCCCTGCCATGCTGTTTGCTCGGCTAGGGCTAGAGTTCTGAAGTACCCTGGAATTTATGGGGTTATTGTTACAGACTTTATTTTAGCCTGTAGTATAGTTACATCAAAAATGGAAGTAAAATGTTAATGTTTTGGCAAAGAAACCTCAAAATCTGGAGGGAAGAATCTAAATTTAACTGAAGCCTAAATATCTCTTGATTTATGCAGTGCACATCAAATCCTATAAAACTATGTTTTCCTCTTATACCTTCTAGGGTCATCTTGCCCTAGCCTGTGATGAGTTTTGTTACACCACTGAGCAACTTCCTAGCTCAATGTATTTTTCAAAACTGACATGCTGTACAACTAAGCCGTTGAAAAGAACAAAAGCTTTCTGAAAATGTTCAAGGAGGTGAATCCAGACTGTGCTACTTTCCAATCACTGCTTAGTTCATCACCATGTTTAACTTAGCCTCCAAGGATTCCCCTGAGCCTCGAATCAGCATCAAACTGAAAAGCAGCGTGGTCAAGGTAGCGCACAGTTTCCCACAGCTTCTGAATGCTTATTTTCTTTTCAACTTATTCTCCAAGCAATTGAGTTCCTAAATTGGCATCACACTAGGTGACGTGCTTAGGAGGGTACATCACTAATAGCATGAAATTGCTCATTTCTCTTAAAGAAATACAAAATAAAAAGGAACCAAACAAAAACACAGAAGTTTTGTGTCATTAATGGAGCCTGTGGATGAGAAGTGTGGAAATAGCTACTTCAGCAATCATTATCAGCTTTGGTTTGCTTTCTGCTACCACGCTCTTCCTTTCTTTTATTTATTTATTGTTATTTTTTTTGCAAGTGGTTAAGGCTTGCTGTTTCTTGAGAAACTGTTTATATTTTGTGGAAGCAAAAGGATAGAAATGGACTGCTTGAAAGTCATGTAATGCAGAACCCCCAAACAATGCCACAATATTCAGTTTCAGTCAGTGTCATGGCTGTGTAGGGACCTTAGTCCAGCAGCTAAGTCCAGGGAGGGTAGAGACAAGATCTCCTTTCAGAATAGTTACATGCAGGGAGCATCCTGGTCTGTACCCCAGGGACACACTTTCATTTTCTTTTATAAATGTGTCTAATAGTTTATGTTGTGATAGTTTCTTTTGGTTTAACCTCAAACTCATATGTTTACTCTCATTTCACCCACAGGGTCTTATTTTCTAGTTCTCCTTGCTGCTCCTCTCTTCCCATAAGAAACAGATTTAAGATTGATTTTAGCGGCACTTCAGGTATAACAAGGATAATCTGGCACTGAAAGCTGAAAGGAGGAACTTTCTTCTTCAATGTTTTTGCAATCAAAATGTTGGATGAGGAATTGTTCCCGCTGAACATACGTTAAACTTGCTTTCAGGTACTGAGCTTTGAAAATAACAGTTCTGAATGATGAAATACAAGAAAATATAAATAACTTAGAAAGAATGCTGATTTAATCACGACAGAAATAAAAACTTTATTTCTTTTTACTTTGAGTGGGCTTTGAAAAAGCATCCATACAAACTAGTACAAACTAGCCTCAGATATTCTGGGTTCTCTTACACGTTTCATCCTCATATACGTGAATCTCAGTTCTTAATTATACTCCTGCAAAAGCACTTACAACAGGTACTTACTTATGGTCATTTTGCACCTCTGTATTATTTTTGTCACCTTTTGGATACTTGACAACATCTTCTTGAGAATCACAGAACTACAGGTTAATCTTTTCAGCCTCCCAGTGTGCTCTTCCATTAGACATAGACATTTTTCAGTACAAAAAATATTTGTCTTTTATTTTGTTATTTTTCAAATATGATCATTCCCACTAGTCAAAACCTGCTTGCACCACTTTTGCAAAATGGAACAGTCCCATAACTGTTCAAATGCAAGTAACATTCTGCAGCAGTTGCATGGGGACCACCCCCCAAAAAATAAAATAAAATAAAATAATTCCATATGACCTGTGCAACTCCTAAATCTATGACTTTTACACTAATGTATGTGTATCTGAATCATCATTAAAATCAAACTGAAACTGTCAGTGATCCAAGTTATGTTTTAGTATCCTCTCCTTCATTTTAGTTTCTTTTCAGCAACATCTTCATGCTTTTGAAAACTGGTTGTACAAAGCATTGCATTGGTATGAGTTGATAAGATTCTGCAGCATTTTCCTAATATTCCTCTTTTTCCCTAATACTCCTCCTTTTGACAATTACTTTGCTTATTTGTGTGCTGTCGTACTGAAGGTACTCTACTCGTTATATTTTGAAACAGACCAGAAGATGCCCTGTGTGCAGACAGCTGTTTGTACTTTTGTAAACTCCATTGCAATCCTTTCACACTGTTTTTTTCCTGCTGTGTCCATTGCTGGCAATGAATTCAGTGCTGAGATAATCCAACTTCAATTGCCAAAGTGCTTAATTTTATCTGGTATCCTAATTTTTAGTGTGTTTATTGCAGGCATGCCAAGAAAAGGATGTGACAGCACTTGGATTTATCCAAATAATAAAATGAGTACATAAACATTTCCATTTGACATATAGAAATAGGAATTTAAAATGAGAAGATGGCTTTTGCTGAGTGAAAAAGATTCTTGATGTATGTTAGATATTTTTTAGGAATATAGGAATTGTTTTAGTACATGAGACTGAAGTGTTCTTTGTGTGAGTGACAACAAATGCATAGGAAAACGTAGTAAGAATATATACTTTTCCAACCTCTAATGTTGCAGCTCAGGGATTGTCACAGCCAGGGGTGGTTTCTGGGTTTTTAGTGCCTTTCAGAGGATTTTTTTTTTTTTTTTTCTTCTTGGTCTGTTCAGTCTCTCCTTAAACTCATGTCATCTTTAAGCATGAAGAACATTTCTTGGCCAGGATTTTCACTGTTCAGTTATACATTGTATGAAGATTCATTGTCTTTCATTTAATCTTGCTGCTTTCTACCTTTGAAAACACCTACTACTTGTGTTGGAAGAAGCAGTGGACAGTCAGACTTCTATCACAGTATTTTAGAAGGAAAAGCCTCTCTCTATCATAAATTGCATCCTGGATGCTCAGCGTGGCAAGAGAGCCAAATATCCTAATCCTTTATAATTATAGATCTCTTCATTGTATCTCTATGAGTTGGGTTGCTATTTAGTAGAAGCACAGAGGGGCTGTCTGAGATTTTAAGACGCCTAGACATACAGGGAATCATGCAATACAATTTTCAAAAGCACCCAATTATCTATCATGTTCTCATTTTGGTTTTCTAAATACTGTCTGTCTTAACAATTGGCCATAAGGTATCTTGCTGGAAGCTGAACAGGTATTCTGTACAACATCAGAAAGATGTTCTAGAATATCTCTAGAATATCAGAGTAGCATCCTAAATAGTGAATCATTCTTTGTCTTGGATGTAAAAAGAGGTTTTCATTGACTTCTGTAGGAACAACATGGATCCAATTCCAGCTGGAAATTCCAATCCTCCGTTTGTAGCCCTCAGGACTGCTTTCTTGGGGTACCTCCTGCATGCCTAAAACAACATGGGTACCTCGTAATGGAAAAAGGAGTATTCACACACAATATGTATTGTACTGTGTACTCTTCTTAACTTGAACCGTGACTCACTATGCAGTCCAATGTAAGAAGTCCTGCTGGCCACCATGAGCATGAAATAGTAAGAGGGGGAGCTGGAAGCATCCAGGAACTTTTGGCTGGGGAGGGAGGAGCACACAGTGTGTGCTGGAGAAAGCACATTCATGTTACTGTAGGGCCAGGGCACCGCCTTGTGTCTGGGGCAACAAACCACTTATTTCTTGCTAGTTCAGTGCAATGGCATTAGGTAGGGAGAAATAATATTCAACTATACATAAACTATGCAACAGTACTCCTGAGATAGCCATCCTTTTCGAACATTAGAACCCACAAAATGCACTGCAGAGAGTGGCTGTGCATATATAATCTTCTTTCTGTCCCTGATAGGTGAGAAAGATGATGTTGCTGTAGTTTGATGCATCCAATTATTATAAGATCCTGTAATAAAAAGGCTATTTCCTGGTGTAAGCCATTGGCAACAATTAATACCAGGGTGAATCAGATCTAAGCTGTTGCAATCAAAAACTTCTGTACTATAGTTTAAATAAGATTCTATCTGGTATGTATTTTGCAGTCTCTGTGAATTTATTTTATAATGAAAATTCTGTCAGTCCTTTTAAGAGCCTCTGTAAGAATCTAATTCTTATAAAATATATGGTAACATTTTATTGATTTGAATGAAAACCAGAAATTCTAACTTCATATTACACTGGAGATATAGATACTCTCTTCGTAATGGATAAAATGTTAGTATATAATTTACATTATTTTAATCGGAACTGCATTCTATGTATAGCTCATTTCTTCCACTAGTTTATAGGGAAATCTAATTTTTCAAAATACTTCAAAAATGTTCAGGTATCTGTCCTTTTTCTTAGGCATTCTAATCATTAAACATAATTATATACTTGTAGACCTTTTTTCCTAAGTTCACAATGACTTAGGCTACCAAGTTGCTTACATGGCATGGAAGATGTAAAAATTATGAATTCAGATCTCCTTATTCAAAACCGGGCTTTAGTAGAAGCAACAGTAACCAATGTATTTTAAATTGTATGATAGTTTTAGTTGTTTTACAGCTTCTCGTATCTGCCTATACTTGTTCCAGTGTGAATAATTCTGAGTTTTGTTTGTGAAGAAAATGTTTTAAATACAAGTGGCTCATTTGCTTTCTATTTTAGGCAAAGAAGCAATAAATAGCCTGTTTTAAAAAGCTTGCACTAGTCTTAGCACAAATCATTATATTTTTGACATATAAAGTTATTGTGACGTCAAATAGCGCTTATTTGAGAGGTTGTCTTGCCTTCGATATTGACTATTGTGTGAATGTTTTGAAAATTATTTTATGTTAAAGAAGTTTCACATATAAGAGACACAAAAAACATGTTTGTATTTGCATAGGTAAATCACTCCTTAGACGAAAAACTGCAAAATACAGTTTCAATTTCAGTCTGTTGTGAAGAGACAGTAAACAGTACAGTACACTGGAAGCTGAAGCCTAAAGGAAGGGAATTTCAGTATTTATCTCCCAAAGGCTGACACTACAGTTTTGAGGATTGGTGGAGTGTGAATTTTCTGAGATTAGAAAAGACATATCTAACTGAGAGATTAGAAGAAGAATATAGAAACCAGCCCTGTAGCTACGATTCACAGCAATTTAAATTTGCAGAACAAGCACTTCTTCATGCATGCAAGGACACTCTTGACATAGAAATGAAGAGGTACACTAAGAATTACAGAGAAGAGAATAATTTGGAAATGGTCTGAATTAATTTTTCTTAGTCTGTATTTTTGTGAAGAGTACAAGATAGCTGCAGTTTCTACTAAATGCTAAGCCATTGAGAGAGGCAGTATTTAACTGGATTTGAACTGTTTTAATTCTCTGTTTGTGTGAGTAACATTAGATATTTGATCATGCCCTCGGTCTTCAGCAGTCTGAAGCCATAAAAATCAGGAGGTATTTCTCTCTGACAGCTATACCATGAACACTTTTCCTTTCTCCCTCCAAGGCATTTCAGTCGTGACTGGTCTTTCAAACTCAGTTTCTGTAATTTGTCAATGTGCTGCTGAAAGAAAATGTCAGCCACATTCTCTGTTGAGGTTCTTGACTGTCATATAATATTAACTTTTCAGTAGTGTATAAGGACATTACAGTTGAATTTCAGTAATGATCATGTCTATATAACATCCTTCTGCCACAGTCAACAAACTTAACATGTCGAAAGTCTTGTCTTCTTTCATAGGAATAAGAAATGACTTTCTTTGGTAGGCCAGCACATTAAAGGCTGTAGAGGTGTGAGGCACTATGCTGTGTTCTAAAAGCAACTTCTGTTTTTGATCTATGTTATTTTAAAATTCATATTTACAGGGCATTCCACACTTTTTTTTTTTTTTTTTTTTTTTAAAACAAGTTCATAATGTCAAGTTTCAAACTTTGGTCAGTTAAGTAAAAGGTTTCCCAACAAGAATAAGCATCAAGCCATGATGGAGTATTTTGTCTAATTCTAGTTTTTTTGCTATTCTGAAACATTGTAGAAAAACTTGTCATCAGTTCAAACCAGCATCTTAAATGTCTTTCAGACAGTCTACCCAGACCCATTTAATGTGTTGCTTATACAAATGGATGCTGTGCAGAAAATTAACTTGTTGGGCCCTCAGTGCATCATACAGTGGATTTCTTCTCTTGAAGAATGTGGCGATTTTACCCAGCTGGGCAGCTGAGCTTCACAACAACCGCTCTCTCACTCCTCCTCCTCAAAGGTGAAGGGGGAGAAAATACGATGAAAAGGGCTCAAGGGTTGAGATAAAGAAAGGGAGATCACTTAACAATTATCACAGGCAAAACAGACTGAGCATAGGGAGATGAATATAATTTATTACCTATTACTAAAAAGCTAGAGCAGTGAGAAACTAAAAACAAACTATAAACACCTACCCCCATCCACCCACTTCCACCTCCTCCCCCTGAGCAGCACAGGGGAATGGGGGCTGTGGTCAGTCCCCCATGCTTCATCTCTGCCACCCCTTCATGGTCACTTTCTGCCCCTTCTCCACGTGGGGTCCCTCCCACGGGATGCCGTCCATCCCAAAATGATCCTGCGGGGGCTGCCCACAGACAGCAGCTCTTCAAGAACTGCTCCCACATGGCTCTGTACCACGGGGTCTATCCACCCCCCAGGAGCAAACTGCTCCAGCACGGGTCCCCCATGGGCGGCAGCTCCCCCCAGACCCCCTGCTCCTGTGTGGGCTCCTCTCCATGGGCTGCAGCTCTGGCCTGGGGCCTGCTCCTGCGGGGGCTCTCCATTGGCCCCAGCCTCCTCCAGGTGGCTCTCCATGTGGCCACATCCACCTGCTCCACCGGGGGCTCCTCCACGGGCTGCAGCGTGGAGATCTGCTCCGTGTGGGACCCATGGGCTGCAGGGGGACAGCCTGCTCCACCAGGGGCCTCTCCACAGGCCGCAGGGGAACTGCTGCTGCGTGCCTGGAGCACCTCCTGCCCTCCTGCTGCACTGACCTTGGGGGCTGCAGGGCCACTTCTCACTCTTTGCTCTCCCAGCTGCTGTTGCACAGCAGTTTTTCCCCTTTCTTAAATTTGCTCTCAGAGAGGCACAAACAACATCACTTATTGGCTTGTCTCTGGGCAGTGGTGGGTCCCTTTGGAGCTGGCTGGAGCTGGCTCTGATCTGACATGGGGCAGCTTCTGGACTCTTCTCACGGAGGCCACCCCTGCAGAACCCTGCTACCAAAACCTTGCCCCATAAACCCAATACAAAGGACATCAGGATTCAATGGCGTATTTCACTGTTTGTCCTAAACTGGAATCTCTTTGTGGAAAATTACCTTCACAGTAAGATTTCAAGTTATCTACTACTCCCTTCTTCTGAAACTTTGTTTGATTGTTTATTTTATTTTTTATTTTATTTTTATTTTATTTTTTTAATTTTATTTTTTTTCCCTTTTAAACACTCCTTAATATTTCACTTGTTCAGAGAATAAATTAGAAAAATTCTGTTATCTGGTGGTGAGCTCATGCCCAGACTCCAGTCACTAAATTTTTTAAACATTTTAACAAGGTTGTTTCAATGAGCTGGGCTGAGGGGAGTACCTCTTTCACCGCAGACTGTAGTTCAGTTGTCAATCTTGATTAACTACCCAACTTCAGGATTTGTTTGGACTAAAGTTTCTGACATCTTTGAACAGTGCAATGTGTTTTCAGAGATGTATCTGAGCACCAGATATGAGGTATGGGCATTATTTATCTTACCCTTTTTTATGGTGATTGGCAGCAAAGTCTCCTTGTGAAGCCAATGTCAGAACACTGGAACATTATGCTTTGGATAAAATGAAAAGAATACCTTACACTTCAGTTACTAATTTTTACCTTTGTATTCATTTGTACTATTTAACAAATACTACTCTGGTGTGTGAATTGTTCATTAAAGGAAAATGTTCAGCTGTAAAGGTAAGTGCCACAACTTTCCAAAAACCATTTTCTTTCTAACTGATGTATGCTGGGCACATAGCAACTCAGTATGCCTAAATGACTGATGGTTCTTGAGAATTTTGTCTTTTATGCTTGATATATCTTGGAATTCTTCCTAATATTGACATATGCACTAATAGGTCTGCAACTTGCAGAAATATGTGACATGTTACTTGAGATTAGTTGGTTCAGACCAAACCTTTGCTCATTCCTTTAACAAAATGTGAATGAGATCTTTCAGTAGGTGTGCTTCATTTGAAGTCTATTCTCTTTAAGAATCAGAAGATTTCCAGACTGGACTACAGACCGTGACACAACATTGGCTCTTCAGGGCAAATCTTTCAGCTGAAGCCTGTAACACAATGCTTCCAATTTCAAATCCTCTAGCAAACATCAGATTGGGCCTAAATCATGATTATTGTTCTGTATCAGAGGTACCAGAAAAGTTCAGGCAACTTTTGACATTCACTGGGCAGCTTGTCAGTCTGTCAAAACTAACAGTTTGAAGTATATCTTACCATGTCCATGTAATGCATCCTGCTATGTGCCTGTGTACTCTATGTGTGATTCTTAGTTATACGGAGATGCTTCTGCTGACAAGCATGTTAGCCACCCATCATTACACTGTCTTTGCTCCTATGCCCTCTGGGTGTGGGATATTCACAGTTCAGGCAAGTTTAATTGGAGGTAATTGAGCTTTGTTCTTTTTCTCATTTTTGTGTGCATAGAACTAAGATGCATTGTTATACAGGCAGCCTTTAAAGTCCTTTGAAAAGCCAAAATACATATTTATGGTGAAACCTTATTTTTAAGTCCAATTTCCTAAACCTGTAAGTCTTGTTTGAGCTTCATGTATACGTATAAGGAGAATGAAAAGAGAGTTTGGTCTTGTAAAGTATTGAAGAAGACATGGAAACCAACTTGGGTAGTGTTACAAATTCTAAAACTATGACTAAGGAGGCAGAGAATGGTATTAGCTGTCCCATACTATTGCTCAGCAGAGCTAAAATAAACTGTCATATTATGTGACCTATAAGTGGTATTAAGTATTATTACCTTCTTGCTATCCACTTGAGCTCTAGACCTTTACTAAAGATTGCTTACAGAAGTTATTGAATGCCACTGGTTTTATTTTAAAGCATCGACAGAATGGCATTAATGTCCCTTAACATAACAGGAAGGAATGAGATAAATTTTAAAATGATGATCTAAGAGCAAGAGGAAGTATGATAAATATAATACAAACTTGTACATTCTTCCTTGCCAAGAGCCTCTTTATATGCCAACACGTCTGCCATTACTTTAACAGCTTCTCCCAGAGTAACTTGGAAGGAAGAACACTGAAAGAGTAACTCACTGCACAAAACCACATCTTTAGAGTCACATTAGGCACAGCCTCTGAATATGATCTTTCCTTTCTTAATGTATTTACTGATTTGATGGATGTTAAAGTTATACAGGTGCTAAATGGAGATGGAGCATTTTTGATTATGGGCATCATCAATCTTTATGAAATACTGTAGGTATGACCTGGGTTTAGTGATGCAGCCCATGTTTTTGATTTCCTTGTATTGATGGCTCCCTTGTCTTCTAGGCTTCTGCTTTGTCCCTTACTCTGCTGTTAATATGAATGTGGTGGCTGCTCATGAGCTACTTCACTCCCTTAAAACCTTTTATAGAGTTCAAAATTTATAAGTATGTATAAACGAGAAACAGCCTTAGAAAGCACGAAAAGTTAGAAGCACAGAAGTCTAATTAATTTTCTAATTGACTTTGAGAATATATGCAGCTTGAAAAAACACTTGTGTCCATGACCTTTATTTAGTTTTGGAACCCACAATATTTCTCTTAGTCAGATAAATCAAAACTAAGGTATATATCCTGGCTACTGACTATTTATGGCCTCAATTAATTTGAGATCACCCATTTAGCAATATCTAGCAATAGGCTGGTCAGTTTGTAACACCATTCTTCGCTGGTCAATAACAGTAAATACTATTCTTGGTACAATTTCTAATAGGAGAACTGAGTCTAAAAGTTCACCTACCACATTTCAAACAGTCCCAAGTAATTAAAAGCTACATGTGATTAACAATTGGTACATACTTTTTCACCTCAGATAACTTATTCACTATGATGAGTGATACAAGAATAGTTTTTGAAACAAATTCTCCAAAGATTACCTTTAACAACAGATTTTAGTCTGTTGATAAATAAATAGCTGTTTTGTTTTGTTTTGTTTCATAACAGCTTCTGAAAATGTGCTTCCTTGAAGTTTAGTTTATCAGGTCAATATTTTCCTTCAAACCATGATAAATTAGGCTATTTTTGTGTGGCTTGGTGAAGACTCTTTTAGTCTGTCTGTTGTAGAGCTGCAATGAAAATACTTGATTAATCAAACAATTTCTATGCCCTTGGGTACAATATGTCATGAATTGTGTTTCATTGCTAACGTACGCAGTTTCTGCGGCTGGAACATCTGCTACTTATTTGGAAAGGTGTAAAAAAATTCACTATATGGTAATTGGATAATAAAGCTACTGAGCTTGAGATAATTTCTTGTGCTAAAATCTAAACTTCTGCTGAAGGCCAAATCCTCATTCAAATATTTGACCCATCTTTCTAATGAATTAAAAATTAAATCTATCAGATTTTTACTGGTAGTGTACTGCATTTAGGTAACTGCTGCTTGTTTATAATTTGTTGATAGCTGATAGTTCGTGTTGTCCCTATTAGTTGGTATTGTTTTCTATTAAAATGTGAATCTAACTATACACGTGCTTGCTGCAAATTGCCGGTACTCTTATACTTATGCCCCTGTGTGCAAAATAGGCGTTTGGTCTTGAGCTGTTTTCATTCATGAATCTTGCACACAGAGATGCTGATACTCTAAAATGATATTTATTGTTCAGAAAAGTTCAGTAATTTTTTTTGGATGAATAGTATTAGATTAGATTGTATTAGGAAGCTGTTTGCTTTCCCTTTACTTGAGTCAAAAATTATTTTATTGGCCTTATAGCAACCCAAACATTTTTGAAATAACAAATTATTTAGATTCAGTGGTAAAATTAGTAGTTATTAATTAATTAATGTTTTGGATTTCCTATATATCTTAAGGAATACCAAGCAACATTATGGCTGATTGTGACTGAGGAATTTGCTGTAGAGCAAATTCAAATCAACAGGCTGATTGTGGAGGAGGGTTTATTTGTTTTTCACTAAATGGTCTGCTCTGACAATGAATATTGTATTAATAGAAAGTCTGCAAGACCAGAGTTTGTTTTAAGAAGACCTCAGTATTGATTCCTGCAGTGCTTTTGAGAAAAGGAGAATGTGAGAACAGAGCAATTCTGTGGGGAAGAATAAATGTTCTTTAGGACAAAGAAGTAAGCTGTGTTAGAAAAGGACTCCTTGTAGCCCACAGCAACATTACTCTTGACTTCATTCACTGGAATATTGAATTGTTACAAGTTTTTTAGTCTCTGATTCTCTCTTGGGGTGTCTAACTGACTTTTTCTGTTTTCAGAAGGATTGTCCATCCCTCTATGTTGAAACACTTTCTTTTGCTGATGGTGACTCACTGACCCTGCCACAGATTTCCCTATTATATCTGCCAAGGCTGATAATTATTTTAGTAATAAGTGCTAGCTCAATAATATTTAGTCACTCAGGCCTCCTCCCTCATTATTTTTCTCCCCTGGGGGCAACTGATCTGAAAACTATCTTTGTTCTCACCTAGGGTTTAAAGATATGAAAATTCATTCAGATCACAGTTATCTTTCCTGCTCTCTTCCATGATTAATAGTATGGTGAGCTGAACTGAGGTTTGCAAGAGCAGTTGGTATAAATTGCTTGCCCACTCTCAGTCTGCTTTGAATCCGACTTGTTATCCCAGTTGCACAAGGCAAACAGAAAAGTTGAGTGGGATTTTAATTATATATTTACACTTCAATATCATGTTCCAAATATTATTAGTACATTACTTGCTTATCGTATTCTAAGTAACCTGTTGCCAGGACTGCTTGCTTGCTTTTTTTGTGTGTGTTAGTTTTGTCTTTTTCTCAGCTCTCAGCAGGAGGCTTCCAAGCTGAGCCCTGGAGCCCTGGTGTTTAGAGGATATTCCAGGTTGGTGATTATTACTGTTTTAGCCATTAGGCAGCTATGGACTATGTTAGTCTTTGCCTTAAGAGTTTTATGGAGAAGTGGTTACCTTAGAGAAGCTCGTTATTCAAGTGAAAGCTCAAAAGGTGGGGAAAATATCAAATTCTGAAGTCCTGCACTGTCAGTCCCTGGTAAACTAAATGGGCTGTTGTGTTACTATCATTAAGGAATCCGATCAGTTAAGCATTACAGACACCCACAATAACATAGCTGATTTCAGTGGCTTAGAAAAGGGACATTTTCGTATATCATTTTATTACTTAGACTTGCTATATTTGTATGGACAAACAGAATTTCCAAATGCAGCCCTTCAATCCACTATTCTCTGCTGTACATTACAGTGATAGCTGATCTCTCCTAAGGTATTAATGTTGGTAGCAGCAGTATTGATACTGGATTTACATCACCATTGTATCTAAGAGTAGTAGACGCCACAAATAATACATTGGACAGAAAGAAGGAAGTTGTTCTGCCTGTCTGGCCTTGTAATGACAAATGAGGAAAAGGGGCACTTGTGAAAAAATATCTAAAAGTGTTCTTCAGAGCAAACCATTTAAACCTGTGCTTTCTAAGGAGTGGCTCACTGCTAGAAACTGTTGTGTCAGGTACGTGTGATGGTGTTCTGACTGCATAGAAATGCAGTGAAGAAGTCCTTGAGCTCTGTTCACCTTTTGAAAGTGGAGACCTGATCAGTGCAGTCAGCAAATTCAAAGGCGTCATTCACCTCTTTCAAAACACAGTCTCGAAAATGAATCAGATTAATAAGCTATGTAGGTCATCCATTGACAATGGAAGGAACCGATTGTGACAGTTGTGTATGTATACATTTTAGATGTCTAAAGTAGTGAAACACATGCAAAACTAATAGGGAGAGAAAATGGTATTCTTCATTGACATTTAGTAGGACAACTTTAAATCAGGGAGGAAGTAGAAAGTTAAAAAATTTGCCTCTTTTGCTTCAGATGCCCATTTTTTTTGTGGTGCCGTCAATATAAACTCTTTTACGTGACTTAGTAGTTAGGAGAAAAAAAGGCCTCTGTTGTCAGAGGAAATGAGTGGCAGAAATGCTGCCTGTCACCAGTTGTCTGTGGCAGTTGAGTCATCCTCTGTTTTAGCTTAGCTGGGCCTCCTGTAAATAAAGACATGAAACTTCATTCAAGGGGGTTGAAAATAACAAAACTGCTTCCTTTATACATGCATATCGACATGAAGTTTTTGTGGGTGCCTCTTCCATATGAAACACTGCTCCCTAGGTTTGGCTACGGCTTTGTAAGAGGTGACAAAGGTTTCCCTGGAAATATCTGTTTTATGCTTATTGTTATATTACTGAAAATGGTGGGCTCTAGGCTGCTTGGATGTCTGTACATAATATTGCATCTAAAATATTTTCTTAGTGAAAAAATTAAGCTTTTTTGTATGTTTTTACCACTGAAAAGAACTTTCATTTTCCTGATTTTCTTTTGCTACTATTCTCAGTCTTGCTGTAATCTACCTCTGCCCTATTGTTATGTCTTTCTCAGGGTTTGCTGTTGTCATCCTTTGTCAGCAATTTCTTAGCAGAAATCCAGCTGAGCTTTTATGTCTTTTGCAAAATGTTAGGAATTGTTTTGGCTGACGTAATTTTCCACAGCACGAGCAACTTCACCAATTACTTGTCACGTGGATCACAACCTCAAGCTTGAGGTGACATTTTTTTGCATAGCTCCCCTTTCTAGAAGTATGTTGGCATTTATATCTGCCCTTCTCACTTCTGTACCACCGTCTACTTTCTGGTACTGGATATTTAATTTGGGCTATTTGATCTTTCTTTGTTGAGCTTGAATGACTAATTCTGGGTCTTTCAGTGATCTTTTTCTGATGTTTTATCCCTAGTATCAGTCACCATTTAGTATGTAGTTAGGATCTCAGGTGTAAAAATTGTAAAATTGGATTTTCCATCATGGGTCAGGCAAATAGTATTCTGTTTCACTGGGTCTTGTGATTTCCACTTCAAAATATATCTTTTCATCACCTGCTTCATTTTTATGGGATTTTAGTGTTTCTACATTCAAAGTACATTATTCCATTATAGTTCATGGTTAGGTTCTTCTGGCTGAGGTAATGGAAAACTATTTAAAACATCAAGTTTCAAAACTCGCTGTTGAAAAACAAGACTACATCTAGCTGTTTCCCACTGTTTGCCAATGCAGAGTAAATTTTGTTTCAAGTTTCTTTACTTGTCCTCCTTTTTTTTTTTTTTTGACCTGAAACAATGATGGAAATTTAGGCTGTTTATATATATGCTCTAAACTGTGTGTATATATTTATATTTAATGAAGAAAATATTCAAAGTTCAAAGTCCTTTCTTCATTTTAGATCTTGTATAGTACATTAGAGCATTGTGATCAAAACTGTTAGATGAAAATCAGCTGTTTTCAGCCTTCAATTTCAGGCTCCATGGCCAGAGAAAGAGGTCATCTCAGTGCAAGGCAGCTGGGTCTGGAGAGTACCTCCAGGGCCTTCTTAACAATGCAGTACTCTATGGGAGCAAAGGGGAACTAAAACATTGGAAAATAATGCTGAATCCTCCTCATAAGAGAAATTTAAGGAAGAGCAATAATGATCAGTTTGTAGCTCAGAGGGCCAATATCCACTCTGTGGTCTAGTAATTTCCTATTTTAGGTATTATAGCAGGGTTCAAGTAGGAATTTGAATGGTCAGTATATTACGTCTGAGAAAGGTGAGTTTAAAGCAGTAGGTGAAGGAAATAGGTGTTACTGTCTGATCAGGAACAGGATTTTGTCCTGCAGGATTAAATGAGTAATGATAAAATATGAAGAGCCATAAAGGTTAAAAAATAAATAAAAATAAAAATCACATTTAATGCGATAGAAGAAAGGGACAAAAGAAAAGGACAAAATGGTTCTCAGATGATCAAAAAACAGACTAAGAACTAATCTTTATGATGGTAAGAGGCAACACCAAGACTGCTGGAGGAAATTGCTGCAATAATCAACAGTAAAAATGCCTGTTTACTTATTTTTTTTTTAATTAAATGCTGAAGCTCTTGGCCAGTTTTCAGCCCTAAATTACATGCCCACAGAAAAAGACTAAGCAGGAAACATCTGAAGGATTCAAGACCAAAAATTACTGTTTTAGCAAAGCTTATCTTGAATTAGTGGCTACTCTGCTCTGTAACAGGATCTGGAGAAAGGCTGACATTTTGCTTTTGCGCAAATAGGAAGTGCAGAACCAGATCTATCCTTTATCCATACAGGAGTTGTTGAGTGGCTTATGATTATAAACTGCTTAGAGAGAAGATTCTTTGTGACTGGTGCCACAGATCTGTATTCAGGAAATCAAGGGAAAGATCAAGAAGCATCACTTAAAAGACACTGAAGTGAATGATCTGGAGAAGTAGAAGGAAGACCAGGTATCAAGGAAATTAAGATCAGTACAATTTCAGGGAAACTGGTATGTTTGAATATGTTGAATTCAACTGGCTGGTGAAAGAGGATTAAGCTAGGCTATTTATTGGCTGTATGAAGTGTATTACAATAGATAGACTGAGTACCTGGGTCGAACATAATCCCAATATTGTCCAGAAACTCACAGAGAACAATAAGAATTATTTCTGTCTCTC
The DNA here is from genome assembly GCF_964034855.1 of Anser brachyrhynchus. Classification (NCBI taxonomy): domain Eukaryota; kingdom Metazoa; phylum Chordata; class Aves; order Anseriformes; family Anatidae; genus Anser; species Anser brachyrhynchus. The sequence goes on along the minus strand of NC_137695.1, from coordinate 40,273,219 downwards.
TGAAAATATGTTTGTCTTCCCAGATCCAGACCTTGAATTCTCATTGTTTCCCTGCAACAGTGCTGCAACGCATTTAAGTTTGATGTATCCCATGTCCCATTTAAGCACTGCTAGACCTGTGTTTGTTTTTTGCATAAATGCATACATATGCTTTTTCTTCTGTCAAGCACATAATGAGCATGTTAGTTTCTAAGTCTGTTATAATACATTATCAAATACTATTTTTGTTGCAAACAGATTGCTGCTAAGTTGGAACAGGACCAATGGTAAATTACAACTACTAAACTTATTTGACTTCTGTTTGAAGTCTCAAGTGTAAATTTCAGAGGTGTTTATATTTATGAAAAACTAAGATCCAATAGTAGAAAAATTAATTATTGAATATCAGCCAGTTAAAATGCACAAATTCATAATTCAGATACCTCCACCTAACTCCAGAGATTGCACAGCCTTGTTGTGCACAGATCTCTGTCTTTCAGGAGTTAAGGAATAGTTTTATGGCATGAAGTATTGAGTTCTTGTGCATAGGGTATGAGCAGACAAGCTAAATTTAGTGTGGTTTCAGCTGTTTTCAATTGATTTCTAACCAGGAACATGCCTATTTCAATCAGACTTCAGGTTGAACTTGACAGACATTACAAAGAGTAAATGCTCTTAATTTCTCTATGGGGTGGAAGTGTCTTTACACGTGGAGATGACTGGCCAAGATGTAAGCTTTAGAATCTAAATTTAATTCATATCTGAACTGTTAATAAGAATAGATATATAAAGATAAATACATACATATATATATATATATTTTTTTTTTTCATTTCTTTCTATTTCATTTTTAAATGCCATAACAAGCCCAGAAGCACAATTCTTATACCAGCTATCTCTAGTAGTAAAGATATTCAGGACTGAAATAAATGATTGTCTAGATTTAGGTTTCTTGGCTGAGAGATGTGCTAGATGTCAACTCATAAGTTCTTTTATTGACTTTACCATCAGGGAAATAAGTCAGCAAATTTTTATAGTATTTGCAATGATGTACTTGAATGGCTTTCTGCAAAAGAAAATAGCAGGCAGATTGTAGAAGGATTAAGATAACCTGAAATGCTTTGATTGGACTGTTTGTAGGGATTTCAACAATCAACTCAACAATGCAGAAAACATGTTGGTTTTACTTTGGACATAGTTGGATCAGAGACAAGCAACTAAGCAAATGTTTTCTTAGTATACAAATTACTTGTGACTGTCCTATGCATACTGTGTACACAGTTGTTTCACTGTGGATTTTATATAAGACTATATAAAAGATGCATGTAACATGGTGAGAACACGCTCATAGTAGAGCCCTGAGGAAGCTGACTGTTCTGATGTACTCTGCTCCATGATATGCTCATACAGTACTCTTAGCTTTTTGTGATTATGACAGTACATTGTTTTATTTTATAAAACACTTGAAGCTTCAAATATTGGAAACGGTGAATAAAATAGTTTTTCATTTTGTCAGGTCTTTGGAAATATGGTTGCTATAGTGCATTGATTTTATTTCAGTCTTCCTTGAGTATTGAATATAATGTCTTTGAAAGTATAATCTATGTATTGCTTTTGCGTTATGGCATGTGCCATCTTTGGCATGCAGTTTGTCAGTGACTTGGTAGAAAAATGATTAAAAATTGGCTCATATGTACACATATAATTACATGAAATGCTGTTTCTTAACAAGTTCTCATTGATCGTTTTACGTAAAAATGAACTGAGATAAAAGTGAACAATTGTTATTCTTTTCCAAGCTAGCAACCAATGAAAAATACTGGCAAAAGGCTACACAAAGCAGTTTTCAAAGTGTCTGACACAAATCCTCTGACCCACTTAAAAATGGATAGGTTTTTGTCATGGTATGAGAAAAAGCTACCTAAAATAAAAGTGCATGGTCCCCTCACAGCTCTACATTGAAGAATGGTAAAATGTATTATACAATGGTTTCTTTTTCTTCTGTTGCTCTAGAGACCACACTTCTGATCGAGGCAGAGCAGCCTTAATTGGAGAAACTGAGAGCAACCTGCCTTGTATCTTTTCTTAGAGGGAGAGGAGATGATCTGTCTTTCTTCTAGCAGTAATGTGAATTTATTCATCTATTTCCTTTCCTCTTACTACAGGTGTCTAGTGTGAAATGTTAGATTTCAGGTCAAATAAGCAATCTTATCTGAAACAGTTTTTTAACACCAAAATGGAAGTAAGCAAGACTTGTATCTTAGGTTGACATGAACAGAAAGTTGTTTTTTTTTTTGTGTGTCAGATAACTTAAAAATATGTATGCTGGTAAACTCTACATACCAACAAACAGAATAGAGATGTTTTTGTTTGTTTGTTTTGTTTTTCCTTTATTTTTTCTCCTCATTTAGGTTAATTATATGACTGTAATAGCATATGGTATTATAATGTTAGTGAATAAATGCATGGCAGTGCATTTGATTATACCTAGACAGTGCTTCCTATTCTGTTCCAGTATGTTCTCCTTTGTGGATCACCATATACATTTTGCAGTTTAACGGATGAATATTTTCCCTGGTACTTTGCTTTTTTATTTTTATCTGGTTATTAGTGTTGTGCTTGGTTTAGTAGGCTTGTTATGCTGTAGGTTTCTGTCAGAAGATAGAAAGAAAACAAAAAGGCTGTGGTAAGAGAAATCATTCTAAGCTATCCAGCCATGATATTGTTCAGTCTGAGTTTAGATGTATTGTCATGAGATTAAAATGATTTTTTTTCTGAAATGTTTACTCTGAGTTCTTTCAAATAAAAGGGTTAGAATGGATCTCACAAAAGTTTTCTTATCAAAACTAGGTTTTATTGATTTCTACAGTAGAACTTCTGAAGCATTCTAGACAATTTTTTCTGCTTCGGACTTCTCAAGATACTCCTTTAAAATTCTTACTAGTAAGTCAATTGCTTACAAGTAATTACTTAAACATTACTTAAGTTATTGCAAAGGCAGAGGAGAAAGCTGACTTGAAAATTTTGTGTCTGTCATTTCTTGTTGAAAAGGTGCTGTATGATAATGCTCCAGAGGTACAGTTTTATTTTCAGTTTAATAAAATATAGGTGGACAGAAGTTGTGATTAGAATTCTAAAAGCAAAATTAAAAAAAAATCAAGACAAAATTCTTGCTTATAATGAAACAGATTATGATAATTTAAATAAATATCAAGAAATTTGAAAGACAGAAGTAGATGCCTGAGTCTGTCTTTCCCTGACAACACTGTCAATAATCAACTGGTAAAGTATCAAAAGAGAATAAATTCTTATAATTACAATGAAATAAATGGAAATACAAAGTGCAACTTGTCATCTAAATGCACTTCTGAAAAATGCTTCTTTAGATTTTAATGTTTTATTTATAATCAGAATTAAAATCTTTGTTGACAGGGTATTTTCTGATGACAAAAGAACACATGACGAAAGAATGGCATATTCCATACAGTCTAGCTGTTTGCTTGCAATGGGGTCTCTAATACCAGGATTCAACAACACTAATTGACCATACAGTGCTAGTTATAGTCCATCAGGTGCTCAGCAATGTATGCGTCAAGATGAATGGTTAAATATTAGAAATCTTTTCCTCTCTGTTCTTTTATGTATGAAACATTTTAAACTATTATTTCTTAAGAGAGATACTCTCTGCATATACAAAGCACCTGTCTATATTTAATATGTATGAATATCTGTCTATATACATATATATATATTTATTTATATACATATATGTAGAAATGAGGGCCATCTCTTTTTTACAGGAAGTTGGAAAGTATTACTTAATTTTTGTCTGTTTTTCTAAATATGAACCCCATGCAATGAATTTGCTGTTTTTGTAATGTTTTTCGTCTTATGGACATGGATATAGTTTTATGAGTCTTTTTCTGCAGACTGTCATAAAAGCTGATTTTAAAAAACAGTCTCTCTTTTCTAAATTCCTATTTTCCACGTCAGTTAGCCAAGTGAATATTATTTTTCAGAAATCTTTTTGGATTTCTTGCAGTGAAGTTGGGGAAAGAAGCTATCTTCTTTTTTGATTCAGAGCTGGCATCAATTGATACTAGCATACCAGTTAGGGGTTCTGCTCTAGCATTTGTCCTCTCAGAAATCAAGAGCCATTTGTTTTCTTTGAAGATTAAAAAAAAAATAAATGTGAACTTGTAGGACTAACTTGTAAGTTCCTTACAAGTTGTGGGCTATCGCCCACATCTGTGGGCTGTCACTGATCCACAGGACACAATTTAAAAACAGCATTCAGACCACTGGAAATAGAGAAATAGAGTAGGTTATCTCCCTCCGGCCTAATGAAATCTGACTAATTTTACAAGAGAAATAATTTTGAGAAGGCAGAAAGAGACTGAAGGTTCCAAAATGTTTGGAACGTTAAATCAGAGACTTGTATCCCAGATGATTTCAATTTTCTGATTGCCTTTTTTCTCTCTTGTCTGTCTTCTGAGATCATGGTTCCATTCTGATGCAGGACAGAAGGAAATGCCAAAGCCTGAGCATAACTTTTCTGGATTTGTTGTTTTCTGGGTGGCTGAGAAGAGTAGTTTATAATCAGAATAATCAAAAAAAAAAAAGTGTGAAATATTGTTTCTTGCATCTATTGAAATTCCTCTTTCTATACTACTTGTGCTCAGGGCACTTTGTCTCCTTCTCCCCCTGCCCCTTTGGCATGGGAGAAGCAGACAGTTTAGTGTTGGATGTTGTGCTAACTGCATATTTGGATGAGTAGCTTTTTCCTTCATTGTCAAGTCAGTTTGTGCAGCTGAATTTGTTCTCATCTTTTCTCTGCAGCCTAGGGACCTGGTGGTGAGATTAAATTCCATTGCTAATTTTCTTACGTCTTCTAGTGCTCCTTTCAGTCTCATTCATGGGGTCATTCAATACCCTAATGAGTTAGAGTTGAATGTGAACTGGGAGATGGCATTTCCCAGAGGGTATCAGGAACGGAGTTGCTGTACTAAAATCTTTCTCCTATCCTTTGGCCTTCTGCTATGAGTTTCTAGTTCATCCTTTATTTGCAGATAGTGGTTTGAATGTATGTTGCAATAAATATTACTGTATTTCAAGATCATTTCTAAACCAGACCTTGAAATTTCTCTTTTTTAAGTATTCCTCAAGATATTTTATACATACATATGTTATAATATTTAGGAAAAAAACATTAGGGAAATACATTTCTGCATATATTAATTGAATCATAACAATATTTTAGTATATTACAGAGTGATATTGAGGCTCTATAATACTGTCCTGTAGAAAATCTGACATATATGAAAATACATTTTTTTTATTAATAGACATCCTTCAGAAATGTGTCTGTGAAGTATAATGTATGAGTTTACCATCTGTTTGGATGCTAGCAAACCCTGGCTTTTCTCACTTGAGTTGTGTCAAAAATGAGAAAATTGAATTATCTCCATAGTGCAGAACTACAAGAGCTCAGCAAGGAGCCTTCTCTTTTAAAGCTGGAGACAACCTCAAGCCTGTAACTTGCAATTCCTCTGCAATGCACACTTAAGTCTTCATCTTTTTTTAAAGAAAAAATCTCATCTTATATGAAAGAAAGCATCTTAAAAATGGTTGGTCCTTTAAAGGTTATAATTCTCCCATTGTCTTTCTTGCACTGCCATTACAGTTTTCTGGCTTATCTTTTACTGTTTCAGTGTTCCTGTCTTCTGCTTTTGGCAATTTCCACTATCGTAAATGCTGATCACCATCTTTATGGGTACCTTAGAATAATTAATCACAAACATATCTCACCAATAGAATTTTTCAGCTGTTATAATCATCCAGCAGTGTTGGTCATTATATCATACAATATAGTAGGCTTTAATCTCATTTATTAATATTACACGATGCAGCACAGTGGCATTAAACTAGGGAGCACCTTGTCAAGTTACAAACCCTCTCTCTTGTTCACAGGGTATAGCAATGTGATGTGATAATTGATTCAAGAAAGTGAGATATTTGGGACCTGCATGTTCAGTGGAATGTCCAGAACAGGCCACTTTTTTTTTTTTTTTACTGAGTTCTTTTTAGTGATGCCTCATTTGACACAATTTGGGCTTTTGAGTTCAAGAAATATTCATGGCTGATGTCACTAGAGCATATGACAATAAGACAAAATGAAGGAGTTGAGTAATAACAGTAATATTTACATCTCTCTTTTTTTTCTTATTATAATATTATTTCATGTATTTCTTTACAGCTTTTAACCATTATAAAATAACCACATTTGCAGAATCTCTTTCCCGCTGTGATGCTCTGTCATGTTAGATGTTTTCTGCTTACATGTGCTTGTTTTATAAGGATGGAAAGACAAAACGGAATATATCATAAATTATAGCTGTTACTGGTAAGAATAAATCAAATCTTGAAAAATAATTTAGTGTGCTCCTGGGAACAATTTGAATGTGATTCACTGCTGAAACCTGTGGAAAACAAAGTATTATGGCTGCAATGGTGATGAAATCTTTCTCGTTATGAGCTGAGAACAGCAATACCTCTTTAACATACTTCCATGTTGTGTTTTTTACCTTTTGTAGTGTCATGTCCACCCCAACCCCACAGACATATATTTTCCTCTTAAAAAAAAAAAAAAAAGCAGAAATAGATGCCATACATTAAAAAACAACAAGTTATTCATGTATCAATGTCTATGTTTGTATTGCATTCAGGGAACACATTTTTAACTTGCTTTCTTTCCTCTTGTGCATGACTGTTTCTCTCCTTGGGACTGTAAAGTCTTAAAGTCCTAATATAGCTTTTAACCTTCAAAGACAAAAGGTCAGATATTGGCTAGTACATATGAATTACTTTTCTTGGAACCAGGGGAATTAAGACAAATACTAATGTTGTAGCACTCAAAGACTTGGTAATGGATGAATTAAATAGCTTTGAGGTTGTTGGAACAACATTTGAATTCTTGCTGTAAATTAAGGGATGTGCTTCAAACTCCTCCCAGTTTGATGCCACTGTCATCAGTAGATGCTCAGAGCCTGGAGAAGGGTCACGGGTCAGCAGGAGAGCACCTGAAGAGCAGCACAAAGGAATTTCAGATACTCCAGCCAGTAAGTCAGCTTCTTCAGGGGCTCAACTTAAATATCTCTATGCTAATGCATATAGCATGGGGAATAAACAAGAGTTAGAGATGAATGCATGCCTGCAGAACTATGCAGTGATGTGGTGGGATGGCTGCCGTGACTGGAGTGTTGGAATGGGTGGATACCAGCTCTTGAGGAAACACAGGCAGGGGAGTCAAGGAGGAGGCATTGCCTTTATGTCAATGAGTAGCTGGAGCGCATGAAACTCTGCCTGGGGATGTCTGTGGAGCTGACAGAGAGCTTATTGGTCAGGATTACAGGGATGGCAGGGACAGGAAACATTACAGTGGATGGTCTGCTACAAGCCATTTGATCAGGAAGACCAAGCAAATGAGGCCCTCTGCTTGGGCCTCAAACAGGTAGAAGCAGCCTCATGTTCACTGACAAGAGCTCTAGCCACATAGCCCAAGTCCCAGAAGGCAAAGGCAGGGACTGAGAAAATGATGAATTGCCCATTGTAGGAAAAGATCAGGTTCAAGACCATCTAAGGAAACTAAAGTTTCACAAGTCCATGGGACCTGATGAGATGCATCCACAGGTCCTGAGGGAACTGGCAGATGATGTTGCTGAGCCACTGTCTGTCATATTGAGAAGCTGTGGCAGTCTGGTGATGCTTCCACTGACTGGAAGAGGGGAAACATAACCCCCATTTTTAAAAGGGGAAAAAAGGAAGACTCAGGGAACTACAGAACAGTGAGTCTCACATCTGAGCCCAGCAAGATCATGGTACTGGTGATTCCAGTACCTAAAGGGGGACTTCAGAAAAACTGGGGAGGGGTATAGCACAAGGAGTAATGGCTTTAAACTAAAAGAGGGTAAATTGAGATTAGGTATCAGGAAGAAATTCTTTGCTCTGAGGGTGGTGAGCCACTGGAACAAGTTGCTTGGAGAGGTTGTGGATGCCCCATCCCTGGAATTGTTTAAGGCCAGGTTGGATAGGGCTTTGAGCAACCTGTTCTAGTGGGAGGTGTCCCTGCCCATGGCAAGGGGGTTGGAATGAGGTGATTTTAAGGTCCTTTCCAACCTAAGCCATTCTATGGTTATTCTGTGCATTTTAAAATATAAAAGGAAGAAAATAAATGATCTCTAAATTATGGTGAAAAGTATTACTTCTGAAGGTCAACCAGTTTAGAAAATAATTGAACAAACCACCCGGTTGTTGTTAGAAAATCTTTTCATCTTCAAAGTCATTCACTAGCCACAAGCAAAACTCTTTCTTCCTGATACAACCCTGACAGAGCAGCCAGATCAGATTTCAGAAGGTATGATAATGCACCCACCTTAAAGAGAGATAGGCTACAGCCAAATTTTAGCAACATGTTAATATGGCTGCTCAGGTCTTTCCTCATTGTGAAAAAAATATAGTCCTTGCCTTCTGTGAGAACTTATTTTTTATCACTTCTCAATGTGTTCCAACCCATGCCAGTTGCAAATGTTGGTTTATTGATTCCTCCTGGAAATATCACCTTAATGTCTTTTACATCATGTTTATTGGTGGAATATGAATTATAAAAAAGCCTAACAGTGACCTCAGCAGCCACAGAGCAAATTATTTTCCCAAGATTTGGGATTATATTTTTCTGTAACTTTAATATTGACAAATTGCAAAACAGTTTGATTAAATCTTTGAGTTAATCATTCAACTCCACCCACTGCTCTGTGTCTTTAGGGAACAGTCCTAGCATTTCACATTTTTCAAAGGTAATGAAAAACGTTCAAAAGATGTCATCCAGTCAACTCCAGCAATGCACTGACTTCCAGAACAGGGCTCAGTCTTTGCTTAAACATGGATCAGCCATGGTTTTCATGGTTCACATATTTTTCATGGTTCACATTTAGGTATTGACAATCCTCCATTCTTTTCAAGATCTGGACTGAAAACTAAGAAAAAGCTCAATTAAATTGTAGGAAGATACTTTGCTCAGTCCAGTCACATTTTTCTGCTTTCCTTTCTCCAACAGACCACATGGTACCCCAAAGAATCATGCTGCTGTGATTCTCATTTTGGCTTCACCAAGTATCTATTTGAGCTTGTTTTCTTATGAACCTGCCTGACTTCTTGCCAGTAAAATTCCATGTTATGCTTATCAAAAGCTCTCATACTTCCTTCAAGTCAAATGAATATAATTTTGACATGCCATTATATTTCAAACATATCATTGTTTAAAGCAACACTTTTTTTTTTTTTTTTAAACTTTAATAATATACTACACTTTCATTTTTCTGGAGAACTGCTATGTCCCTTTCTAAGGTAGTATAGGCATTTTTAAGAGGTTGTCATAGTAACCAGTGCATATAGGTTGTTTGTTTGGTTTGGTTTGGTTTTAAACTTGGAAATTTAATCACAATAGTCCTTATTACATGTTATAGGAACAAGGCTTCAAGTTTTTCATTACAAAACACAGAAATTGAAAAAGGTATAACATATCCATATATACAGAAAGATACATGCATAAGCCAAAAAATGTAGTATGTTACACACACATGAGATATATATAATTTTAAATAAATTATTTACAACCACATTTATACTACACATATTATGGGCCACCAGCACATTAAATGAATATAGCAAATATACACAATTACATACAGCAGTTCTTATTAAAACATCTAAAATGTATGTAGAAAATGTATGTAGAAATATGATCCAGAGAAACTCTTTAGAAAGATCTACTCTTTCAACATTATGTTTTATCTAAATCAGACATCTACAGTCACATACGTAACTATAAAACCATCTCTGAGGTAGTACCAGCAGAACAGGAATGTAAACTTACAGAATATAGTAAAACTTCTAAAATATTAACATTTCTAACCCAGGAATATTTGTTTATTTTTTACTTTATACACCTCATATGGAAAATCATGGAAACGGTATTAGAAAAAAAAATAAATCTATGACTAATTGAGTATAAGCCCTGATCAAGGTAGTTATAATGTTTTAAATATGAATCCCAAAGTACTAATATAAACATTAATTAATGGTATTAAAATATCTTGTTATGTCTCTCCTATCCTGTTTTACCCATGAGAACTACCCACAGAGGCATATCACTATATTCCTTTTGCCTAAGCAACCTGTTCCAATAAAAGTATTGCCTATTTAACACAATGAATATGTGTATGTACCTTTCTGAATTGCAGCTAACAATGTTTTCCCCATGTCTAGCTCAAAAACGGGAATAAAAAGCTTACAACTCAATAAAAACTTTCATTTTCAGGACCACAGTTCATAAAATCATTTCTTCTGGACTTGCTCTAACCGGTCCAGAAGATTACTGTCATTCTAAATCACACCAGATAAAAGATATTTCCTTATCATAAAGTTACCATACAATTACTGTGACTCCGTACTAGCTAGTGGAATATGCCTTTTAAGTTGTTTAAAATAAAATAAATAAATAAGTGCAAAATTCTCACTTACATGATGGAAAGGGAGAGTTGAGCTGAGAGACTAAATAAAGACAGCAAAGATGTGGAGAATCTACAGAAGACTGCACCAAACAAAAGATGTTTAAGTCCACTTAGTGACATGGGTGAATGTTTTACTCATAAATCCTGACAGTTTCAGAACTTGTGGCAGTACAGTATTATGATGACCATGTTAACAATTACATTGTACAGTAAAATACATTGTGAAGTAAAAAAAAATAAAAGTATTTCCGCTGAAATTATTACAGCCATTTTCACTGTCATGTTGTGGTGGGTGAAAAATAATATTTATCGTAACTAGAATGACAGATTTAATTATCCATAAAAATCAATAGCTAATGTATGCAGCAGTTTACATCTTTCAAAGGGAGAGAAATAATTTTGTTCAAAAATAGGCTTGATATACAATGTTCTTTGAAATATTTTTTTTAAAATTATATTGGTGTTGAAGCCCTGTACAGCCTCAAATCATACAGTCCATTTGAGTAATGGAAGGCAAAGGAGGTCCCCTTATGTGATCATAAAAAGAAATGCATGGTGTTGTTCCTTCAAAAAAAAAAAAAAAGAAAAAAAAGAAAAAAGCTACAAAGCAGCTGACAATTTAAAGCCTTAAAAAGCCCATACTCAGAAATGAAATAGAGTATCTGTCACTTGAAAAGAAAGAGTGGGATTTTTTTATTTATTTTTTATTATTGTCAAATAAAATCTATATAAATGCAAAAGAAAAAATGAAAATTTATGATGCTGTATTTTCCCAGAAAAACATCACTATTTTTCCTGTTTAAACTGCCTGCTGTCTTCAGTGCATCTGGTACAGTTTACTTGAATTCTTCCCTTTCTGTACATTCATGTATATATTCATATATATTGTCTGTATATGTATTATTTCTATATATACTATTTATTTATGCTTAATGTATATATGTACATGTACACATGTCTATCTTTGCTTGCTGACAGCAAGCTAATTTGGAAGAAAAAAAGGAAAACTAGCACAGTCATTCCTTATATTCTTATATTCTTTTATCTTGCCAGAAAAATCTATATTTTATTCTATTGTGCATCTTAATATGAATGGTTTTGATTTCAAGAAGTACTAAAAACTATTTTTCTGCCAGATAATGGAGTTATATTTAATGGCACTTAACAGACATTGCAAAATGTAGATTTCTACGTCTTTTTCAATGATGTTCCAGGTTGCAAAAATTCTAACTGAAGTATTTGCCTGCTTAAACATTCTCACTTAGATCGAAACTTTGTTTTTTCATGGAAAGCCTTTTCGGTACTATCAAAAGCAGAAGATGCTTTGTTTTGTTATTGCAAGGAAATTATTCGGTCTTACCAACTGTGCCATAGAAGTGGCTCTAAGTATGATTTTTTTTTTTAAATTTTTGTTCCAATGACTTTTTAAATAATTTAAATGTTAGCTTGCAACTATTGCAGTGGCAGAACTATGTGTTCCATGAACTTTTCTGTTTATTCTGCTGTTGACTACCTTGAATGAATGAGGAGGCACTGCAAAATGGCCCATTAGTTTGATACTATTTATAGTATGGTAATTGAGAATCTATGTATAAACATTCTTTTGCAAATAATTGAGTCATCCTTACAGCTGCAAGTAAGTACAAGTTTGCCAAAAAAACACTCAACTTCAAGAATGGCATTTTGAGAATTTAGCCTCTCTTTTAAATAGTTTATGCAAAGGCTGATAATTTAAACTATAAAGGAGGCAGCTGACATCTATATACTAATATATGTTCTTAAAATAGTCCTAGGTTAGAGACATTAATATCTTCATCCAACATAATTGGCACTTGAGGATTAATTGTAACCACAATGGTGAAAATTAGGGATGGTTAAGTCTGTCTTGTGTAATGAACCACATGGAGTAATTTATAGTTGTATTTACTGTGCTTTCAATATAATTAGTTTGATTTGCTGAAGTCTTTTCCAAAAGTCAGTGCTGTCACTTACAGAAAGCTGGAACCCTACATCCTACAATGTTTTATGAGTTTTTTCCAACTACATAAGCTCTCATAAACAGTACACTCTCTCTATATATAAGCTTTGCTTTGCCGAATAAGTTTATATGGGAAGGTCTATACCTACCATAAACACATATCCAGAAGGCATTGGAGAAGAAAGTCTTAGTATAATAACATATAACACAAGATGTACTTACATTTTCATAATTAATCTTTTTGTTTATCCTGTATTACCTTTTAATTGAAAATTGTAATTATATAAATATTGGTTTTTTACGCCTATATCTGCATCATAACATCAATTCTTTCTCAGTCTACCTGTTTGCCTAGATTGAGTAATTAATATACTAAATTCCATCCACCAAATGGAACTATTTGTTAGATGATTTAATGATATTGGATGTGACATACTGCTTAGAAAGAGAATCTGAGGGGCTTATCTTGTATTTCTGTATGTAAGGGGTTTATTTTTCCATGATGAAAGTTGATAAGTATCAGTTGGTTTCATTAGTTTGTGTCATGAATGTTTGTTAAATATAAACATGCACCATACGTGCACAGATGTAAATTAATAGTTAAAAAAAAAAAATAGTGTTGCAGTGAGAGAGAGATACTAATTGGTCTAAAAGTTACAAAGTTCCTGTTGAAAGCAAAAATTGCAATAACTATCAGAATGCTTGGATTTTATTTATTTATTTATTTATTTTCAATATGATAGTATCCCAAATTGTCTAGCTCTGTATGATGCAAAAAGGTATTCACCTTATTACAAAGATTTTACATATCAAAACTAACATTTCCAAAAGGGGTGAGAGGTGCAGAAGTTAAAGACTCTAAATCATAAGCCCTGTAGGCTCTGTGGTCCAAAGCTATTGTCTCCTGAGACAGTGCAATAGCGATCCATTAAGTGGTGAAAAGGTAGTGGGGTTTGAAATGAGCTGGGAGGAAAGTTCAAAGGTATCATGGGGGAAATAAGAGTCCTGTTCCAAATTCATTGCTTCCTAACTGTTGTTTAGGATCTGCTGCATTTCAGGGAGAAGTTAAATATGAAAAGTTGACTCAGTCCGTAAATTCATGAAGAATACATTGAAGTTGTCCTTTTATGCTTTACACTAACTGGAGCCTAAATCATCTCTCCAATAGAATTGCATAGTGAGAACCTACATGTTGCTTGGAAACCTGTGTTTCCTCCCCCCAAATTCGCTATGCCTACTTGCTTGTTTAGTATGTATTCTTTGAAGCTGATCATCTATATAGTTTCCAACTTTAAAGCTTCTAACTCCTGGACTCTTTTTCTGTGCTCACATGTGTTCCTTATTATCTTCTTATTTAGTATTGCAACCCTTGCATCTCCCGTTACAAGTATTCACAGCCCTTCCTTGAACCTATATATGCCATTCTAATCATGAAACTGCCTTACCTGCTCTTGGATGTCTGCGTTCTTTTTAGACTTACATTTGTATGTTATTTAGCTTGAACTGTCATCTCTAGAGTTGTGCTGTAGGACAGTTGCTCCGTGTGCCCCATCTCTCTCTTCAACACCTTCTGGAACTCTGAAAGAAGCCAACTGCCAATGGAATAACTAAAATGAATGGCCTGTTGGGGATAGGCAGGCTTGGTTTTAATAACTTTTGTTTGTTTGTTTAAGAAGAACAGTTGATCGTTCAAATAGTTGTAAGCCATCAAAATGAGCATATACATATGTTACTATGCTATCTGGTCACAGTTAGTCCAGTTCTTTCCATTCCCGTGCTACCACCCTCTTGCTGATGTTGCATCTCAAATTATAGTATACATTATTCAGGACAGAGACTGTCTTTATTTACAGATTCACTCACCAGGGACCCACAAACTTGATTAAAGATATTGAATGGCAGAGAACTGTAGATAATAATTGCAGTTAATGTTAAGGTCCTAAACCAGCTTCTTACAGGGAAGAATTTACTGCATTGACAAGTCTTTTGTACTTTTCCTCTCTGCCACATTACAGATTCAGTACTGCAAGAGAAGAGCTTTCTGCAGCCTATTGGACGCCTGATTGCACTTTGCAAAACTCCTTGCCACAACAAAGGAGAGCGGAGTCTTGTTTTTATTTTTCTTTTCAGATAAACCTGCAAGTCTGCAAATCATATTCTAATAGACCTGCCATGTTGAAATAGAAGAGATTTTTGCATTAAATGTATTAGAATCTTTGTAGCAGTGAAAGAGAGGAATAATGATCTTCTTAAAAAATACTCTCATGAATGCTCCAAGAGAGTAATTTTTAGATGGCATTTGTGCAGAGAGAATCACAGTATATTGCAGAGTGGTAGACTGTGCAAATTAAGAGTTTATCTTGTTAATGCTTCAGTACTTAACCTCTGTGAATCATTTTGAATCAGAACTGAAAATGAAAAGGTAAAAATCTGAAAATATTTTCATCAGATACTGGAAAGGTCATTTGTGATGTTCTAACTAAACAAGCAAGCACTTTTCTTGGTATTGGTGGCAGCAGAAGGAAACACAGGTTCCTACTTAATAGCTTGACAGATTTTATCAGAAGAAATTACAAGAGTAGAACCAGAGAAGAGAGAGGCACTCATTGTTATTTAAATAAGAACAGTGAGGGCAATGTAGCATAGCTAAAAGAAGGAAAGCACTTTAATTTACAATAAATTTGAAACACTGAATTTGTGTCATGTATTTGCTGTCTTGGCAGAGAATATTAGATTCTCTTTTGGAAGGAAAAATCCTAATACTGTTGTTACTTAAATGCTCTTCAGGGTAGAATAGTTCTGAAATCTAGTAATGCTTTTTTGACACTCAGTTGAAAGACTCCCTTTTTTTCTAAATAGGACTTGAATAATCATAACAATATAAAAAGATAGAAAATATGAAACTATACCTTTTATAAATAAGCACATCTGGATGAGGAGTTAAACATACGTGATGGCTTAATGTTTTCATTTGCTTACTATGTGCCAGAATCACTATCGTGATTCTGTGATAGTGCTGCTGACAAAAGTCCTAGTTTATGTTTACAATTTAAGTCCTACAGAGCACCTGCTCTCCTGAGTACATATACATTTCCATTTACATTAAAAGCATAAAAATAATTTTACGCACTATGAAGTCAAGTTTAGATTGAATCTTGCTGGAGGATGCAATGAGATGAATTAAATAGCCTGCCATTAACTTTGGTAGACCAGATGAGGTTATGAAACAGTGCAATGATTTCAGATAATGTAATCAAAAGGACCTCTAGTGTAATTCTATGTATTTTCGTTACCATAACAGGAAGTCAACTTATAACATCTCTATGGCCTTCTTGCTCCTCCTTTAAAAGGAAGGAAGTTGACTTCAACCATCTACAACAGAAAAGAGTTTTCTATGTTCTTTTTAATTTTATTTGTATAAGGCCTAAATGTTATTTATATTCTTGTTATATGTTGCATTATCATATATTCTGTCTTGTAAGTCGGGAGCCTTCCCACCTGCAGGGATTGAAAGCGAGACTTCTTCATGCACTGATATACATAAATAAAACTATTACTCACCTCTGACTAATTACTCATCATGTACTGTGTAGTTAGGGCATGCATTACAAAGAGCTTTACATTTCTTTGTAAGTGCTACAGAATGTAATTTTTCATAAATATCAGAAAAGGCCACATGAAAGCAACTGATTTTTTTTTTCTTCTTTATGTGCAGTGTATGCACTACAGTATGATTCATATGTCAGTGCTGAATTACTTTCTGTCCTTTTATGTAGATGTAACAGCAAATAGGACGATTTTGCCCTGAGAGATTTCTTAAGTATGACATTTTCTCACTTATTCCTTAAAAGTGTTGATAACTATCATCTTGCCAAACAGAATTTGTCTTCTCTAAGGGTTTTTAACTGTACTAGTGTGGCTCTTTAATATTTGAGACTATTTTAACTGTGATATTACTCAGCCTCTGATCCTGTATGCCAAATGAAGTTTAGCCAAGCATAAAAATCTTTCTTTTTCAAAGTAGTAGAGTTCAAAATTATTGCTGAGACATTATTCCTTATATAATATGACGTAGTATATTTAGTGAAAACTGGTTTGAGGGATTAGAAACAAATTTTGTTCTGTTTCTGCTGTCAGAGAGTCTTTGGTAAATCATATTTTCATTGGAAAACTGGACAATGCTTAAGACAAAGTTTCAAACAGTGTTTCTTTAGCCTTGCAAGTTAGTGTGGGTTGTTGCACTGTCAGAATTTGAACAATTAGAACCTCGGAGCAATTTTGCTACTAACCTAGGTGTCTTATGCATTTCAGAGGTGACCTTGGTTAGCTGAGATATCACTGCAGGGCTACTAGATGTGGTACTGGAGCTACAGGAGATCTGCATCCCTGTGATGCATCAGCTGAATGGTACCACGGGGCAAAAAAAATTATTCTAGATGCCTGTGTGTTCGTTTAAAATATTTTCTTGTGATTTCAGGAAGAGACTTGAGGATAAGACTCACTTCAGTCTTATCTTACACTTTTCATATATTTGTAAGAAGGTTTTCCTCCTCTTTTCATCTTCCCTTCCCTCCCAACCCCCATCTGCAGTCATTGTACCATCTGCATACATTAGAAGCTCTTTTCGTCTGAAACTATTTCACATTGAGATATATGATTTTTATACCAGGACATTGGTGGTGCAAGCAAAGTGACCAAGTGAGTAAAACCTATGATGTATCTCACAGAAGCTCTCCCAAAGTGGTGTTTTAAGCATATATGGCAGGGATGGTATATAGTTCCTTTTTTGAGGATCAATTTGTTACAGAGAAACTTAAGACATGAACAAATTATAACTGCAGCTGGTATATAATGAAGCTGATAAAAAGATTTCATGAAAAACAAAGCAAAACAAAAACAAAACCTTAAAAATAACTTTTTGTATCTTTTAAACCTAAGTTCTTAATTTTTTCAGGAGTAAGTACTTAAATGACGTGACTGCCAGTTTAACGTGACTTTCAGAGGCATCGCTCTTTCATAATGAATAGTGTTGTTCTGGATAGTCCCCAAGACAGACAAAACCATATAAGAGCTGAAAGAAGAATACAAATTGTTTCATAGAATAATTCAGAACGTAAAAATTTTGTTCCAAATTAGAATGAAATTAGACACTAGAATAAGTTTCTTAGAAAATAAATGAGCGTTCTGTCCCTCCTGTAGTCATGAGTTTAAGTAGTGCTTTAGTTAGAGGAGAGATGCCTATGAAATAAATACAAATAACTTTTGGATGTAATGTCTTCTGATGATTTAAGTCTGCATATAGGTCAGAGCCTTCTGCCATCAGTTTCAGTGGAAGGTAGGGTATTGGGTGGTTATTAAATGCTTTTAAAAGCTTCTTTGCAAATTCTGTAAAGCTTCTTTTAAATGAAGATTCCTGTAAAGCATTATTTTGGAATTAGTCAACCTACCTACATACTGACCTATCATACTGTGCTCCTGGGCCTCTGCTCTCCCAAGACAACGTATGTTCAGGATAAGGCTGATGTATAAGTTGCAGCTGTATGTTCATATTCAGAAAGCTTTGCATTTAAGCTCAACCCTTTTCTCGTGAACTTAGACAAAGCAGAGGGTTCTTGTTTGTTTTTCACCTGGGCTTACTGCTCAGCATGACTCTAAGCAGATTTTTTTTTTTTTTTTTGCTGTTAGAATGGAAGTTTCTATGTGTTTTGACACTAAGCTCAAACACTCTTGCAAACTTGTCTGTCACTATTCATGGCTCTGGAGGATAATAGATCGTGCTTGTTCTTAGCTTTGATATCAGAATGCCTCATACAACCGGGAATATGCTTTTCATTAATTTTATCTTAAAAGTAGTGTTATTTATATCTTGTGTCCATTTTGGAAGTTCTCCCTGTTCAGTAAATTGGTCACCATGTGTTTGGAAAATTACTGCTGTTCTCAAGGTTGCTGAGGCTTTTCCCTATATGCAGCACTCCAAATGTTTATGGATTGATAAAAAATGATCACATTTGCACATTTTCAACCATATATACTGGGAACTTGGGAGCTGTAAAACTCCCAAGAGGTCTGGAGTTGTTAATCTGGGTGCCTTATCAGCTTGTTTTCTGTGGATATCAGCACTGGCATTAATATTCAGCGTTTCGCATCTATTTCTTCCACAACTATCTCAAACAATCCATCTAAAAATATGTTTAGAGTAATGCCAAACTAAGCACGTTATATAAATATGTGATGTTATTTATGCTTCAGTTAATTATTTGCACCCAGGATAATTAGAAGTTTTGTCAAATTCATGTAGTCACACCAAAATAACATTGTTTTTAACTACTTCCAGTCAGTGTCCATGTTCATGACAATTACTTGCAACAACTGACTGAACAGTGTTAGAAATATTCTATTAGATAGAAATAACAAGCAAATTGGTATTGCTCTCTTAAACATTCTGTTAAATATAGCAAGTTAACATAATTTGACAGTTTCTCTGAGACAGTTAGGTAGCTGACTTGAAGGTAGTAAGGCAGGTGAAAGAAAGGATATAATCCTCTTGCCGTTGAAGTCATTGGCAAAGCACTATGTACATTTGGGACATGAAGGATACCTCAGATGTTTTTAAAGTATGTTTCTCTGTGAAAAGAGATTTTAGAATGGCATTTTCTTATTTATTCATTAGACATGCTCCATTTGAATGTTAAGGATTCTACTTTCTTTTGGTAATACACAATGATTTGATATTTTTGTTGTTGCTGTTAAGAAGAGTCGGCATTAGGAAGGGGTAAGCTACATCCTGTTCTTTCATGTGCACCAGTGGCTATTGTGCAAGCATTGTGGTTGTTAGTTATCCCTGTAACCAAGAGCCTGATCTGGTCCAGAGAATCTTCTAACATTTTAGCATGGATGCCCTCTAATTATAGTTCTTTTAATTTATTTTTTCCTTTTTTTTTTCTTTTTCTTTCTGTTTGCTATCCCATTTTCCTTGTTCTAGAACTTTTACATTTTTAAGGAATACAAGACTTTGGATGGCATCATGGATAACAACTTTAAAATTATGAGCAAAAAATCCAATCAGATCCTTAGGAATATGTTTGTGAAATTTGAATAGTTGAGGAAAATTGCATATTCACAGAGCAGTTACTGAAAAATACCCTAGAGTGATTATGCAGATCCTTACTCTTTGACTGGCTAATGATAGGTTTCAGGCAATCACAGTAAAGGGAAAGGCACATTATGCGGTTATTTCAAAATTAAGTTGTACGAATCAGACATCTACAGTCAATCAGAATGCAAGGAAGTAGGTAAGTTTTGAGGAAATAAATAGTAGGATTATTTCAGTAATGTAACAACCCTTCTGATCTGAAGTGATTGAAGCATCTTTTCTGAAACTTAAAAAAAAAAAAATCATCTTGCAAGACTGAGAAAGAATGGAGAAGATCTATGTAAATGTTGGGCCAAACTATACACAAGAGGTTTGGCAATTTAGAAAGAGAGAGAGCATTTTTCCCAGCTCCACCTGCCTGGCTTTTTTAATGGCTGCTCTAGTTCAAGGCTGCTAAAACCCAGGAGGTTTGCTTATCTGGTTTATTACTAGAAGACAGGCTGTTTTTCTTAAGAACCTTACTAATGAAAAATGTTTAGTTGTTGAATGCACTGTAAAAAACATAGCAAACATATAATTTGAGTTTAATACCATTGTAGGGGTTGACTAGCAACTCTTTTTATTCATTTGGTGTTGATCACCTAGATTTAGAATTGCAAACAGGTGTCATTCACTATTTCCTTGAAATCTTCACTGGACAACCAAGGTTGTTTTATCTTCAAACCTTGCTCTCTAATTTTCTTGCTCATATTCTTTATTTTTTGTTAAATAAATAATGAAGATGAAAATACTTACTGTTCTATGCATACAGAAGGATTTATTTAATTCATCCCCTATAAGGTTCATTTTGGAAAATACTATTCAATCTTAAAGTGGTGGTTAAATCATTTGCATTTTTAAAGCAGGAGAGTTTTCCACATTGACTTCCTGTTTAGTAGTGCTGGCTGTGAAAGTCTTTTTGCGTCTCTTTGGATAAACAGGCTCTAAGAGGCTAGCAGATTTGCTGATTTTGATACTCTCCACCTGTTTGATTCGACTGAACATTTGACCCTCTTTGGCTTTCTGTTTGATAATTTTAATATGTTTTTCAAATATATAGGTCTACTAGAAAATTCAGTCATAACATGAATATATAATAAGTAATGAGTAAATAATGGAGGCCTACTGGTATGTGGAGCAAGTACAGTGTATCTGACAATATTAACAAAGGCATTATTCTAAATATGGTTTGTACAGTGCCAGATGTAGCTGATAAAAATTATATCCTTCCAGGGTCTTGCATGGGACAACACTACTTCAATGTTTACACTCCAGAAATATGATTCAAACTGTAAATGTAATGCTAAACCAAGTTGTTCTCATCCTTAGTGTTTCAGATAGTCTATGCTGTAATTAGTTGAAAGTTCAAAGATCTGGAAGGTAAATCTATGCATGTGATATAAACTGTTGACTAGAATCATGAATTTCCCATAAATATAGTTAAGTGAAATAAATTCTGAACATTTATAATAAAATAATGCTTATGGATATGCTAATAAAAATACTAGGAAATCAAGCATTGCCTTCAGCATGCTACAGACATCTTGCAAAATAAAAATTCTAGATGTATTGAGAATTCAGCACCAAATTTGTTGGCACAATAATTGGCACTTCAACAGATTTAGCACATACCAAGTACAGAAAGCCAGAGTCCCTTCAGTGTGGCTTTTCACTGTCTCATGGTTTTACTGCGTCTCGCTGTGTGCCATCTTAGCCGAGTTCCAGGTACTGAACTCTGGATTTCTAGTTGTGTTTTGTTATTTATTATTATTATTTTTTTAAAAGTCCTGGCAAAACATCCTTTTATTTCTGGGAAATGTCCAGATCCAAAAGATTTTTGCAGCTTTTCCTTTCAAGCACTCTTCCATCAAGTAGAGGAGTCTCAAATGACTCAGCTTCTATGGATATATTCCATACTGCTGTGGGTTACACCAAAACAGAAGAATAAGGTCTACAACTTCCTTCATTTACAAATACAAACTGCATCCAGATTAAGTCCTGCTCAGTGGCATAAAACAGTGAGAGAATATGTATTTTTAAATATTTCTCTGTATATTAGATTAGTATTTTATTCACATAAAGCTATTTAGAGTACAATACACTGTAGATTTAATTACATTTAGTGTATCAGGGTAGCTTGATTGACTTCTTTTCTATATTCCCTTCAACCTTTTTATTAGCAGATGCCTCCAGTGAATATGCATTCTGTAGATTCTGTAGTTCACTATGAGAACTGCAGAAAGTAACACAAAGGGCAAATTGTGTTACTGTAGCTCCATGGAAATATGGTTGTAAATGACTTACTTGGAAGGGCTTGAGTGAACGGGGTAGCTTAGAATAAATTGCTATTTTAACAGTGAGAAGGTGCTAGAATCTGCTCCCTTGTGCATTATGCTGTAGTCTAGCTTAGTTCAACTTCCTTTGCAACGAGCTCTGCCTCTCAACCTCTGTTATGAAGACATTAAACAATGACTGAAACTTAATTACTATTTGACTATCACTCAAATGGCTCTGATTTATGATGGAAAGTTTTCCCATTTGCAATCCTGTGGTTGTCATGAGAAAGTATTCTTGACCTAGATGGTATTACGAGCAACATTTGGGTAAGTATTCAGACTGTAGTTCCCTGTTTCACCTTGGCTAGCCGCTAGGTAAAACCATTGCCCTTGCAAACTGGATAAACTGTCATTCCTCTCTGCATCTGAGTTTTGCCATATGTAACATAATTGACTAAAATTCAGGAATGGCATCAAAATTTTACAAGAGGATACTTATTGTAAAGAACTCCATGGAGAGATCAGTGAAAAAATACTTTCTTTGCCTGACCCAATTACAGCTCCTGCTCCTTTTCCAAAAAATTATAAAGCCATGGTAAGCCAGTGTGGCAGAAAAAGGCACAGGCCTGTTATATAGAAATGGTGAAGAATTAATAGAAATGGAAGACTGTGAATAGTGCCATGAATATTTACACAAGGAAAGTCATATAGTATCAGCAGAAAGGAATGTCAGTGTTACAGGAATAGCTTAGAGTTATATAGAAGGAGAAGGGACCATGAGTAGGAAGGAACGGTGTCTAGAGTAAACCTGGGAAATTTTTAGTACATTTTGTTGTAAACCGAAAAACAGACATACAGAAAAAACCCACACCTGGACAATCCTAGAGAACATATCTTTGGTCCAGATCACTTCACGTTATCTAAACTTCCATGTGCTCTGATAACCTTGCTAGTAAAAACCTTGTTTGGACTACCAAGGTTACAACTCTTCATTGGTAATGGGTTCAGAAGTGGGAATACAATGAAGTACCTTTGAAAAGATTGAAGTTAGTGGGGAGAATGGTATTAAGATTACTAACAAGTTGAAACTATATACTTAGAATATACTTTCATTCATTTTTACAGTTATTTATATTGCTTTTTGAATACAGAGCCTTTATTTTGATGGATAGCAAGTAAAATCCTCTTAATAAAGGAAATCCTCATGCATTGCAGCTAATGTTTAAATTTTTTTAAAAGTTGTTTCTTTAGGAATGTAATTTGTGAGGACATAAAACGCTCAATACTACTGTACACTAAAATGCCAAAGACAAAAGACAATTCCACATTTCAGTTTTTTTTGATCAGCTATCTACAGAGAATACAAGGTTATGGAAAAAATACAGATTTACCACCATTCTATCTACTTATTTCCTAAAGCAGCCATTAAAATCGAATATTTCATAGTTATTGTCAAGCTCTCCCCCTACTGTTTGTGGAAGCTTTAGAAGAATATCCTCTATATTTTATATCATTTTAGACCTCCTTTATATGTAAGTATAGCTATAACAGAGGCAATATGCAATATTAGATGCCAGTTGTATCTCATAATAAAAAAATGGGAAATACACATTTTTCCGCATGGTTTTCTAGATGCTAAACATGCATCTTCCTGTGAAAGGGAAGAGCGAAGAGCTCTCCTGTTCTTAAGCGACACTAAACCCAGGGGCTCCAATACACTGCAGCTGAACGCCTCTTAGATCGCAACGTGAAAAGCTGCAGATTAACTGTGTTTAGATGCATGGGTTTGATGTAACATCAGCTTGCTTGAATTAATGTCCTGTGACAAGCCTTCCCTTGCTTTAGAAGCAAAATGTTCCTTTGTCTACATTTTAAAGCTTGGCTACAGCCTCTGGTAGATTCTGCATTGTTTCTCACATACTGTTTTTTGGACAAAGTCGAACCATCATCTATGAAGGAATAACTACCCAAAGGGTATAAACCCAATTGCTAGTGGTTTATTCAGCTTTGACACTTCTCAGTGCGATCCTAACTGCCTTTTGTAAAACAAACAGGCAAGGGAAAGGCTCCAGAGACTTTCTTCTATTCATTTCTGTAATAGTTTTCTTGCCACGGGAGGCTTAAGAAGATTTGTACTGCCTGCTTTCTTTTCATTAGCAGTGAGTGCAATGCTGTTGGGTAAGTTAATGTGTGAGACTATAAAAAGAAAAGCACAGGAATTTGGAAAAAAAAAAAAAAAGAAAAAAGAAAAAAATGTAGTTTCTCATTAATCCATTTGAATGTTGTTTTTCTTGATTTATTCTGTAAAGAGTGCAGAGAAAAATAAAGTAATGTGTAACAGTTGTGATATTTTCTGTTGTTCTCAGCCGGACACAGAATTAGAATCTAGCTTTTGTCTGTTTGTTGAATGCAATACTATGCTTCACTGGATTTTGGCAGGAGCATGATAAAATTCTTGTTATTAGACTGACAAAGAAACCTGATTGAATTTTCAACACAACCATACTTCCTGTCATGAAATGTAATAATATTTAATGATTTCTTTGTATTTCTGTATACTTCAAAATGCATCAGTCTTTGAGCCTTACTTTGACCACTATATCACGCTAACCTTCTCTGCTTATATTGCCATTAAATGCATTTACTTTATCTCTTTTTTTTCTGACTATTTACTTGAATGAAAACTGAGCACAGTTTTTGAGAAGACTCCGAAGTTTTGTAAATGGCTTTGTACTTTCTGTCGTACAATAACTGTTTGCATCAGATTTAAAATTGACTTAATTAGTCAGTTTTGTGTGTTCTGGTAATCAATGTGTAAATTAATGCAATGTACACACAGGATAACATTCCCCCCCCTCCTTTTTTTTTTTTTCATTAATACCATACTATTATTATTGTTATAATTTTCCCCAAATCTCTGGGCTTATAAAAATTGCTATGGATAATGAATATAAATTAGCCTTAAAGAATAATCTTTTTAGAGGGTGAATCATACAGCTTAAAATTTGGATTGATGGATGATACTCACGCAGGACATATATACATTATATAGAATGAACCTGATGATAAATGTTAATAGTCATTAAATGATTACTGGGTGCTATATCTCTGAATTTTTTAATCAAGCTGCTCATCAATAGCAAATGTAATCTTCTTTAATATTTTTGTTGCTTGGTGTGTTATGCATGCTTGTTTTCTTCCCTTCTGTCTGCCAGCACACACTTAAACTTCTCTACTGGGATATAAGGAATACAGTAATGACTTAGGAAAAATGCTGGTAACTCAGCATCTACAATTCAGTAAGAAGTCTCCTTTTAAAGAGGGTAAGCAGAACAGTTGTTCTCTGTCTGGTAGACCAGTAGTACAAGATGTATGAAGTAATTCTTAGTAAAATAGTAGTAAAATATTAGTATATAGTTAAATGTTTTATAATATTTGAAAAAGAGAGTGTTTTTTTTTTTTAATGCCAAGTTTTACTAGTTTTTGTTTGTTTGTTTTCTGGACAGTTACTAGTATACTCTTGGACATTCTGAAATATTCAAGTGCAGATAACTGTTGATAGATTTAACTCAGCACTATTTCATATTTATAGAAATCACATTACCTCCAGTCACGCTTGTCAGCAGCTCTACTCTTTTGATTCCCAGTTGCCCAAGAGCTGTAGCTTAAAGCATTGGCAGTATGTGATCTCATTAATCAAGGAACAAATTATACTCTGTATTATTTTTATTTGCATGCGCATGACTAGAAATTACCAGTCACAGTTATTCAGCTCTCAGAAGACTATAATAGCTGCATGGTGGTTTACTTTCTATTTGTGTCATTTTAATAGACATGATTCACTGGAAGCTAGCCTAGATCATAGCCTAAAAATGTCCCTTACTCCTAAGTTGTATAGGCAAGTAAGCTCATTACT
This sequence comes from Anser brachyrhynchus, assembly GCF_964034855.1. Taxonomy (NCBI): domain Eukaryota; kingdom Metazoa; phylum Chordata; class Aves; order Anseriformes; family Anatidae; genus Anser; species Anser brachyrhynchus. The sequence continues at coordinate 40,247,370 of NC_137695.1, read as the reverse complement.
TAGGGGAAGCCTTTAGGTCTCAGATGGAATTTATTGTAACTTTATAAGGTGCAGTTATTTTCTTTCCTTTTTTTTTTTTTTTTTTTGTACAAAAATTATGCCTTTTCCCAAATTTGACCTTGTATTTTATCTTTGTTAGCTACAGTAAATCAGCAATGATTAGGAAAAGAGTGGCTTAGTGAATCTGAAAGTCCGTTCAGTCCTGGTGCAGGGGCAGTCACAGTTAGCTGACTAAAATTAAGATAACTCCAAGATTTGGTACCCTGGAAGAAAAATTAGAACATTTCTGCATAGCATGTGTAAACAAACATGAGCACATTTTTGGAAATTTGATATGATTAATCTCTTGCCCCCCCTTCTGAAAAGTGCACTAGGGCTGTCATGAGTATTTTTTAATTTTTATTTATTTTATTTTTTACTTTCTCCACTTTCTTATATGGTATGTATTGATCCAATATCATTAAAAGTTTTATCCCATGGTAAGCATGGGGTAAACTTCTTACGTCACTGACATAAATATCAATTTTTTAACACTTGAATAGAGGGAATTTATCACTGTACAGTGGTCAAAGCTTGCAGTTTTGGAGCCATACCCTGTAGAGTAAGCAATGGGATAGAGGTGCTTATACTCAAAAAAAATTCAGTGTTGTTATGATTCACTCCAACCTCCTCTACCTTTCCAATATTTTGGAAAGCATTTAACTTAAAATTGCAATGTACTATCTTGAAAATGGCTTTTTAAATTAATAAATATGATGGATGCATTTCTGCAGCTACAAGCAATTATGTGGACTTTTTTTTTTCCTTTTAAAGGTTCTTGCTACATACCTTTGTTTATAAGACATTTTATAATTATAAGAAACAAAAAACAAAAAACTTTCATTTAGCAGAACATAACCTGTTATAATTTTTTTATAGAGACTATTTTTAACGGTCTCCAAGGACTCTGATCAGCATTCTTTATCCACTCAAACTCTCATTGAGTTCAATAGGCATTTTCATGATTAAAAGAACAAGTAAGGAATGCTGAATAGAATTAGCTTATTCAAATGCAAGCAAATCTTTTAGGCTATATTTTCATAGGGGAATTAAGAGTCTAGTTGTTATACACAGAAGCCAAAGCTGTCCTGCAGTATTTTGGTGCCAAAAAGATGGCATCTACTATTTTGGAGCTATTTGTTATTTTGACAGTATGGCTCCAGGCTACATTGCACTGGATAAACCTTTAATTTTACATAACAAATAATGAAATATTATTGCTTCATTGCCTCTATTCAAATGATTAAAAGAGATTAACTTTGCTTAACATCACTCTAAATTAATTTCTGATGCTATAGCTTCTATTGAATCCTACTGTCAATTTTTGAAATATGTTTATGGAATTTTTCTTCTCTCTGTAACATGGTCCTCATTATAGTACTATGAACTGAATCATCTTGTGATATGACACCCATTGAGGGAAAGACGATCAAGATATTGGCAAATAGCATGGGAAAGATTTCCTAATATTTCTTGTGCTAATTAAGTGGGAGTCTGAAGAGGACAGTTAAAGGGCCAAAGAAACTCCCAGTAAACCTCTGTGAAGCACAGTATATCTCAAGAGAGAAGGCTGAAGAGGTTTGAATGAGGACAGAGAAGTATGGGAGACTGAAGGAGACTTAGCAAGGTGGGAGGCTCATCTGAACTCTGTCACAGACATTGAAGAAGGGTTGTGGAGTCCCTTAATAAAAGCAAAAAAAATGTGTAAGATCATATACCAAAAGGAGGAGATGACATATGTAAGAGGCTTTTCAGAGAGATGCAATATGTCTCTCAGAGGTAAGACCTAGCTCAAAAGGAAATGGAGTGGAGCTAGGAATCAAAGTACATTGAAAGGGAGAGGGTTTAGGTCCACTTTGTAAAGACCTATTACACTACAGCCCTAGAAGATGTTTTGTGCTGTGATTTGAAAGTTCCTTGGGAAGCTATAACATCATCTGAAAGCATAGAAGGCATCTGCAGGACCATCTATGCCATTAGAGGACATTACAGGGTGGAAGGGTGCAGATGGATTCCAGCTCTTTCTGCTCTACAGGCTAACCAAAAATGAAACATCTTTAGTCTGAAAGTGATGTGCCTATGTTAGTGTGTTGTGACCAACTAAATTTTTTATGAATCATCGTGATAAATTTACTGCACAGGTTCTGGACTGGAGCTGTTTGGACACCAGCCAGCTTGGGGAAAAAGCAAAAGATTTTTGCATTTTCCTGCATTACCCAGGACATGCTAGAGCACACACTTGTGCAGTGTGAAGTTTCTTCGAAACAAGTGCAAACAAAGTTGTCTAGATTGCTGGACTATGCAAGAGAAGTATAATATTTTTGAGTGCTTTCAAGGAAGTTTGACAGGCTTTTTTTTTTTTTTATATATATATATGTAGAGGTTTGTAGGTAAGTTCTGTTTGCATAGAGAAAATATTTTCAGACAAAAGTGGGATTTGTGATTTTGTATCAACACTTGTCTATTCTAGGATGGAATTTTATTTATCTTCTATTAAAGTAAGTGGTTCACAAATAAAACAGACTTCAAATTTTCAGCTTGCAAAATGAGAATGCTGAGATTTCAAACTTATGTTTGTCAAGAGCTGTCTAACCAGCTTGTTGGATACTTTGGCAAGAGCTGCTTTCTTGACTTGTGTAACTCAATTAGGGAATTGTCTTGTAAGGAAGAGATGGTAAAAGGTGATAAGATTATTTTTCAGTCAGTAAGGAGACAACATGTGGGTTGCTGAAAGAGCGATGTTGTGGAGAAATGATAGTTAAGGGAACAGTTTAATTACATTATTCAAAACCATAAAATTTACCAAGTTAAGAAAACTTGAAAACAAATTTTTATGAACTAATGGGATTTGTTTTCCACTGTCTTTGGAGGTGTCAAATATATGAATGGAACTTGATGTATAAAGAAATGTTTAAGCAGAGAGTATATTTTTCACAACAGAGGAGAGAAATGTGCTGGAAACCTCTATAAGTAATGGCGTTATATCCATGATGCTTGATGAATTGTACAGTATTATATTGAAAAGAGTTTTTTTCGGATGTATTAATTTGCTTTGGGGGCATTTTGCCCTATTGTGATGGGAAGAGAAAGCTGCAAAAAGCAAAACTCCTCTAGCATATTATTGGGATGTTAACTCTATTGCTAGGAATATGAAAATTCTTTCTACAATTCTTATTTATGTAACTTCATCTCTTCTCAATAACGGCATAATCAGCTTTTGATGTGCACTGATGCTCCTATTGTGGAGCTCCTCACAGCCTACTTCTAGCAGTAGCTTAAGATAAAGAATGTTTATTGCTGTTATACAAGACTATTCTTTCCAGGATTTATTTTGAAATCTGGCTGGAGACTGCTCTTGCTGTATGTATTCTTTGTATCTCTTTCTGTTTCTTTGTTCTTCTTTCTTGGTACTTCCAAAAACATTTATTCTCCAACCAGTTGTAAACTGTCATCTTTTCCTTACTTGAGAACTACTTTTAAGAACAATTGCTGTTGCACATTCTCCTCCTTTACTGTCATGTGGAATAGCATGAATAGTTTAAAGACAACTTACATTGAACATTTGTCATCAGGTCCTTCTCATAATTGCTCTACCACGTGACTGAAGCAGCACAAATAAAAGTGGGAATGTAAAAGGATTAGTATGGCAAAAAAGGAAATGTTTTCTAGCATGAAATGAAAGCTGGAATGCATCACCCTCATTAAACTGAGTCCTTGACAATGTGATATGTATGTGTGTATCTACCTGTCTCATGTGAAGGATGTGTATCTCATGTATACTACATATTAACCAAGAAACAATTGCTGGCTAAGAGTAACTGTTTTCACATGGCTGAAGTTCCTCAGGGAACTTTTCTTTGTAGAAAAATACAGTTAGGTTTGACAGGTCTTGTTAGTTGGTTTCATGGGAACAGTTGAGAACTTTAATTCAAAGCAATATTATGTTGAGCTGCATTACAGCGCTAGCTGTATTCCCAGATCAACAGACGCTTCTCTCACAGGCTTACTTGAAAGATTTTAGCAAGGTGTTTATCTGTGATAAGTCTATATTGCTCCTGATATGGGAGGTCCTTTGTGACCAGCCAGAGAATCTGTATCTAAGTCATTTGTTCTATTCAAGAGTCTGTCACAAGTGCTCTGTTGAACTCAGCAGATTTATATTGCTTAGGCTTGATAAGTGGTTCATTGATCAGTTTTCGTTCTATGAAGACAGTATGCAGTAGAACAATACAATCTATGCTACTTTTACTTATGCTGACCAAAGAGTAATGCAACATAATGTATTCTTTTTTTTTTTTTTTTTTGGTGAAGTTTCCCCAGGCTAACGCCCTAAAGGGGTGAATTTTGTGGTCCATTTGTCATGCTCTGTATATCCATTCATACTAGAACTGATCTCCTTTTTTTCAAAGTCCATCTTTCATGTCATTATGTAGAGTTTTATTTTATGATTCTTATAAAACACAGAACTGGAATAATTTCCATTAACACAAAAGTCACTTCAGTCTCATTGCCATTAGACTGACTTTGTTCAGTGCCTCTAAGATGAAACACCTGTGTAAATGCCTAACCTCTACAGAAGTACTCTTTACATCAATAAGAGTAAATGAAAAAGGATTAATGTACTGGAATCACTTGTGCGTGCTTCTGTTTATGAGGTTGGCAAGTGTCTATGACCACTCAAGTGGTTAACAAACATCTGTGGCAATTCATGTCTTTAATATACATTTTTTGTTTTTAACTAGTTTGTTTTCACTGACTTTTCAACACACACACACACACACACACACACACACACACACAGAGTTTCACCTGTGCCGTGAGGTAGCAGAAATTTCTTATGTTATGGTCGGTTGGCCTTTTAAATACAGGTAGCTGCACCTGATCTGAAACGGTATGTAAGGTGCGGGCAGATGATTAAAATCACTAGCATTCCTATGGCTTGCTGATTTATTGCCTATTGGTTGAGCTTTAGTGATGTGCATGTTCTAACCCAAAGTGTACACTACAATTTAGCATCTTAAATAACATTCATGAATTTGGACAAGGGTGAAAGGGGATTTTTTTTGTCTACCGTCTTCAGCACCTATCTTTCCATAATAGGTATCTAATCTAGGTTGAAGGTATGGCATATGTTGATATGTTGAAGGCAAGGCTGTCACTTTCTCACAGTGCTGAGATAGATAAAGCTCAGAAATACCTTGTAGCTGTAACAAAATACATCACACAAATTTGTTTGCATGTTTTGATATTTCTTCTAAGTTTTACTTTGAAGAATAAAACTGTGCCCTGAAAAAAATATCTGAGAACTTTATTGACTGGGAAGACAGGGGTGTGACCTTTTTATATGAATGGTTGGTAGCTCACTGGGGGTAGGAATGGTAGCTGGAGAATCTGCTCTGAAGAAAACTATGACAGCAGCTTGCTTGCTGTCAAGCCAGGTTTCTGGCAGTTACCAGTCTTGAATAATTGATTATTATTATTATTTTATTTATTATTTTTATTAGCTTTTAGGTATACTAATTAGCATTAATTTGTTCTTTAATTAACAATTTTCTTTTTGAAATATCAGAAGTACATTTGCTAGATAGGCATCTTGTTGTTAGTCTCCTAGCAACAGAAACTTTTCATAAGCTGACATTTACTGTCTCAAGAGGTCTGTGCCCAAATTACTTTGAATAGCCTTAATTTTCCATACAGTTTCTAAAATTTAATCAATCTCATCTTTTGTTAGTTTGATTTTCTGACAAAAGCATCTGATTAAGTTACTTCATGAGCCTTGGTTTCAGTGTCATACCAAATGTATTTCAGATCATAGCACATACACACAAAAAAAAAACACATTTCAACCCATTCTGCCTACCTCCTAAATGGGATACTTTGCTAAGGTAGATTGTTTCTCAAGCATCCTCAAAATTGGTGATCTCAAAAAGAACTTCTGCAGTTATTCTTTTAACTGACACAGAGCCCCTCTGCAATTACTGATTGTCAAAGCATTGTTAACTAAATTTGTACCAGATGGTCTCACAGCATAACATTTGGAAGTGGCAATGGAAGATAAGTTGAAATGTCTGTTTGCAAACTTCTGAATATTTTCTGTGGTCATAAGGGTGCTCTGCTTTCCTATCTGTGGAAAATGGCGATGGTTACTCATCCAGCTAATAAATAGGGAGAATTTGGGATATATCCCACCAGATGATCCACTGAATACTCTGCAGCTTAATACCAGGTTTATTGTTCTGAGAAGGGCTCCTCTATACCTCTCTGGATTTACAGGCAGACCTGAAACTGTTGGCATCATCATTAATGTGTATGCAGCAAGTGCACATATAACACATGCGAGAGTTGTGCATGTAGGACTTTAAGTTCCTAGTCATGTATACTGTGGTTGTCTCCAGGACTTACTGTCATGCAGCAGCCAGACTGTAGCATTAGTTTATCAGAGCTGCCTGATGTTGGAAATTTTGGACAAAAGTGTATCTTCAAAGTATTCCAGGAAATGAAGAGCTTGTGTATAGGAAAATTTATCTGTAAGCTAACCCTAGGACAGAACACCCTCATTTTGATATAATTTACCTCAATTAATTGTTATCAATACAGCCATTGAATGGCTGACCTGGTAATTATATTTCTTGTTTCTCTCTGGTAGCTAATGGTCTTTATGCAGTTGTAAACTCTTCAACTATTTCTACAAGATTTCTGTTGTGCTTACCTCTCTGTGTTATGGAGGAGTATGTAAACTCAAAATGCAGATCCATTTGTGCTTATCTATCACTTTATATTCATATATAAACAAGAATTTAATGTTGCATTGGACATGGAGGGTATTGGAAATCCACAAGTGTTCTGGGGGGCTTCCTATCTTTTGATTACGATGGTGAAGGCAGGAGTGATTTTTGTCCCCTTCTCTTGCTAAATTTCTAGTTCTTGACAATTTTTAGAAGGAAGCAGTAGCTTCCAGTAAATAATATATTTCCTTCTCATGGGTTTGTACATACTGTGCAGGTGTTTTCAGAAAAGTGTTTGATTGTGATGCATGGATTAGTAGGACAGTATTTTTTTTTTTCTAGATATTCTACCTGATTAATGTGTCCTTATTTATTTATTTTTTTTTTTTGCAAATGCCATACAGTCTGCTGCTTCCTTAGAATTCTGGTAATGCATTGGGACTGCCTAGTCCTGTTCATAATCCATGCACATCAGTTTATTGTATTTTAAAATATACTGTAACCACAGTAACAGTGTGTTTCTTAGTTATACATGTTGCATAAATAACCCTTTTTTTGTATGTGGAAATTAATAGTGTTCTGTATGTAATAGGGCGGCAGTAATAATTTGCGGCTTTCTGAAAAAAAATTGTTTTGAAGTAAATTGTGATTGAGGTATCTGTGTGGATGGAACTTGGAAAATAATTGGTTATGGGAGACCAAACAGTTAGACAGTTACTAGCTTAGGGAGACTCCTCATAAACCCTGCAATGGGTCACTATGAAAGCATAAAAGGGAATAAATAAGTCTGCAGTAAGCCAGATGGATTTCCAGTTCTGTAGACAATTTTGATGTTTTCTTGTGGAACAATTTCATTTTAACAAATTGGAATTTTCATGTGAGGCCTTATCTGGTATATTTCTATTTTGGTATCCCTTTGACTTGGCTACTCATTGCCTTGAAAGTTCACCTTTTCTGCTAGATTTCAAAAATAATAATAATAATAAAATAAAGTGGAAAACTGGAATAGGTTTTTAGGAAACATGAAGCTTTAATTTTTAGTTTTGGCTTTACGTACTTTGAATCATGTAACTTTTATGTCTGCCTTTGTGTAAGGGGTGGTACTCCTTGCTATTATCTGGGATACAGTTAGAATCCCATAAGGAGTAAGTGTATTTACTGATATTTGGGAAAGCCTGCACAGTTTATGTGTGCTTCTTCAAACCTGCATTTTATAGCCTTCTTCAAAGAAAAGGAGTAGAAATGAGTTGTTGCAGACCATATTTCTCCATGGGAGAAAGTGTCAAGAAGGAAAGGTGAAGTTCACACTCCTGTGGAAATCAGAAGCTCCAAGTTCTTGGCACATTCTTCTATAGTTCATAAATTCTGTGGTGCTTAAATCAGAAAGCTTGGCTTAATAAATAAGTGTTTAATAAGGGGATAGCTACTTATGGATGAGTGAATGAAATGTTACAACAGATTAACCTGTGAACCAGTTCCTTCAGGCTTGCTCTTTACTCACAGCTTTTCATTTCTCATGATTGCCTGCAGCACTTCAACTCAAAAAAGTTTCTTTATCTCTGACCTAATGACTAATTAACAACTAATTCCTTCTGAGTTAATAAGATTAGCTTCCATCCCCATACTTCTCTAGGTCCTATCAGGGCAAACTGGATACCTGATAACTTTCAAATGTGGACAGGATGCTGACAGATATGCCTAGAGAACTCCATGCTTTTGAGACCAAATTACTTGCCTGTCCTGACTGTTGGTGCCTTTATGTTGTTAAATCATGTGGGCATGACATGCCCAGTCATCCTCAGACCTCCACATTATGCACGCCTCTTCAAAAACTCCTTGACGTAAGCGGGACACTCAGTACTCATATGGTTGACCTGCAAAAATGCTAGACTCTTCACTGGGAAAGGACAACATTTGCTGCCCCAGCTGGATCCAGCATCTTCCCTGTTCTGAGAGTGATGAAGAGAGAGCCACACCACTGGTTGTACCAATAGGCTATAGCACCAGAGTCTTGTGGATATTTAATTTTCAGAGGCCCCATAATACAGCCTCTGGAACTCTTTCTCTGACTTTACTGGCCAAAACCACATCTGCTTAACCAAGATTAACATTTTCCAGTCACCATGCCTTACTTTTATTTGCATTAAATATCTACAAAAGCCTTTGGCCTGTATTGTAAACAAAAAAAACAAAAAAAAAAAACAAAAAAAAACACTCCATGTAATACTCCTTCTAGACAATAAAGGCAAACTTTGCAACTTGTCTTTTCTGAGCAGGCATGAGTTTAGCCCAAAGCCAGTTGCCATGAATAACACTCGGCAGAAGAAAGCCAAAGTGTACTTACAATGACTTGAAACCTTTCTGTTTTCAGGTACAGACACTGCTGTTTAAGCTCATTAAATCAGGTATCAGGAATGATCTGACAGACTGGTGGGAACTATGTGCAGTGAGGATGTCTGTAGACCCTATCCTATCATCCTCAGGGACAGAGTATTTTGGTATTTTGATATTAAGAAAAGAGATTTTTTTTTATTTTTTTTTTCCCTGAAGACCTGATTTTTAATGTGTGATCTACAACAGTGTGAAAACATACTTATATATCTGTTTAATAAACAAATAAACACATCCTTAGCATAAACAGGTTAGGTACAATGAGTAGGTTTCCTCTTATTCTGCTTTCAGGCAAAAGAGACTGCCATTCGTTTTCAAAGTTGAAGCTTTTTCTAAGTCCTCAGACAGCACTTGTGTGGGTGGTTTGTGTGAGTATAACTCTTGATAAAAAGATTAAAAAGATCAAAAGATCAAATATAATGTAAACAACACTTCAGTAATGAGAGATCTGCCATTGATCTGCTGTCAATGACTTCAATCATCTTTCTTCCTAATAGATTAGATCTGGGAATTACGGTCTACTCTAGTTAAAAAAACAAAAACAAAAACAAAACAAAAAAAACACCTCCCAGCTTCCTCCTAGCACAAACAGTTCTTTAGTATTATGTTAAATATATCCATAGCTGAACTCAATTGCAGTGGCACAAGGGATCAAACAAATATCTGTGATACTTGTATTTTGAATGTCAAATAGCACCAAAATGTAGAATATTAAGAACAGATGACAGACCAGGAGACTGAGGGTGAAGATGCTCTGCATCATAGATACTTGTATCTTGATTTTTCTGAAGTCTTTCATTCCAATTTGTCATCATTAATATGCATATTACACTGTATTTTGAGGACCAATTCTTCAGTTTAAAGTCATCTGAAACATACCAGTGCCATAGACTATAAAGTAAGGTGAAAAAATTTGAAGGTCCCAGAAAAGATTTTAGTTACCTTTCTTTAAGTTCTGTCTCTGTTTTTTCTTTTGCAGGACACATGAATCTTCTGCTATGCACAGGTTTCAACATATGGCTTTCCTCAGTAATTCTGCAGATGCTCCTAAGGTTTAGAATTTATTATATCTTCATCTCTGGAGTTGATAGCTTTCTTCTTTCCTTCTTTCTTTTTTTTTTCTTTCTTTTTTTCTTTTTCCTTTTTTTTTTTTTTGTATTGATTACAGAAAATCCAGCAATACTAATTTGATCATTTTTCATATGGAAAAATACTGTTGTTTTATAAAGCTTGTAAGTCTATACGTATAGAAATATGGGAAAAGACACAAACAGAGCTTAGATAAATTCAGGAAAAACGTTATCTACATAGTAAGACTTGTACTTAAATACTTACATATATAAATGCCTAAAGAAGATATTGGTTTGTGAGCCAAATGTGGTTCTTTGTTGTTCTCTTTGAAGGTACACTGTATATCTACAATTATCCCAGGACTAGGAATTCACAAAGGGTTTTCATCTATATGAGGAATATTAATGTAGTTATCCTCTATATGAGGGATATTAATGTAGTCTGAGGAGAACTGTCATTCTATATGCCCTCACAGAGATTAATAATTAGCTTTCTGAAAGAGATTAAAATTGCGTAGTACAACTTCTGGATGAAAACCCCTGTCAGTTACTGGAATGTATAGGTATGTTCTCTCTTTGTGCCTGGCTTCTGTTTCTGTCATATACCTTATTTCCTTCTCAAGCTATAGAAAGAAAGAACACACACACACACACCTTCCCTGTAGTGATAATACCTTTTAGCTGTTCAGGTGATGTTTTGGCTACTAGTATCTTCCTGTTTTTCAGGTCCAAGTAGGTGCTTTATATACCTGATCTGTTATTTACATCAGAAACTAGTTGTCAGGCAGTAGTGTCAATCTGAACTTGCCTTTAGAAGTCATGGGATTCAGTCAAATATCCATGATTAGCAACTGACTTTCTTTTTAAATACTCACCTTAATTACTATTTACAATTGAAATAGATTGCAGATATCAGTGAATGTTGAGATTATTATTTTGATTATTGTTGATCTTTGTAATGATGATGGACCACACAATAGTGATTTAAGGCTGGGCAGACTAATACTACAACTAGAATTGTCATTTCAGATAATTTAAAAAAGGATTAACAATTGCAAAAGCTATTTGTGATGTTGCTTTTTATATTAAAGTCGATTATAATCAATTTTATGTGAAGCATTTAGAAGTACTACTTTAAACTGGAGTTTTAAAAAAATTAGCTCTAGGTTGAAGAAAAAATCAGAATTCCCTCTTCCATTATTTAAAAAAATAAGGCTGTTATCCAGCAAAGCTATAAATTGATCAGTAACTATTGCTTTTGTGAATGATCCCACTGATTTCAACAGGTTGTCTCTCAGAAATAAGCATATGTACTGTAATAAGCCTGTACATAAAACATGCATCCCTATATGGCATATGGAATAAAGTATAACTTGAACCATTCCCACTGAAATCTCTCTTAAAATTAATCATTAAATATTATTTGGAGTTCTTGAAAGTTGCAATGGTATTGTGCCTGTACACAAAGCATTTCCAAAAATAGCATCACTATTTTTTCTCTGAATGATGCAGGAGCTCACATGCAAAAATCTTAATTTTGATTGAGTGTAATTTGTTTGTTTAGTCTGTTAGAAGATTTTTACTTTGGATTTTGGGGGGAGGGAGGAGTAGTTAATCAGTTCAGTAAGTCAGAAAATGGTATTGGTTTATACTCTTGGTAGTGTGCTTGAAGAGCATGCTTTTATTCCTGAAAAAGTAAATTTTGACCCAAACAGCAAACAGTGTGACTGTTTTTGATTGATTCAGGTTTGGCACCATGAGGGAAGTGGTATAATGTCTTATGAAATACACCTACCTCATCACAGAGCTGTTGACTGCATTTTGTAGTACAAACTAAAACTAGAAAGCAGTGACATACTTCATTCATTTATATGGCATTATCAGATGCCGTTGATGAAATGTAACAGTCTAAATATCGTTCTTTTCACAGTACTGTAATTGATTATCCATTCGTCAAAAGGTGGGTAAGGCTGATGTGAATAAATAAAATCCCACTATCTTCTGAATAAAATATTTTAAAATTGACACCTCCACCCCGTTTGTGGCTCCAATAAGGACACCCAGACCTGGAACAGCTGTAATTTTTTTTTTTTTTTTGGATGTAAATCACTGATTGTGTCACTTTTTGTTGATCTGCGTATGTGGCTCTTCATATTAAGATCCCTCCTTTTCGGCTTGTAGAGATTATCCCATTATTCTATTCAACAAAAAGGTAAGAAGCTAGAAAGCTTAAAAATACCAAGGAATACACACAATTAAAATTGTGGAAGCTTAGGAAAATCCTCCCAAGAAACATGAACATTCTTTGTGCTTTTTTTCTTCTCTTTAAGAACTCTTTTATATCTGTAGTTTCTTGGCCTGACTAAGAGAGCTTTGTTCCAGCTTAATATGAAGAATGCCATGCCATTAAATCTTCAGTTTCTGTGAAATTTGACATGAAATGTGGACATTACCCTGTATCTTTTTTTTCTGAATGTATGTTAAGTCAATTGCTTTGACACTTCTTTTTACATAAAAATATCACAGTAATTCATAATGAAAGCCACATTTGTAGAACTGTGATATTGCTATGTTCATGCAGTTCTTGCGCCTCTGAATTTAAAACTTAAAAAAAAAAAATAATTCCTTTAAAACTTCACATTGACTTTATGAAATTGATCTACATTTATGGAAGAAAAAAAAAGTGTTTATAATTCAGCATTGTTTTTGACTGAAAACAAATATTCTCACAATCAAACTTTTTAATTTTATTTTGTAAAATACTATTTTGCTATGGTTCATTTGTCTTAGCACTCCTACTACTTCTATCTGTAGAAAACATTCATCATGACAGTATCACAAAAAAAAATCCAATTTATATACTAGAAAATTATCTGTCTTTTCATTAAAAAATGCCCAATGCTTTTATATTTTTATGTCATATTTGAAATGTGTTTAATACATTTTTTTTTTAATGGTAGGTATATACTGTGCTAATGAAATAAAAGTGTTCCTTTTACTCTTTTGATAACATCAAAAATTTAAATAACTTTTCAAATTTGAAGGCATATGATTTGCTTTAATTTGGTGCCCTGAATTTTGCATTCTGCTGGTTAAGCAGCAGACCTACAATTATCTGATAGAGGCTGCCTTCTTGACATTTTCCGGCTTATTTTTTATCCTCAAGTAGAGCTCTGTATTTTGCATAAGCTTTAGGTAATCATGTAAACTAGTTGCATCATTGAAATATTTTTATTTCAAATTCAAATACATTGAGGACTGCACATATGAACTTAAAATAATTTTTGTAAATCTTTTCATCTGTCTCTTTATGTGATTTAAATTGTTCTTGAATCTCTTTTCCTCATCTTCTCTATTGAATCAAAAACTATTTAAATTCAAATATTTAAAAGTACTGTGAGCCACTTTGTATATATCTGCCCAAGCTTAAGTATTGACATAGTGTATGATATTTAATCCATACCTTTTTTTCTTCCCTTTGTGGTATGCACTGCAGCTTCACTCCCATGTTATTTTCAGCATTCGGTGGAAATTTTGTTAACAGTTCTACAACAGCAGAGCAACGGGACTCTTCCATACAATCAGTTGATTTTTTGTATGTGTTGGAGGGTTTGGTGTTCTCAGTGGTGAGAGTTTCTGTAACAGTTTTCTCTGCAAATGCCAAGTGCACTCAAAAATGACTTACAGTCTTTCCTAAGGGTTAATGTTAACCACTAGTGAATAACTGTTTTTCTTCAGATTCTGGTGAACAGCAAAACTGCTGTTGGATTTCTTATAGGACCAAAATACAGATCTACTAAACTGTCAGATACAATAAATGCTAGCTGTAGATCATACTTTATTCAGCTTGGGCCAATGCATTTGATGTATAATATAGTACCATAGGCTGTGCATGCACAGAACATTTTACAGATGAGTATTTGTCTCTTTTCTTCAGCTATCAGCATAGATACATCATCGTTTATCATTATCCCTTCTAGAAATGACACTGGAACATCTCAAGCAGTGGTATACTTACTGTGCACATATAAATGTAATATATGTTTTTTACCTCCAAAAGACATGTTCCAAAGACATAACCGCCTTGTTTGAAGATTAAAATAGCTTACTTCCTTCCTACATCATAGATAAGCCAAATTTTTGTTGATGCTTGACTTTTTCAACCCATGTACTCTCCTTGCTGTGAGGGAGGAGTACAAAGGTGTCCTTTTACTGCACTGCAAGCTAAAAATACCCTTTGCGTATACATATGCTGTAGAAAAAAATATGTGCTAAATTAACAACAGGGAGAATATGTACCCAAGGAATTTAAATTTTCACATTAAGTGAATTTCGTATCTCACAAGCTGAGGAGAAGGAAAAACATTGTCTAAATTGCACACTTCCTAATTTTCTGAAAGAGTATCAGGCATTGAAAACCAGGTTTTGGAAGGTGTTCTGATGCCCAAAGATACAAATAGCTGCCAGCAGGTTTTGAAGGACACCTAGCTGCTTCAACAGTTATAAAAGAAAGAGATACTTTTCAGTTTAGGTAGGTATCTATCTTTGCTGCTTTTGTTAATTATGCAAAGCATTTATCTGCATTTTTGAGCACCTATTGAAATTAAAAAGCATGTTAAGTGTTTTACTTTCAGTCTCCCAGTATGAAACACCTGTCTGACTTGCTAATGTGTCTGAAAATCTGGTCCTCACTATAGTTACTGAACCGTTGGGAAAATTGTATTCTGTTTGCTGCAGACTACAAGCGTACTCCAACATACTCCAAATGTAATGTTTTCTGCACTCGAACTGTCTTTGTGCATGTAGAGGTTTTAATGAATTTCCAGATTTTGAAATGATTAGTGTTAATTATTGATACTGCAGGAAGAAGTTTTGTAGAGCAGAAAAAGCTGTCGCTAGAGGTATGAACTTTTAGTCTTTATCTCCTGATAGTCCCCAGTTACTGCCAGCTGCAGAGGGCTGTTTGATTTGAGATAACATGCATGTAATGGATACTAAATTTCAGTGGTTACCAAATTATTATTAAATCAAGGTAACTTCCTATGAAATAAGGAGCAGTAGTTACACAGCAAAGACTTTGTAATAGTAATAATAGTATTATCTAACAGATAGCAAGAATAATTTTCATTAGTAACAAATTTATATGTAAAAAATTAATCATACAAAAGGCACATTTGTTCATTTGTTAGTTGTAGCTATTCAACTATTGATAAGCAGGGGCTTTAATCTTTTTTTTTTTTTTTCAAGTGGAAGCATCCTCTTCATGACTGAATAAAACTTAAAGCTGAGAACCTGCGAATGTTTTAGAAACCAGAAATTCTATAATTTATAGTAAAATGTAAGGGCTTTTTTTCCTTTTTTCTTTTTTTCCCTATAATGACCTTTCTTATCCATAGATGAATTTTTAAGGACTACAAGATCACTTGAGCAAGAGGGAATAAGAGAGAAGTGCACTGTATTGGTCTAAAACTGTATTTACTTAGGTCTTTTCTTTGTGTATTTGTTCAAAGAATAAAGATTGGAACAAGTAAATTAGCTTTGTAAATGTAGTTGGAAATGGAAGAAAGAAAATGAATAAATATTTTACTTTCAAGATAGCATAGAAATTAGATATATTTTATATGCTTATATGTATAGTAACTTTAAAAATAAGTTAATATAAATGCAATTTCTTGGGGATTTTATAAAACCTTTCACTGACCTTCTGAAAACCCAGAAGTATGAAAGAAGATCATCCCAGAAGGATGATCTTTTCCCTACCATGACCAAATAAAGTTGGATTTTTACACCTGCATTGTATAATGCAAAGTCATTGTTTAGGCACTGGAAGAATTAAGTCAGTTCTTTCTGTTGTACATCTTAAAAATCAGTTTTCTGGTGCTGTAGTGCTCAGATTGACAAACTGATATAAATCCTGTTCTTTATCTGTTGATATTCTTAGGGGACTGTATGCCACATCTTTCCAAATAAAGTGGGGAAGGGGAGGAACAACTTTATGTAACTAAATAAAGTGAAAAGCAGCAAAACATGTCTTAGCATAATAAAATGAAGATTGAGGTATTCAGCTTGCTTTGACTATTGAAAATTCATCAAAGTTCCTTAAAGACAGAGCAGTACTTCAAAATATAAGGAAAAACAGTTTATCTGATGAAGTCTTGAAACAGAATCGGTAAAAATGATCAAAGAAAATGCTGAAACAAGGTTTTAAGAGTAACATTTATTTGTTAGGTTTTCATCCCATAGAATTATTTCAGATCCAATGAGGATGGGAAAGGAAAATAAACAAAAGTTTTTTAAAAGGGAGGTGAAAAATTCCATATTTTCATTGAAATAGTTTAAAAGCCAAAATCTGCAAAGAGAAAGATGGGATTGTAAACCAGGTGTCATATCAAGTTGTCATTAGTAACTGATGTATTTACAAAGTGGAGGCAGTTAATCAGCTATTACGTTGATATTTCTGCCCTTAGCTTGCTATCGAGTAACAATTATTGACTGAAATAATTTTATTAGAAATAATTTTTATGATAAATCTGATTCTGAATCAGCTAACCTTTTTGTAGAAGACAATATACTCGGAAGAGGGGTATATTTTCCAGATTGTTTAACAGATGTCGAGGCCAGGGATTAAAGCTCAACTGAATGATGTCCTTTTTTCCATTTTTTTAAACACTGTTCAAATTTTTGCATTGCTATCATAGACTCCTATTTTATTTTTTTTTAATTGTTTAAAAGAGGGACTAAACCTAAGATTAAATGTTTTAAGTGGTTGAAGTGATGATCATGGTGGTCTACTTTGAGAGTACTTTTGCTGGTTTTACTTCATTTGATCTTTGCTTGAATAAATGCAGCAGACTAGACTTGTAAATAACAAACTAGTACTGGTACAAACAACATCCAGCTGATCTCAGAATGCCATGTAATGCTGCAAAGCAGCTGTACTACAAATTGCAAGGAAGATAATTAAGAATAGGATGGGAAGGTTTCTTTTCTGTGCGAGTTCTTCCTTAACTCGTTAGTATACCTAACTTTAATGTTACTTTGCCACAGACACCCTGTATTTCAGTGAAACTAATGTTTAGAGATGGAAAGTGTACTCTTTTTAAGCTGTAAGAATTGCAGGACAGATGGATGAAAAGAGAACATCACTGACTTGCATTCTTTGAATACCATCTGGTTAGCAAATACTAGTAGGACAGAACGAACATATGGTGCTTAGTTGGCGCTGTGTCTTGCCAGGAAACACATTAGACTGGCATGGTCCAGGGATAGATCCAATGTCTCAGGAGCAGTGACAATCTTCATAGCTGTGAGAAATTCTCACTAATAGTGGAGGCAGGTAGAGGAAGGATTTCAAGAAATCCTGCTGAAATTCCAGACAGCTGCTGATCTTTGAAGCTGACATATACAGGACATACAAAATATGCATTCTGAATTTATTTTGTCAACACTGAGTGCAACCAGACTCTTATTTAGCTACCTCAAGGTCAATTATTTTTTCTGACCTGGATTTGAAGTAGGAAGAAGGCTTTGCCTGGATTTGTAGGAGAAAAAACATGGGCTAGACTGTAAGGCAAGCTTTGTTCTAATCTACCACTGCCCTTCACATCAGGTAGTCTGATTCCCTGACAAACTGGAACTGAAAACAAACAGACAAGTATCTCTCTGCAGGGAGGTAAGGGATGAGGCTAATGCTTGTAGTTTATTTCCTGCTTTTCTCCATCCTCTTAAACCTTTTTCCAAGGGTCAAATCCATGCAGATTCATTGTAGCCCTCATGCATTTGGGTGCCAGTGGATGCCCAGCCTTGTGCCACAGCACAGGAGTGACTCACTGACCTATGCTAATGACACAAAGGTGTTAAATTGTATTCTCTCTTTCTCCCCATCAGTGCTAAGTTCATGCCCTGAGGCAAACAAGTCTTAGCAAGGGTACATAGACTGGGTTAGTGAGAGACTAATATCAGCCTTCACTACACACATTAGATTACAGTGGAAAGATATGTGGGGTCAGTTCAAGCAGGCTATTTCATAAGACTGTGATTTGATTAAGGCCAGCCTATATGGCATGACTAGATGGGGCAAGAGATGGTCTGGACAGTTTTGCCATTAATTTAAGCAGGAGCAAAATCTTCCATTGGCTGGTAATCTTTATCAATTACAGTTTGTGATTTTATTATTAAAGTGAGTTGTTAGTTGAAACTCAGAGGCAGATTTTCTATTGATTATTATATAGCTAGTACTTTCTCTTGGCCTGTTGTTTAAATATAAGCTTGTTTATTATCTGTCAAGCTGCCTTGCACTCAAATATATGAAAAGCATTAGGAAAAAATGTATTTAATTTTTAAAAATATAAATTTATTCCCTATATGAAAGTAAACTTGCTTTGGAGATTGTTAGTATTCAGTAAGATTAAGCTGTTACTTTTTTTTTTTTTTTTCTGTCAGAATTTCAGGGTTTCACTTTACTACCTGTTTAACAGCAAGATAAAGTATCCATTTCTGCTGCAAGTACAATCATAATGAAATAGCACAATATAAATAGATGACTTTCATCATAATGCTCTGTTTTTAGAAATGCTCATAATTTAAACAATTATGTTCCTTGACTTCTCGCCAATTAAGTTTAGTCACCTAGGGACTGTGAATTTTAATGAGAAAGCTGAATGGTCTTTAGCAGATATGATCTGTTGGCAGGGACACAATCAAACAAGGAAAGGTTTAATCTTCTCTTCTCCCCTTATTTCTTTAAGTATCATGAAAAAAGATAAGAGAAAAAAAAAATAAGTGGCAGAAGAAACAAAACCACTGTACAGAAAATGTCTTCTGGCTTAATATAGAATGAATACGTTTAAAAAAAAAATAAAAAAATCTTTGCTAACTAACCCTTGAAATCAGAATGATAGGCTTAAAAGATGAGATGTTAAATGTACCCACGAGGAAACTAAATTTAGAAGCTAACAGTAGCCAATAGCTGTTATACTCTTATTATTTGTTCTGTTCTAATGAACCTTTTCAAAGAAATTCTGGATTGAGAACCATAAATTTAAAAACAAAAAAGGAATGATATAAAATACTTTAGATGGTAAACTGTGGTCCACACATCTACCTTTCAATGGACAAAACAGAACCCCTCCCTGGGGATTAGAATTAGATTAGCTAAATGCCTAACAGCTGTCTCACAGGCATGAGACTAGATAAAGCAACCAAGCTGTAAATCTGTGCAAACTGCATGAAAGGCTACATAATGCAAATTGATTAGTTTAGGACTTGCATTAATGTGGATGTGAATAAAAATAACCCACCAACAAATCCTCTCCTAATTTTAAGAGCTACTGAGGAGAAAATCTTAACAGATGGATCATTATGAGGTACGAGTCTACAATGAATTTACATTGTGATCAAAGAAAAAACCTGAATTACTAATCCCCATGAAGTAAGAGTTCTAATCTCTGTGCAGATAGCCAAATATTTGAGGTTTTAACTTGGATTGATGGCAGCCTTCGTAGAATACCAATGTTCTTTGCTTTTTTTTTTTTTTTTTAAATGAGAAATACTAGTATGTACTCATTTATAATCAAATAGGGAGCATGTGATGTAGTACATACCTCATTAGATAAACTACAGTAACTATTAGGACTGATTAGTTTTTTTTTTTTTTTTTAATTTCAAGATTATAATTTAAGATTAAGAATGATAGGAGTATTAGCATAATTGAGTTCCTTAAACCTACAGAACCTAACACTAAATCTGTTTCAGAATATTTCTTGTGTATTCAAAAATGTACGTCTTAGAAAAGAAAACCACAGAAAAGTAAACATCTTTTAATAAGTGATCATATAATTATTTATAATACATTTGTGATCTGTAAAATTTTATGTTATAACCTGTGAAGAGATAATAACCGTGAGATGATAAAAGCACAGTAAGATTACTGACCTATATTCTTTCTTTAAATGTTATCTCTTTATATTATCTTATTCTTTAAGTATATTAAAATTAATGAAGATTTGTTCTGTGTCATGTACTGAAAGAAAGTCAGGTTTCATCAGATTGTCAAGCTCATGGCTGCAGTGAGACTAAAAACAATTTCTTTGTAGGAAGCACTGAGTTCTCATACCTTCGGGTGCTGAGTAGTATGCCACTGCAAAGTTTTTTAATGCAGATAGATAGAAATTTGTTCTGGCTATTTTTAGATCTAGCTGGAAGTCGCATAGAAATGGGTTGCATAGCAGTAAAGCCCAAGATAGTATGTGAGATGTACTGAATCAGGTTATAATGCAGCCACATAGGTTCTAGCTAGGTAGAGCACAGGCAAAATAAACTCATATATGTGATATCTCTACACTGTGCCCTAAGTGCCGACAGCCACACAGAACGAGTAGATGCCTACATCACCTACATGCATTGAGAATTCACCACCTGAGTTTCTCTGTTGTTACCCCTGTGACGCCTGATATGTTTCATGTGTTTTCAGAAATGCATGTTCTGGCTGGGCTTCTGAAAAACAAGGTTCTTTAAATGACTTGCTAACCCTGCAATTAGATCATTCAACAAAGTCAATAATTGTTATCTTAAAATTCTTATTCTGTTCATAGGAACTTGAATCTAGAAGAGTATCATAATCCTTAAATATAGGGCACTGTTGCAGTAGAGCACCTGTAATCCCAGTTTCAAAGCCAATCCGTTATGAATATGACACTTAAGCGCTCATTTGACTTGAATCAGATTTCCCTCAGTGGGAATGCTTGTCTCTCTAATCTAGCAGGCACTGAATTAATTCAATATATTAGTTGTTTAATATGAAGGAAGAAGTACAAAATTGTTTTTGAACTTTCAAAATTTTATTCATACAACCAAAAATAAATATAGTTTCAAATACTTTGGATTTCTGCCAGGACTTCTGTGACATAGGAAGAAGTTGTTAATTTTGAATTGTAACTGATGAATAAAAAGAAGTTACAAACTCAGTAATCCTTATTGAGAATGACAGTTAGCATTACACCAAAGTATTTCCTAACTTGTTGGGTTGTATGTTTTTGGTTACTTGTTCGTGTGTACTTTATTCCTGTTGAGGAGGAAATCTAGACTTCATTGTCTTTGAGTGTTTGAGCTATCAATATGATAGGTGATGGATGGATATCTTGGTTCCTTTTCACTGTGTTTTGGGGAGTAACTGAAGCAATTAAAGAATTCAATAAAAAATTATGAAGATATTTCATATAGGTAAAACTGAATTTTAGTACTGAGTTTGGTACTGAGGAAAAAAAAACAACCCCCATATCCTGCCAAGAATACAAAATAATACAAAATTGGTGCAAATGAAATCATTTATTTTGTTCTGAAGCATAGATTATGCATTTATTATGCTATTTCATTATATATACAACGAATAGCGTTAGAGGCCATAAAATGCTTTAGCCTTTTAGAATTTAACGCTACTTAGTGATTTTCTGTAGCAAAAAATTAAAACGTGAATATATCTCATGTACTATTTTTCCTTGCCTTTCCCCAGGAATCAGTGATTTTTAAAATATTTTATTTTATTTTATTTTTATGGTCATAGGAACTCACTATCTGCTACATCTGTATATCATCATTGCTTTCTTCCTGGTTAAGCTTTCTGAACAAGCTCCAGGAAAGTAATAGAAAATTACAGGAAACATAGTCCTATTGCAGCACTCCATGAACTGAGCCTATTGAGCACTAAACAGTCAGGCCATGTTACAAAGAAATTGAAAGTGGCCTTACAGGAAGTTATTTCCTGAATACAAGTCCCTTGTACACTGGTCCTTCTTTCAAGGGCATGCTAATGGAATCCCCACAATGGATTGTGGTTCTAAGTGATGGATGGTATCTCACCCCTAGCAAAGGAATCTAAGGAAACAAGAAAAAGTCTGATTTTATCACTGAATACTTCACAAGTAAATGAACACACTTGTGCACATACTAAATCTTTTTTTTTTGTGCTGAAGTTTTCTCTGGCTAAACTTTAGTATGGTATTGGGGAATCAATCAACTCATTGTGAGGGGAAGCTGAATTAACATTCACACATGCATATACACTGCTTTTTAATGTTCTAATTTACTTAACCCAATGCTGTAGCAAAAGTAATGCTTAATGACCACAGAACTGCAGTGTAAGTGTGATGAGTGGCAAGTGAAAAAGCAGAGTATGTCCCCTGCTGAAGGTGAAGGAAGACATGCACTGATAAATCAAGAATGGTGTTTTTACTGCAGGAGATAAGGTTGGAGCAATTCCTCCCTTTCTTTTCTTCCTTTGTTCCTATTCTTGTACAGTCTGTGACTGTATTATAACTTCTTGTTATTTTCACAATGTGTGGGATATATTACATATGTCATATACAAATTTTTTGTTCTCTTTGTTCTGTCCTAAAACCAGTTCTAGTCAGCTGCCAAGGTTGCATTCTTTTGGTGATCCATAATGGACCATTTGTGATTTACAGTCTCAGGGCCTCCTGTATAATCCTGTGCCAGAGTTTTGCTGCTGTCTTGTGCTTGCTCTATTAAGGTCCCTTGCTACACTTTAATCTCCCATGCCGTTTCCATGATATGCAGAAGGAACATTACTCTGTCTTCTGTGGATAATACCAGTGTGTTTTTTTGTTTGTTTGTTTTTTGTGTGTGTGTTTTGCTTTTTTTTTTTTTTTTCCTCCCCTGGTAGCTTGTCTTGCTGAAATTGTTGAAGTTTCTGAGGACCTTCATCTTTCTTCTTGATTGTGCATCACAGAGCTGGTAACATAGAGAATTCTGTTAAAAACATTTTCAGATCTGATCTTATAGGGGAAAGGATTATTCAGACATTATATTTGCTGCTGTCAGTGTCTGAGGTCATCTCTGCTTTTATGACAAAGTTTGAGAGGATGGTCCAATAAATGCCAGCCCTTGTATCTATGCCAGCCCTTGTATCTGGCTCCTTTCTCAGGCTCAGTCTGACTCTTGTTAAAGTGAATGGTATTCTAGCATTGATTTCAAAGGGTGATGAGTTGGTTGCTGGATATACCCTGATGGGCAAAGGCCAAGAAAAAATTCTAGTGAAAGAAGGGGGCATAAAAAGGTCTGCTAGTTGCTTAATACATTCATTCAATGCATGTGGATAGTTTAAAACAGCTGTTTCTGTGTCTCAAATGCCTGTTTAGCAAACTGCTAACACTCCCAAGTCACACATACCAATTTAAGGTCAATGAAATGGTGGTTATGGAGGGATTTCAGAGGCCCCCATACATGCCTGATTTTGTGTTCTCTGTTAGGATGACCGTGAATTAATCTCTGTGAGTCATTTTCCATATCTGAGAATTAAAGAAGAAAAGCATTTTGTGTATGACATGGAAATGTTGCTGAAAGTTTGAAAGTATGATCTATCAGTTATTTCACAAGGAAATGAGAGTTGTGAATAAATTAGAGGTTTTGTTCTACAACAACTCATGTATCATATGTTGATAAATGAATTAAGGTACTAAGTTGTATTGAAATACAATATATTGAAATATGATAGCATTTAAATTGTTTATTTGTGCATAGCTATTTATAAAATGAGGGCAACTGCACAGATACAACACGCACATTTTTTTCAGAGCAGCTAATGCCAGTTTGTCTTCTTTCCCTTTTTAAAATAGCTTAACTGTTTCAAATAATCCAATAAAACAATTCACAATTGAGGTGATATTATCCCCCAAGGAATGCTGGAATGCCTGAACTTATGATTCCTGAGATTTCAGCCAGATAAGCTCTACTTGTGTCTTGCTTTTCATGCCTACATTTAGTTTTATTCTCTTCTCACTAATCTCTTCTACAGCTACTGCACCATGCCAACATGCCTTTTTTTTTTTTTTTTTAAGCTGGTGCTTTGATGGGGAGAGGAGAAATTGACTTTTTTATTACTTTTGTGGAAGAGAAATTTAGAATATGTTACTGATAGATTACACAGTAAAAAACTGTAATTAAATGTGAATGCTTCTTCCACTAGATCACTTCAGATCCCTTCATCTGGAATGCCAATACCTGAATCAACAATTTTTTCCATAGTAGCCGCAGTATAGACTATAGAATTAAAGAAATTTGTATGTTCAATCTGCCTTTTTCCATATATATAGAGTGAAATGACCATATGAGGTCCCCTCTAAGGAGAGAATTCCCTGGAAAGCGAGCCAAACTATGACAGACTAGCATTACTTATTATGACTTGTTCCACTAACATTGGAGTCTTACCATGAATTTTAATTATCTGATCCAGTCCTTTCTTTATATAAAAAGGATTAAAATCTAGTAGCTCTTCTACGTAGATGTTACCTTCAAGCAAAAAGTTCCACAAAACAAACAATGACAACAAAAATAAACATTTAAAATTAATTATATGCCTAAGTTTTGTTTGCTAGTTTGTGGCTTAACTACTTGGTGGTTTTGAGTGGTCATATGTTCACCAAGATGGTTTATCTTGGTCATTCTTTTTGGTTATTTGCAACATTGTGCAGTACAGACAGATCAATAAATAGTGTAGAATAAAGTGAAAAGCAAAATATAGCCTTGCTGCTGTTGAGCTTGTAAATATGAGGATTTCATAGTGAGCCCATCAGGAAGTGAAAGTACCCATGACAAAGCCAGCAGCTTTCTTGTAAGCTGCATTGTCTCTGTTGTTAGACAAAGCCAAGAATACACATGTAAATTGATGATAATACCTTGAATCCATATGACTCTAATAATTAGATAGTATCTTCCATTCTGGGATGGGCAGAAACAGAGCAAAGCTGGGCCAAAGTTGGCAGATATCTTCATCGTCGCAGGGCGACGAAGATGGTGAAGGGCCTAGAGGGGAAGACATAAGAGGAGCGGCTGAGGTCACTGGGCCTGTTCAGCCTGGAGAAGAGGAGGCTGAGGGGGGACCTCATCGCAGTCTACAACTTCCTCGCAAGGGGGAGTGGAGAGGCAGGCACTGACCTATTCTCTATTATCACCAGTGATAGGACCCGCAGGAACGGTGTTAAGCTGAGGCAGGGGAGGTTTAGGCTCTTCACCGAGAGGGTGGTCGTACACTGGAACAGGCTCCCCAGTGAAGTAGTCACTGCACCAAGCCTGTCTAAATTTAAGAAGCGATTGGACTGTGCACTTGGTCACATGGTCTAAACTTTTGGGTAGACCTGTGCGGTGCCAGGAGTTGGACTTGATGACCCTTATGGGTCCCTTCCAACTCGTGATATTCTATGATTCCTCTTCCCAAAATAATTAATTCTATCAATTTGTAATGGACCCTTCTGAGGTGCCAGTAATAAAAAAATAAAATAAAATAAAAAACTACTCTGTAGGATTTGACACTGCATAGCATTATTATTATTATTATTTTTTAATGCATTACGTGAAATATAGGGTGCATAAACTTCACGAAGTATATATTTTCTTCTTACAAAGACCTAGCTTGACTTCAAGAGTTCAGGTCATTGGAAGGTATAGTTTGTTTTGAAACTTAACATGTTGAAATATTTCATTCAGGGCCAGTAAATTTTGTATGTCATTTAATGAAGTGATGAAAAAAGCTGTCTGTATCTCATATAGTTTAAAAAAAAAAAAAAAAAAGTAAAAACTATAAATGAAAGTCCCCTCTCAAAAGGGATTTGAACTCCCAACCTTTGAAATGTTAGGTTGTTATTTTGTTGATTAGGCTATACAATTAAGCACATAAGTGTGAAAATTTTTGAATGTTAATTATGCCACTGGAGGGAGCCCATATTCCATGAATGTCATAGGGAAAAAAAAAAAAAAAAAGGATAATAATTTTAAAAGACAAAAAATCATGAATTCATTTTTCATGGTGATGACTTTGCATGTACGCAGAATTTCTGAAATACTTTACAGTTCATATTTGTCCCTTCCACATAATGTGGAAATGAAAGGTCAGAAGCCAGGAAACCAGAGTTGCTTGCGTATGCATACGGCTTTTTCCAAATAGAGACACTTCGTCAAAATTTATTACCTTAGTGTTAATGCTGGAGTAAATAGGTCAGTACACTGCTAGACCACTAGATGAGTATAGTTCCAGATTTTGCATCTTTAACCTTTTTTTTTAAACCTTGACTATCATTGTTTCATTTTATTTTATTTTATTTTTTATAACAGTAATTATAATCTTCTTATCTGGATGGAGTTGCTAGTATGTGTTTTCATCTTTTGAGACCTCTGACTTTAGATAAGATCTCAAGGTAATCTGGCATATTTCAAATGTCTAGAAAAGTTACCAGTGTGATGCTGTTTGTCATCATCTTATAATAATCAGTCGACAGGCAAGAAGCTATTAAAGCTTTCTTCTCCCTTGTGGGTTATTTGATTTGTCATTCTCCATTTTTGCAGCCCGTGTACTCAAACCAATTTGTGATAACATGACCAGAAAGCTAAATTCAGTAAAGAGTTCAGGCTGACATCGTTATTCCACACAAGGGACCCAGTAGGGAGAGATAATGCTATAATTCAGATAACGTGATGAAATGAGAACTTGTATGACAAAGACTTTGGTGGATAAAGAAACGTAAACATCTCCTCTTTTTATATAAATTAGAAGAAGATGTGGGGTCATCCTGAAGTTGCATCTGCTATTTTTATTTACCTTTTTTAACAGACAGTTCAGCTGAACTGAGGCTCAGGGAGGTAGCTGAATTACAAGATTCACCCAACACACATTTTAAGAATTTAGATTGACTTTGGCAGGTAGTTAGATTTCAAATATTTGAAGTAGGTCAGAAGAAAAACATGCAATAAGCTGTATTTATCACAGTGGATATTTTAAAAGAGGATTTCATAAGCCTGAGAGAGTTTTAAGTTTCTATAATTAACCTGAAATTGCTCTACTGATTATTTCTTAAGAATCTTTTTTTTTTTTTTTTGGGGGGGGGAGGGGGGAACATGGTATAGCCTAGAATATCCTTACTTTTAGCATTGAGAATGTAGACACTGACAGAAAGTTTATAGTGTAAAAGTGCTATTCCTACCTAATTTTTCAGTATTTTTGTTCAAGTATTTTGTATTTTCAATTAATTGTTTGCTGTTTCTAATCTTGGTAATTGAAATGGTATGTTTCCTCTACGTTTCATCTTATTTTTGAGTATATAGAATATAGCATTGCTGGAATTGGGGTTTGTGTTTTTCCACATGTATTGCACATCGACAACTGAATTCAGCTTGCCTGTTGTATATTTGTGAACGTGTTTCAAGAGAATCTGCATTTATACAAAAGATAATGTATTAAAGAAAATTCAATGAAAATTAAGATAGAATTCAGTGTATTGAAGAGCTAAAAGAGGAACAACTATCCTGAAATAACCATTTTGACCTGAGGTCAGAGAGAAGTATATTTTGGAAACGATTATTCTGTACTCTTAAACCTGAGGATCTTGTTCTTGAAAAGTTTGTTCTGACAAGTCATGGCAAACCATTTTGTTCATTCTTGCTAGTTTGTTCTGAAAAGCATGTACTGAGATGAACTACCTGCAGCCTTTTTAATAAAGATTTTATGACAAAAATTATCAAAGTAGTAGATAAAGGCAAATAAGCTGTAAACATATTGAATACAAATGAATGTAGTATGAATATGGACATGGAGAGTTTCTGAATGTTTCATTGGTTTCAAGATAAACGTTGATTTCAGAGAGTTGTTTTTTTGTGTGTGTGTGCGTGCGTATGCATGTGTGTGTGCTGTTAGAAGCTTTTTAAAGTGTGCTATTAACCATGAAGGAGTTCCATTTTCAAACAGTGTTATGACCTCTTCTCACTTTCAGGTGCACTTGTGCTCAGAATGGCTCTTCAATGAAATTTAAAATGAAGTAAAAACAATATCTGTCTTTTATAGGGTTCTTTTGATGCAGACGCTTCAAAAAGTTGAACCAAGTAGTTCCTTTTGATTAGGAGCAAGTAGAGAAACTGAGTTATAAAACTGAAGAAAGCCAATATAAAAAGTAGTATTCCCAGAATCTTGGAGCAGCTTAATTCATTACCCGGCATATGTTTACCATTTTTGCATCTCCACATACTGTGGAAAATCTGTTAAATCTGCTTAATGCTGCTTGCACTTTTTATCTCTGAATCACAGAATGGCTGAGGTTGGAAGGGACTTCTGAAGATCATCTAGTCCAACCTCACCCCTGCTGAGTAGGATCACCTAGAGAATGTACATCAGAGTTACTCCACAATCTCAAGAGCATTTAGGTATTCCTTCCTTGGATGTATGGAACATCAGTATTGGCAATATTTTTGATACTGTTTATATCTTCCTTCACAACTATTTTATCAAAAAATCAATTCCCAGTCTAAATAAATAAATAAAAATGGAGAGTATCTGGAAAAACAAATAGTGTGATCAGAAACATCATTCCTGTAGCTAATTTGGGAAGAAATTTTTGTTTCATCATTAGCTGACAACAAAAGAGCTTGAGAAACACACAAGAAATGTCATTTTTCAGGCAGCAGATGTGGGGAATGGCCTGTGACCTCAACCCCAAACTAAGTGTTTCAGGGGATTTTGGTGGCTGAACTAATGACTATCTCCTTCCAGAAAGTTGATATAAAATTATCTCTTTTTTTTTTCTTTTTTTTTTTTTTTCTGAAATAACTTTTGAGGGAGAGCAAGGGAAAGAATTGTCCTAGGTATTTTAAAAGAAAGATCATGTATAATGCCTAATTCTAATGCGTGATTTATAAAAGATAATAATTCTTTGCTCAACAATATGTGTGCTACAAAACTGAGCTTTCATTTTCTGAGTAGAAGGAAGAGAAAAATTAAAAAAAAAAAAAAGAAGAAAAAAGGAAGAAAATCAAATTCAATTGAAGAAACTTTCCTTTGCCAGTGAACAGGTAAGCTGTAAATGGGAATCGTGTATCCCAAGTACCATGGAATCCCAGTAGAAACCTGCTAATCGATTAAATCACTTGAACAGAAAGAGTGTATCCAAATTCCTGTCCTATTCAGAAAGAACAAATTCACTTCCATATTTGTCTGTAGAGTTGATAAATCCTAGAGAAATTGTTATCTCTTATGTTTGCAAAAGACAAATGAGTTTTCTTTAACAGCTTTTTATCTACTATTAGTGCTTTCTTTTAGGCCCAGATTTTTTTTTTTTATTTTTTATTTTTGCTAGTCCCAAACATTCTTTGAAGATAAAGGTGTAAACCAGAAAGGAGTCCTTACCCTGTGCTCAAGATAGTTCTGTGTTTCACTTTTGTTTCTGGTGTCTCTAGTTCGTAAGTATATTTACAATGTTCAAAAAAAAACCAACAAAGTGCTGGACACATAGAAAACTTATTTGTAGCTCAAACTGTTGTTAACTAGACTAGATTAAAAATGCAAAACCACATAGGTTTGTATATCATTACTAATAATTTATGCATATATTGTAATAATCCATTCATTTGCATTTGGGCATGGATTAAGCAAGGCTGAGTTTGGGGAAAAAGAGAAGAATGTGTTTTTCAAAATTCACCCCCTATTTGTAATGTGGTGACTTTATAAGCCCCAGTCAGCTGTCAGTTCTAATTGTCTCTGCTTAGGTCAGATACTTTTTTTTTTTTTTAATACAATGTCATGCCTGACCAAATTGCACATGAAAGCTATTGTTTCATTGTGAATTTCAATGCTTTCTATGTGGCATAAAATCCAGACATAAGCCTAGTTTGTTTCTGAGGCTTTTTTTGAAACACTTTTAAGGGTTAGTTACAGAAAATCTGTAAATTAATTGTTCTGATATGAACATATGATTTATTAAAAACAAACACTTAGACCCTGTAATAGGTGATGTGCTGTGGCAAACAGATCTTGAAGGGAAATTTGTAAAGAAGTGAATGCAGTGGTTTGTTTGGGATGACATCTAAATGGCCTGAGATTATTGCATAACTATGTGAGTGACAGGAAACTTTCTTGGTCATGCTGAAAAGATTTTGTTGTTTTGTTGCTGACTGTACTGGAGACTCATAACCAGGCGGATTATAAATCCTTTCTGTCTTGACTTTTGTAAAATTATTATAAATATTCATCTAATTAATTAAGCTAAATTATTTGTAAATGTATTGAAGTCTTTTCAGTAAAGTTTCTAAAAATATAAAGCATTAAAATACTGATGTGGAAATATAGTTATTTAAAATGTTATCAAGAATGTGTTGATCTGTTTTTAAATTGCAAGAGGGGAAAAAGTAAACAAATTAAATGTTATGTAACAAAAGAACAAAATGGAAATCCAAATTATGCAGCCATCTGCAGGACATATTTTAATGACTATCACTGAACTATTTTTATAGACTTTGAATCCTTTAGAAAGCCAACTGTTATTTACAAGTGGACCTTATTAAGTGGAAAGGAATGACTGTGGCTTTGGTATCTAGATAATTAAACAAAACAGGCAATGTTGATTAGAGATTTAGGAAGTTATATGAGCTGTTCTTCGTGACAATGAAATAAGCATTGTATAAAGGAAATGAATAGAGAATGAATACTTTAAATAAGGAAAGCAAACAAATTTAAGAGTGAAATTAAGGTGTTATACATTTAATGTCATGGAAATAAAACTATTTCAAAATAACAATAACATAATAGAAATATTTAAGCATATGGGTCTTTAAAAGGACAGCGGTTTGAATAACAGCTATAAGGTTTGGTTATTAACAGACTAATAGAGCGTTTTCCTTTCATCACAAATTCTGTGTATTCATTTCTTTGCCACTGTAATGCAGATTCTTTTTAATAATAATAATAAATAAATAAATAAA
Organism: Anser brachyrhynchus; assembly: GCF_964034855.1. NCBI lineage: Eukaryota > Metazoa > Chordata > Aves > Anseriformes > Anatidae > Anser > Anser brachyrhynchus. The sequence continues at coordinate 40,216,394 of NC_137695.1, read as the reverse complement.
TAAACTTCATAAAAAGTACCAAAAAATAAACACCAAAGCAAAGAAATTTTTAGTTACCGTTGAAATCGTTAGTCCTGCTTCTTAGTGACTGAGGGCACCATGTCATCCTTCCACCTGCACAGGGGAATTCTGGCAGCTTGCTATAATCTGTGCCCTGCATAAGTAATATAGAAGCATGGAGGCTGAAGAAAATCATGGCCTTTTGTCCACAGACACCCTCAAAATGTAATTTTCATCTTAAAAGCTCTTTGATAGGTAGTAGGAATACATCATTAGAGAGTGGAAATATGTTATGTGGCTTATGTTTCTTGTTATAGTGTAAAGTAACAACTAATTAGGATCTCAGCTAGTAAGTGGAGAAGTTGTTAATTGAGTGCATAACATAATTATGTAGCTGCCATAAAGCATTTTTCATACCATGTTAGGATAACAAGGATTTCGTTTTGTGATTTTTTTAGAATGTCTGTTCAGTTTGGAAGCTTCATTTATATTGTAGCACCTGCTGATCTGGGTTCCACTAGACGGAGTCTATGAACTGTAGCAAATAGCGTAAAAAATAATTCTGCATTGGTCAGAAATGGTCCCACCTTCCTTTTGCTTCTTTATTTCCACTAGCTACTGTATAGTAACTTCAGTTTTTGTGCATTCCTGTGGTGAGCTAGACCAGGGAACTGATTGGGTAGAAAATGAACAGGTTGTGTGTGTGTGTTTTTGTTTGTTTGTTTTGTTTTGTTTTAAGTTTCCAGTTTTATAAATTCACTAATCCATCTTGGCAATAAATGTGATGAATGTTTGCACCAAAACAAGGGAGACAGTAGGAATTAGTACTGAGTGGGGAGGTTAGGAAATGGGGGTATTAGATTGCGTCTTTTTACAGAAATGCTGGCTTTTGTTGGATTAATGTGACTATTTTGCCTAGAACCAGAGCAGAGTGAGTAAGTACAGGAAGCAGAAAAAGTATACAGAGTTTCTATGTGGAACAACTATTTTTTCCCTCTAGCATTTATCTAAAAGAAGTAAAGCAATTGATGGTAAAGTGGGTTTACTTTCATTGCAATAAAAGTTCATTTGTAGCAAAGCTGCAAAATTGAAAAAGTTCCAACAAAACTGAAACAATATTAAAACACAAACATTTGAGCTTTTCTCATGCTAAACAATTCAAACTGCCCTGCTGTTAAGAACCACATGGTTTATTCAGATGGAAGGAGCAATATCACTTTCTCTGGTTTCTCTATATTTTTTAAGTTTTCACACAATTAAACTGGTGGCTTTGCTTTGAGTACAGTAAGGGCTCTTTCTTGAAAATGTCTATTACTCCTTCAAATCTTCTCTATTAAAAAAGGACAATATTCTTAATTAACAAAAATAATAAATAAAAAAACAACAAACAAAAAAAAACCACAATACTTTTAATAGGCAACACAGTTGCAGCCAGCAGTATTGTGATTATGTGGTCCTTTGTCATACACTTGTATAGGCAGGATGTCAGGACCTAGGCTCCAATTGCTGGTGAGGCAGTGTTGATACTGGGGTAGTTGAACCAACAGCAGCAACAAGAAGAAACCTATTGAGAAAAGTCCTACTGTGTCACAAACAGCCAGTGACTCTTTTGGGATGTTGGGCGAATACATTTGCTGATGCATTTGTTCTACCTCAGTAGCAACAGAATGAAGAAATATTACAAATGTAAGAAGGAAGAACAAAACCACAAAATATTTAATTTTTTAAATGCTAAAAATGTGTCTTTACTAAGAAGCATCAGAGGATTTTAAAGTAATTTAGTATCTTTTCCCATAGCCCAGTCTTTGCAGTGCCATGCCATTAAACAATAAATAATAGCTTTTTTTTTCAGGAAAAACATTTTTTACTTTTGAATCAGTGACATAAATCTAAACAACATGGATTAGGAAGTCATCCTTATCTACTTACAGTCTAATCTGATGATGATACATAGTGTGTTCTGTTGTCATTTCTTTAGTATAGTAGGAGATGTAGAACCCATCAATCATTTTCAATAAGTTTTCACAATGTTCTTTTAATGAGGATAATTTTTAACAGAAAATTGTGTACGCGCTGTCTAACACAATTGATGAAAGTCCACTAAAGTAAACAACAACAAAAAGCAAAGGCGACTATTTTAACAAGAGCCTATTTGCTATCTGTTACTCCAGTCTCATTCCTTATGTCTAGTCCTTAATCTTTCTTCACATATTTGTGCAGATCAATGGAAGCATCTGAATAAAAAAAATATTAATAATGGATCAAAATATGAAATATAACCAAAAGCTCATATTAACACATTTGAAAAATATGACTGCTTAAATGAGTTACAGGGGTGATGTCTTGGCAATAAAAGCTGATCATCTGTGAATAACTTTTGGTCTTATACATTTTCCTTTTTTATATTTTAAAATAGCATTAAATGGTGGTTAATGCATCACATGTGTGATACCACTTGTTGATTGATACCATAGTATTGTTTTTTTAATCAGGATTAAAGACTGATCATTAAAAGGAATGGTTTATTAGTTTTAGTAAGGTTTAGCACTTGTGATTTTCAACAAATTTTACTTATATAAAACAAAACATGAAAAAATGTATAGGTCTTATCTAGATTTTTTTGTTATTTTTTGTTTGTTTTTAATGTAAGAAGTGCTGCATGACAGTAATGGGTGTTAAAGGTTTTTTTTGTTTGCTTGTCTGTTTTTTCAATTTGGAAGATTAAATTTGGGAGCTTTTTAGATAACTGATAAATCCTACATAATGGGTATATAGCATTAACTCATTTATCTAACAGTGTTGTGATTAACTAGTCAAGATTCTCAAGTGTTAAATAAGAATAAAAAACAGCTCCCTCCCTTTCAACTTTCCTGTACTATGTTAATACACAGTTTTCAATGCAAAACAGCTATATTAACTATGAAGACGGCAGCAGCTGCAAAGGTAGAGAGCCAGCAATGTAATCACAAAGACAGCAATAAATGGATCCCTTGTGTTTTCTCATGAGTATACATTCTGTCACTTAGATAATTCTACATTCAGTCAGGAATAATTTATGAAAATAAACTATTCAATGTCAAGGGGACTGTATTCACTGAAGTGATAGGGCTTGGCAGACAGCAACATTTATATATATATATATATATCTGTGATGTTTGTGATGCTTTTTTAAAAATCTGGTAAGGAGCAAATTATCTCATCAGATGACTGTCTTGTTAGTGTCACTTTTGATGAGCCAAATGTGAAGGTTTTGACATGTTTTAAAACTCTGATATATTTGTATGTAAAAGGAAACGGGGGAAAAATAAGAGAGGGAGAGGGGAGTTACTTCCCAGACGGAATGAAAACCTGGCATCCCAATTTCCAGAGTATATTGATGGCATATGTAAATGCAATTGGATATGATAGTAGAAATGGCTGTGCAGAAGCTAACCAGTGGGGTTTATCTACTTCTTTATGTAAGAGGAGACGGGCAAAAGCTGATTTTTGATATTGTGAGATTGAATTTTATTCTGGGATTTGAAGTGTATGATTACCTTGTTATGTAAAATATGAAGTAGTTTACCATGTAATATTATTTATGTTTTTTTCTAAAAAAAAAAAAAAAAAGTAGCAGATTGGAGATACTCAGACCTTGTCATAGATGAGTTCCTTCCTATTTTTGTGTTGCTTTGGAAGGAAAGAGGCTCACACATACTTTTCTCAAGAATCTGCATCCCAGACTTCACTTCAACTTCTCTCATTTGTGTCTTTTCTTCTACTGTGTGTTTACATTCATGGAAATAACTAAGTGTTGGCACAGTATTAAAATGTTGCTAAGAGTTAGTTTCATTATTTGTAATGAGCCTGTCTATGACTATTGTTGGCTGGCTATAAAACCTGTATGAGCTTAATGGAAACTACTTTTTGGTGTGTGTCTGATGCAATAGAAGAACCTCAGGAATTCGGTTAACCTCAGGCATGTGTTAGAAGTCTGTTTTCCAGGCTGGCCTGCAGGACTAAGAGGCCAGATTTGGAATGGTCATACAGATCATTTAGCTTAACTCCTTGTACTCAGGCTGAAGCAAGTATAGCTAGACTGTCAGTCTTAGGAGTTCATTGTACTCTTCTTAAGAACCTAGAATTAAGTAAATTCCTGAGGGTTGCCATGTTTCAGTGTTTAATTACTGTAATCATTAGATTGATTTTCCTGGTCTTTGATCTTTTTATTATAAACTAAAATGATTGTTATTATCCTGCTTCCATGCACAGGCATGACGTATGAGAAGATAGATGGTCATGTTTTTCCAAAATCATTTGTTTGCTCACAAATTATAAAATCTTTCCCAGGAGATCTAGTTTTAGATCCCTTTTTTTGGATGAAGGAGCCCATCAGCAACAAGATGAGATTTCACTCAAGTTTTCAGGAATTGTACTCCCGTTATTAGATCCAAGAATTAGCTTTTGCTTTTTTGAAGCAGTGTTGCATTACTGATTTGCATTCAGATATTGCTCGTTGTGAAAGTGAAGTGTTTTTTTTTTTTCCGTTGTACCAAAAAATACTTATTTTTTTTCCCCACTTTGTGCATTTGACTTCTCCATTTGACTGCTCTCCTCAGTGAAACCTGTATGTTTTGTTGATTTCAGGACATGTCTTTAATTTGCCAGAATTATCTGGAAAGTTGACCTTATTTCTTCAGAATAAGCAAGAGAACTTGCAGCTTCTCCTGATTTGAAGTTGTCCACATTTTTAGTGTACGTATTTCCTCTTACTTTGGTCAAGCTCCCCACTGAGAGCCGTTTCAGAAGTCTCTTGTGTTTGACTGTCAGACACTGGTAATTAGCTTTTAAGTGCCATTTAATTTTTCAGATCTTGCCCTTTTGTCATGTATGTGGCCTGTAAACTTAATTTCCTTAGCCTGAGTAAGCTTATGGTGTAGGATACTGAAGCGTCACTCAAGTTTCTGATCAAATCCCACAGTATGGATTAATTTGTTAGAGACAGAGAAGGCTGTTATCCCAAACTAGTGCTGATAAAAGCCTGTACCTGTGTCTCTGCCTTGCTTGTACATATCATATGTAATCTTTAGCACATCTTGCTGATGTAGTTGTTAGGTGTTCTGCTATCATGGCAGTGCTAAAAGGAAGTTTTACTGAATTAGCATCTTGCAGATCAAAGCGTTAGTATTAGCAGAGGTTCTCCATAATGGGCTACAATCACTTTATACCATTAGTAGGACATCTTGAGCTCTCTCAGGATTTAACTTGCAGCTCTGGGTTATGAATCACATCTTCCTTTCAGATGACAGTTTTGCTTTGGTGGTCAGAGTGATTGCTGGCATGCTTATGTCCTCCAATTTGCTTTAGGCATTGGCATGACAATTCATTGCAAAAGAACTCTTTTAAGGATTAATTTTAAACCTAGAGAAATGATTTTAATTGAGATCTACATACAGATTTTATTATTTTTGTTTTCCGAGGAAGAAGCAATGACCTTTACTTAACACTTTATGGAAAGCTGTTGACTTTAACAATTGCAATAGTTTCATCCTGTTGGCTCTTTAATATAGAAACTAAATTGCTGAAGTGGAACTAATATTTCATTTGCTAGCATGATAAAAAGACCAGATAGCTAATAAACATAGTTGCATATATTGGGTGGTCAAAAGAGTCAAAACACTGAAAAAAATAATGCTGACATTTGCCAAATTGCATTTATTAGCTTTTTGTTTTATTTTTTATTTTTTTAATTAAACTGGTAGAAAGACAAAAAATTGAACACTGTATTGGAAGACATATCAGGTGAATTTTTGTAATCACAGTAAATGAGATTAGAATTTTCTTACCATATGCTCTGCAGGTTTCTTTGACAAAGCAAGTGCAGTAAAAGATGTATTCACTCAATACTGAAATAAATATATTTAGTGCTTTAGCTGAAACATAGTGTTTTAAATTCTACAGATTTTACAGTATTGAGTTATCCACAACATATATGGGGCAAATGTACAATCCAGATTTGTTTTATTATTTTTTTCTTCTCATCTTCTTTTGGCTTGTAAATATTTTCTGCAGCATTTACTGGTTGAGAGAAAAGCCATACTGAAGTACTTTCTCATTGAAATTATGGGAAGGTGGTTTCAGCAGCTCTCTCCCTGATTCCCTGCCAGATGGAGACAGGCGTCTGCCACTTCCCCACCCCTCCAGCTGCCTCTAGAGCTGTGCTGGATTTAGCAGAGGTGTGGTACCATTGTTGAGAGAGGCAACCAGCAAGGATGGCTTTGCAAATGCCTTCTGTGGATTTGGAAAGCTGCACAGAGCAGTCCTTCTCAAGACTAGCTTTTACACCTGGAAATTTTGTTAACAAAAGAAGATGTTCATCAATTATATGTTTGGTTTTTATTTAATCTTATGGTATGAATTTCATTAGAAAGTTGTATGCAATACTTGAGATGCAGGAGTGAGTGTAATATAAATTAACTGTAGGGATGGCTGTGCAGCAAACAAATGTGGCACTTTCAAAATCAGCATTTTATGTACATGAGAAACCATAACAGGCAATCAGATCTACAGTTGGCAAGACTATTAGCCTTATCTGATAACATGTTCTTTAGCAGAGAACGCGTACCTAGTTCCTGAGTCTAGTCTTTTCAGTGGAGGTAATGACAAAATCTGTTTAAAAAGACTTTATTCTTGTACCTTGATTTTCAGTAGAAATGAGGACTTGGGATCAACACAAAGCCACTTGTGTGAAAGTGTTTCAGAAAATGGAAAGGTGGAAACTAAAGGTATTTGTTCATATATGTATTTGACGGGGGTGGCTCTCATTTTGAAACTGGGAGTTAACACGGGAGCCCAGGAGTTTCCCAAATGTGTCAGTGTAAGTGCAGGCAAAAGAGACTATGGCTGGCATGGATTTTGCTGTTTAAGTTTGGATAATACCTTTTTTTTTTTTTTTTCCTTCTGTAGGCTATTCTGTGTAGTTTTGTCATCATCTTCATTGTTTCTCAGAGATATCATTCTTGTTCCTTTGCTTTCCTGGCTGTGATGCATCAGCTGCACTCCCTGTGTTGCTTAGATTGCTGTACTGCTTGTTGAATAGGTCTTATCTGTGATTCTTCCAAAACTCCTTTTATCACTAGTATAGTCACTGTCTGAAAAAATCCAGTCTACTTTAGCTACCTTTGATTCCCCTGCATGTGTCTTCCTTCATCACCATCTTCCATTTACAGTCCCTCATTCAATTCATCTTTCCAATGTCTCCTGATGGAAACATTGAATGTGGAAATAGGCAACATCAGAAGTGAGTAGAAAAACTCTAATCAGGTAGAAAAACCTGACTGCAGGAAAAGGGTGAATAGAGAACCAGTGATTGGAGGGGAAGCTTCTTTCCAGCTCTGCTCCTTTAGCAGCTTTCACCCCGGCATCTTTTTTTAATATTCCTTTGCTGGTTCATCCTGAAAAACGGTACTGAGATCTGGGTAAGCAGAGGACAGAAAAACATCTAAGGTCAGAAAACACTAACGTAACAGGTTTGAAGTTAAGAAGACAGCATTAAATGATGGAAATAATTGTGTAGTTTCTTCAGTTTCTTTTTAGAAAATGAGGTACTTTATGATTAAAATCTGCAAGAGCCCTCTGCATGAAAATATTTGTCTGGTCTGAATTTGTAGACTGTGGTTCATTAGGTATTGAAACTGAGATAAGTGCTGACATTTTAATGAACATATTCTAAAAGGTATATTTGATTTGAATGTATTTCCCAAGCAAGAAAGGAAACAGCTTAATAAGCAACTATTATAGATGATTAATCTGTGTTCCAAATGTATTATGCTAAATATTAAAACAAAATTGTCTTCAAAATTTGAAATAGAAATACATAAGTCTCAAAATGACTTTAAATATGACACTGCTTTCAATGCCCCCCCAAATTTTTGGCGATAAATAGCCAAAAGCAACAATATGTATCTGTAATCAGATATGGCAACAGAATCTGTGGAGTTTGATTTCTGCTTATGCAGAGGGCTCCATTCAATTCATCAATAAAGTGGATTTAAAAGCAGGATGGAATCTGTTAAGGTAGAAGAGCTGGCAAGGTTTGTTTCTTCAATAGCATAAAATCTGAACTGCTTTAGTTGTTGATGGATTTAAACTTTTTGCTAGATGTTTCTGGTGCTACTAACTTTTTCAAGAGAGACACTGAAAGCCATCAACTGAACAGAAAAGGAAACTTTTAAAAAATATTTTGCTTTAAAGTACCAGTGGTTGTGTATGTGTTAGTTGTATACCTCCCATATTGTTTAGATACTGGAACTGGCAAACACTTGATTTCATGTTGTTAATGAGGTTTTTAACCTTATGAATGCTGTGGAAGGGAAGAGCAGGAATCAGCAGAGGAAACTTCAGAGCTGTCTCTGGCTCAGTTTGGAGAGAAACCTGGGAGAGGTGGTTTTAGCAAGGAACGTTTTTACATTTGTCTGAGGAAGAAGCCTAGACAAGGAGCCTGCTAAATAAATAAATATAAATATTGAATGAATATGAATTAAACATAATATCTTATGGGATAAGAGCAAATTTGAGTTGCTGTTCTATATAAATTGCTAGAGAGTAGGATGGTAGTAAAGGTGAATAAGGTAGGGCTGGTGAGATTTCTGCAGGTCAGTTTGGCAGATCCACTGTGTGGGAACAGACAAAACTAGAAGAAGGGTCAGCTCAAAATCTAAAAATATGCATGTTTATAATCATATGATTCAACTTTTGTTGAAGTCAGTAAGGAGACACGTTTTCTTCTGATGAGATCCTGATGATGATTAGATCTCATCAATGTATATAAATATCTGAAGGGAGGGTGTCAAGAGTGTGGAGTTAGTCTCTTCAGTTGTGCCCAGTGACAGGACAAGAGGCAGCAGGCACAAACTGAAACACAGGAAGTTCCATCTGAATATGAGAGAGCATTTCTTTACTGTGAGGGTAACAGAGCACTGGGACAGGTTGTCCAGAGAGGTGGTGGAATCTCCTTCTCTGGAGATACTCAAAACCCACCTGGATGCCATCCTGCGAAATGTGCTCTAGGTGATCCTGGTCAGCAGGGGGGTTGGACTAGATAATCTTCAGAGGTCCCTTCCAACCTCGGCCATTCTGTGATTCTACCCTTTACTGAGACAAGAATTATGGATCAGCTCCCCTAAAATGCTTTAGGTCTCTGCTACACCAGAAGATCTCAGATCTATTGTACTACTTCTCTCTTTTTTTTTTTTTTTTTTTTAAAAGCTAAACTTTTATTACTGCATTGATTTGTAACAGGAACCTGATAATGGTTTGAATTTTTTTGGAAGCTTTTGAAAACATCTGTGAGAGATCACAGAAAGATCTTCAGAAAGTTGGATTCAATTTTTCTTAATTGCATGCTGTAGAGAAAAAATATATTTTGAAACCTTTTCAAAAAAGGAGCATCTCTTTTGTGTTCTGCCTAGTACTTAATATTATTAATGAATTTTAAATGTACAGTCTGGCACAAATCATTTTCTTGTAGTTTTAACACTACCCATGATGTGTATTAATATTAACAAACCTGTATGGCTTATGAGCATTTTAAATGCTTCATTAAAAATGTAGTTATCTTCCTGTTCTGAAATGGCACCATGTTTGTTTTAACAATATTGATTAATTAGGTTTCAGTTTAATGATGCATATGCAAGATTCAGGACATCTTGCTGTGTGAGGCTAGATTCATCAAAGTGAGGCTTGAGTTGAGTACAGCAGCTCCCTGTCCATACAGCTTGAAAATGTGTTTAAATCACTGTCTTACAGATAAAACACAGGTGCAAGATGGGAAAATGTTGTTGTTTTGCATATGGGGAAATGATAGAGATATCTTTTTTACAAGCAGAAGTCATTATTGAGAAAAATAAAAACAGCAGAGAAATGAGTTGGGGTAGGTTTGTGAGATGTCTTTGAGCTTCATGTAGTTAATTCTATCTAATTAAAAGAATAAATTGTTTCACATCTAAACAAATCTGGCAAACTGAACCAGTTATCATGAACTATAAATGACTTGCTTCTTGAGAAGGCATGCTTACCTATTGTGTATATGTTTAAAATAATTTAGGGTTTTATGATAGGTGAAGGTATTTGTAGGAAGACCTCACAGATAAGAAACCATAGTATTCAAAATCTATTTTGTGGCTGACACATTTTAAAGTGTTGGAAATTATTTTAGAACAGGGCTGACGAAGGTTGTCTGAAGGTGTCTGTGCACATTACTTTTTTTTTGCATTGACCCTAGTACTTGTAGAAATACTTACCCGCCAACAGTGGTAAGCCTTTAAATTAAATGGGATAATCTCTTTTTGTTGCCTTAATCTTGTCCTTATGAGTCTGTATAAATTTGCTTCCTTCATTGTTATGCGTCACACAAAAGGTACTAAAAATAACTGTTCAATTTTTTTAGTGCATACTGAAAGAGATAAAAAGATAAAGTATATTTTGTTTTTATGTAACTCCTGCTGAGCTGATATTACTCCTTTTTAATGTCATCTTATGTCAACATACCCAGAGAAAGCTGTAGGACCTTAAATACCATCCCCACAAATAGTCTGTGATTCCTGCAAGGAGTCATTTTCCTTAAGTATCTATCCAACAGATGGATCACATTTTCCTTCTACAGTAGAAGCAGTTGAAGTAGGATGGAGCCACAGGAACATCATAATGCAATGTAGTTTCAATTCATTTTACTTGCTATATTTCGGTAACTTGCAAAGGATTTTGAGACTTTAATGATCTCTCTTTATTTGCCATGAAAATATTCACACTGTGTTTTTGTTTGAAAATTCTTGACTGGCCTGGAAATTTAATGTGAAAATCTTTGGTCTAACCAGCTATTCTTAAGTTCAGATAAGAATGGAAAAGCATTCTGTTGCTGTGTTGAATCATTCTTTTGGCAAACAGATCATGGAAAAACAGTCATAAAAGTTTCAACTTCTAAATACATACAAGATACTATGAGAATATAGCATGGAAAAATGAAGAAGAGACTTGCTGCTCTTTCACATTGTTAAGCACGTGTGAATAGATATTATTCCATTTCTGTGGAACTTATTGAGGAATAATTTTTTTTTTTTGGGGGGGGGGGGTGGGGAGAGGAGAAAGCAGCTGTTTGCTTGTTTATTTATTTATTTATTTTTCTGTCATGATACCATATATGCGGGCTTCCTCAACTAGTTGCATTCAATTCTCAGTCTCCGAACTGCAAAGGCCTGACAGTGGGAGTGGCTAGTACAGTCTTAAAGAACAGATTATCAAACAGATTTTTCATGGAAGATGGGAACAAAGCTGAGCTGACAAGTGTTGCATAGTAAATAAGAAGAATGTCTTGCTTTTTAACCTGCCTCGTGGCTCTCTAATTCCTCTGTTTTCTTGTTTTCTTGCCAAAATTCATTGGCAACTTTTGAATTTTCAGTGCTTTATCTTTTTGGGAAGAATTTGTTTATCAACTTTTTGATCACAATCACTGCCACTGATTGTTGATGGATTGACAGTATGACTTCCTGCAGCTGCCTTGAGTGTTTTTAATACATTTCAAGATCGACAAAATGGAGGCAGTACATTTTAGTTTCTACTGAAATAACAGAAAAGTGGGTTTACGTGGCAAGGCTTTGGTAGTGGGGGGAAATAAACAAAAAAAAAACCCACTGCTGCTCAATGGCAGCTGAGAGAGTGAGAAGCAGCCCTACAGCCCCCAAGGTCAGTGCAGCAGGAGGGCAGGAGGTGCTCCAGGCACGCAGCAGCAGCTTCCCTGCGGCCTGTGGAGAGGCCCCTGGTGGAGCAGGCTGTCCCCCTGCAGCCCATGGGTCCCACACGGAGCAGATCTCCACGCTGCAGCCCGTGGAGGAGCCCCCGGTGGAGCAGGTGGATGTGGCCTGGAGGAGGCTGCGGCCCATGGAGAGCCCCCGCAGGAGCAGGCCCCGGGCCGGAGCTGCAGCCCGTGGAGAGGAGCCCACGCAGGAGCAGGGGGTCTGGGGGGAGCTGCCGCCCCTGGGGGACCTGTGCTGGAGCAGTTTGCTCCTGACGGATGGATCCTGTGGTACAGAGCCATGTGGGAGCAGTTCCTGAAGAGCTGCTGCCTGTGGGAGGCCCACGCAAGATCAGTTCATGAAGGACGGCATCCCGTAGGAGGGACCCCACATGGAGAAGAGGCAGAGAGTGACAGCGAAGGAGTGGCGGAGACAAAGTACTATAGACTGACTGCAAACCCCATTCCCCCGTTCCCCTGTGCCACTCGGGGGGGAGGAGGTGGAAGAGGGTGTACTGGTGGGAGAAGGGGGCGTGTTTTTTTTTTTCCCCTTTGTTTCTCACTTCTCTAGCTTGTTAGTAATAGACAATAAATTTTACAAATCTCCCTACTCTGAGTCTGTTTTGCCCGTCACAGTAATTGTTGAGCAATTTCCCCATATTATCTCAATCCTTGAGCCCTTTACATCATATTTTTCTCCCCCTTTCCCTTTGAGGAGGGGGAGTGAGAGAGCGGTTGTAGTGGATCTGAGCTGCCCACCTGAGTAAAACCACCACAGTGTTGTAAGCTAACATTTAATGTACATGCTAGTTATACCAACAGATGGTTTCCAATGACAGAAAGACTCTTTATAACTAAATAATTACCAGGGCCTGATACTTACATTACACTGTTGTGTCCTGAGAGGTAGGTCCAAATTCAGATCTCATTCCAGTGAGATCCAGTGATGTTATTAGTAACATCATCTGGTGAAAATGAGAGGAGATCTAAGCTCATGATCTGTGATATACAAAGGAAGACAGGTGAGGTTTTTAAGCATGCCCACCCCTGGGAAGAAACAAAGGGTAGGAATAAAGGGCTGAATGCTGAGTTGCACAGGACCAGAGTTTGGGACGTGGCCAACTGGAGACAAGGAAAAAATAGGAGTGGAGAAGAAAGTGATAAAGCTCTGGAACACAGCCATATGGCAAAAAGGGTGCAGGGAGAGACATCAGTGGAGAATGATCAAATGGTGGATTAAATATTACCCCATGTAACTATGTATAAATCAAATAGATGAATATCTGGAGCATGGGATACCAGAGGTTTATGAGGGCTGTGGAGTCACTGCATGCTAATGAGAGATTAAGTACTGCTCCACAGTCATCGAAGGGAGGGCAACACCACTGAGAGGTCATATTTCTATTCTATCATCTTAATATTTCAAGTAAGACTAGATCTTTTTTTCTTTTCTTTTTTTTTTTTTCCAAAACTTTTAAATTTGTGCAAGCATCTGGACCTCAGTGCAGTTGTTCTTTGTGTGGCTAAAGTGAATGACACTCATTTTCTACGTAGCAGTGATTGTAATAATTCTGTTGCCACAGACTCTTGATTTTTAGTAATGCTAGAGACCATATATACACCCCATTAAGCTTTTTTATTTTTTATTTTTATTTTTTTATTTTTTTTATTATTCTTAACACCTTTTACCTGAAAATAAGTTTGTGGAAGTAAGAAATGTGAAGAGGAACTACTTCAGGATATGCCAAATTCATTATCAGGAATATAATATCCTCACTTAATATTCTTTGAAGATTAGAGAATGAGATAGGAAGATGTTTACAAATCAGAGAGATTTACTATCATTGGAACTGAGATATCGTAGAGGCCTTTTCTTAATGGCAAAACATTAATCCTGTTTTCTCTTTGCTCCTTGTGAAGCTACTTGCTGTCTAGAGCTGCTCTTGTGAGCTTGGCTGGCTACCTCTGATGTTTATTATGTGCATTTAACATATTCTGTACTACCACAATCATTTTCTTTTATTGTTAGCTCTCTGATTTCCCTTGGAGTAAAAGAAGATGCAGATACATTGAAGGTACAGGTGCATTAACTACCATTTACAAATGTCTTTCTAGGAAAAGTATGTTTGCTTTTCTGTGCTGCAACTTCAATACTTCTTCCATCTCACTGGCACATGAACTGTGCCTATGCAGTTGCCCACTGTGGTAATTATGCATAACGCATGAATTTTGCCTTAAAAAGTTATTGTGCTTTAGAAACAACACACAATTACACACTGCTTCAAATTGTGTAACATGGGAATGAGGGCAAAGAAAAGAATCTATTTGGAATAACTTTGTTTCCTCAAATATATTTTTTTTTAACACTGTGAATTTCCTTAATTAACATACAGATTAAAATATTTTGCTTATCTTCTTCTTCCAGCAGTAGGGTCAGCACCTATAGCTATGCTGAAGGAAGCCTGAAAAGCTTCCAGACACAAAGCTGAGAAGTACAGTGCTCCAGCTGCAGTCTCAGCATGTGCTGCAAAACTCTATACATTACTGCTCTAATAGGAATGTGTTTGTTTTCCCATGCCAGATCACCTATGTGTTGTTTACGTTTTTCCTCCTGAATGCAATTTTTCCTTTTGGTAGAATCATAGAGTCACAGAATATCCCGAGTTGGAAGGGACCCATAAGGGTCATCAAGTCCAACTCCTGGCACCGCACAGGTCTACCCAAAAGTTTAGACCATGTGACCAAGTGCACAGTCCAGTTGCTTCTTAAATTCAGACAGGCTTGGTGCAGTGACTACTTCACTGGGGAGCCTGTTCCAGTGTACGACCACTCTCTCGGTGAAGAGCCTTTTCCTGATGTCCAGCCTAAACCTCCCCTGCCTCAGCTTAACACCGTTCCTGTGGGTCCTATCACTGGTGATTATGGAGAATAGGTCAGTGCCTGCCTCTCCACTCCCCCTCGCGAGGAAGTTGTAGGCCACGATGAGGTCCCCCCTCAGCCTCCTCTTCTCCAGGCTGAACAGGCCCAGTGACCTCAGCCGCTCCTCTTATGTCTTCCCCTCTAGGCCCTTCACCATCTTCGTCGCCCTCCTCTGGACACTCTCCAACAGTTTAATGTCATTTTTGTCCTGTGGTGCCCAGAACTGCACACAGTACTCGAGGTGAGGTCGCACCAGCGCAGAGTAGAGCAGGACAATCACTTCCCTCGACAAACTAGCGATGCCGTGCTTGATGCACCTCAGGGTACGGTTGGCCCTCCTGGCTGCCTGGGCACACTGCTGGCTCATATTCAACTTGCTGTCAACCACATCCCTCTCTGCGGGGCTGCTCTCCAGTGTCTCATTGCCCAGTCTGTACATATAGCCAGGGTTGCCCCGTCCCAGGTGCAGGACCTGGCACTTGCTCTTGTTAAACTTCATGTGGTTGGTGATCGCCCAGCTCTCCAATCTGTCCAGATCTCTCTGCAAGACCTTTCCACCCTCATTCGAGTCCACAACTCCTCCAAGTTTGGTGTCGTCGGCAAATTTGCTCAGAACACCTTCTAGTCCTTCATCCAAATCATTTATAAAAACATTGAAGAGGACTGGCCCTAAAATGGAGCCTTGAGGGACCCCACTAGTGACCATCCGCCAGCCAGATGTGGCCCCATTTACCACAACCCTTTGAGCCCTGCCCGTCAGCCAATTGCTCACCCATCGTATGATGTTTTTGTTTAGTTGTATGCTGGACATTTTGTCCAGTAGGAACCTATGGGAAACCGTGTCAAAAGCTTTGCTGAAGTCCAAAAAGATCACATCAGCTGGTTTCCCTTGATTGACTAGATGGGTGATCTTATCATAAAAGGGAATCAAATTTGTTAGGCAGGACCTACCCCTCATGAACCCATGTTGGCTGGGACCAATGACTGCATTGTCCCCCAGGTGCGCTTCAGTAACTTCAAGGATCATCTTCTCCATAATTTTACCAGGCACTGATGTGAGACTGACAGGCCTGTAATTGCTAGGGTCTTCTTTCTTACCCTTCTTGAATATTGGCACAATATTTGCCAGCTAATAGTATGTTAATAGTATTTGCCAGCTAATGGTATTATAGAATGTGTATGCCAAGGCCTTTATGTAGCTTTTAATGTAATAGAAAGTGTTCCAGTTTACTTTTCTGTTATAAAGCTTGTTTACTTTCAGGAATCAGCTAAGCTGATTGTGAACTAAAATACCCTTTTCTCTCTGTAGTAAATTGCATAGTAGCTTTGTTGTATATGTTGGTGTTGCAATATACTCCAAAACTATGAGCTTTCAGGTGTAGGGACTTGATAATGCGTTTAGGCTATTTTTGAGTTCAAAATTTACGGTGACAGAAAGAAAAGTGCCACCAAAACCTCATCCCTAGATATGGGGAAAGCGGACTTCAGGCTGCTCAGGGAACTAGTCAGCAAGGTCCCCTGGGAAACTGCTCTTGAAGGCCTCGATGTCCACCAGTGCTGGTCATTCTTTAAACGATGCCTCCTAGAAGCACAAGATCAAGCAATTCCTAAATATCGCAAGTCAGGCAGGCGGGGCAGGAGGCCGGCGTGGCTGACCAGGAACATTCTAATGGAGATTAGGCGGAAACAGAGAGTGTTTCGCTACTGGAAGGAGGGCCAGGTGTCATGGAAAGAATACAGGGATGCCGTTCGTGTTTGTAGGCAGAAAATTCGTGTGGCCAAAGCACACCTTGAGTTGAAGCTGGCTGTGTCTGTGAGAGAAAATAAAAAGGGCTTTTTCAGATATGTGAATGGAAAAAGGAGAACTAAAGAATACATAGGGCCGCTCCTTGATAGGGAAGGTCTCCTCACAGACAATGACATAGGCAAAGCAGAGACGCTTAACGCCTTCTTCGCCTCTGTCTTCAATGCCGATGATGGGCTTCGGGACCCAGGGTGCCCTGAGCTAGAGGACTGGGACGGTGGGGATGACAAACTCCCAACCGACCCTGAACGTGTGCGGGATTTGCTACTCCACCTGGATCCCTACAAGTCCATGGGTCCGGATGGGATTCATCCCCGGGTGCTGAAAGAGCTGGCGGACGTCATCGCGGAACCTCTCTCAATTATTTTTCAACGATCCTGGGAATTTGGAGAGGTCCCGGTAGACTGGAAGCTGGCAAATGTTGTGCCGATTTACAAGAAGGGTCAGAAAGAAGACCCTAGCAATTACAGGCCTGTCAGTCTCACGTCAGTGCCTGGTAAAATCATGGAGAAGATGGTTCTCGAACTTATTGAGGCTCACCTGGGGGACAAAGCAGTCATTGGTCCCAGCCAGCATGGGTTTGTGAAGGGCAGGTCCTGCCTAACTAACCTGATTTCCTTTTATGATAAGATCACCCGTATGATGGACCAAGGGAAACCAGCTGATGTGATTTTTTTGGACTTCAGCAGGGCTTTTGACACGGTTTCCCATAGGATCCTACTGGACAAAATGTCCACCATACAGCTAAATAAAAACATCATACGATGGGTGAGCAATTGGCTAACGGGCAGGGCCCAAAGGGTTATAGTAAATGGGGCTGCGTCAGGCTGGCGGGCGGTTACCAGTGGTGTCCCTCAAGGCTCCATTTTAGGGCCGGTACTTTTCAATATTTTTATAAACGATCTGGATGTAGGAATAGAAGGTATTTTGAGCAAGTTTGCTGATGACACCAAACTTGGAGGAGTTGTGGACTCGAATGAGGGTGGAAAGGCCTTGCAGAGGGATCTGGATAGGTTAGAGAGCTGGGCGATCACCAACCGCATGAAGTTCAATAAGAGCAAGTGCCGGGTCCTGCACCTGGGATGGGGAAACCCTGGCTGCACGTACAGACTGGGCGATGAGACGCTAGAGAGCAGCCTAGAAGAGAGGGATCTGGGGGTCGTGGTTGACAGCAAGTTGAATATGAGCCAGCAGTGTGCCCTGGCGGCCAGGAGGGCCAACCGTGTCCTGGGGTGCATCAAGCACGGCATCGCTAGTAGGTCAAGGGAGGTGATTGTCCCGCTCTACTCTGCGCTGGTGCGGCCTCACCTCGAGTACTGTGTTCAGTTCTGGGCACCACAGTATAAAAAGGACATGAAACTGTTGGAGAGTGTCCAGAGGAGGGCTACAAAGATGGTGAAAGGCCTGGAGGGGAAGACGTACGAGGAACGGCTGAGGTCACTGGGCCTGTTCAGCCTGGAGAAGAGGAGGCTGAGGGGAGACCTCATCACAGTCTACAACTTCCTCGTAAGGGGGTGTCGAGAGGCAGGAGACCTTTTCTCCATTAACACCAGTGACAGGACCCGCGGGAACGGGGTTAAGCTGAGGCAGGGGAAATTTAGGCTTGACATCAGGAGGGGGTTCTTCACAGAGAGGGTGGTTGCACACTGGAACAGGCTCCCCAGGGAAGTGGTCACTGCACCGAGCCTGTCTGAATTTAAGAAGAGATTGGACTGTGCACTTAGTCATATGGTCTGAACTTTTGGGTAGACCTGTGTGGTATCAAGAGTTGGACTTGATGATCCTTAAGGGTCCCTTCCAACTCAGGATATTCTATGATTCTATGATTCTATGATTCTATGATTCTATTTTTATTTTTTACACAAATATATATAGAAGCTGCAGGTAGATACAATTTTATTTTTAAAATGTTTCTCTTAAACCCAAGACTTTGAAAGCTTAGCAGTACATTGCGTTTTCTTCTTCTTCCAGAGCAGTAAAAGAGTATAGGATTCTTAGATTAACCTCTTTTACAGGTTATTGACAGGAAGAAAATAAAATCTAGTGGCTCTTAAAGCAATGGAAAAAGTCTTCTTATGGATGATTCTCCTAAAGTTTTGAATACACACAGAAAAGCAAACAAATGCTTTCAAAATAGGAGAGATGTTTCAGTATTAAATTTGTATTACATAGTCTGGCATTATTCATATTGATTTAAACATAAGATCATGGCAGATTGACCATAAGTAGACCCCATCAGTTTTATTTGTATGACTAAACACTGAAGTGGCATGAAAACTGCTTGGAGAAATGCAAGAGGAAAATTACTAGAATAACATATTCCTTGAGAGGAAAACTTAAAAAATATTTGTGCAAAGACAGAAAGGTCTAAATGTAATGGTGTAGATGGGAAAGAATGTGGTTATGTTGGAAACACCAACTCATATGAGAAGGTTGGTTGAAAAGTTAAAATATAAACATAATATTTTAAGTATATAAAATTATGATTTTTTCAATGTATTTATAATTCTTAGGGCACATAAATGTGAACCCCCAAACCCTATTTTCATACATATTTAGTTAAAAAGAAAAATTAACATGTAAGATCCGGGTAGCATAGCAAAGAAATTGTACACTTTGCCTTACTGTGTTGTAGCTGAACCATGGTGTTGGGTTCATACCTGCTGTTGCTCGACTTCACTTTGAGCATCCCAGTTTTCATTTATAAAAGACATTAATAAATAGGATAGAGAGAAATAAAAGATTCTGAAACTGATGAGAGAATCATTCATTATAGAAAATAGAGAAAAATAAAGATTTGGTGAAAATACAGTAAACTTTTAAAATGAAAATATGGTAGATCCTAAAGCATTTAAAGAATTGAGACCCCATCTGCTTATTCTGTCTTAGGTAAATGGACTTATTATGTTTGTGATCAGCAAACATTTTTCTGAAAAACTATTTTTAACTGAATAGTCTTATGTAATTTTTTGAGTTACTGATATGTGTGTAGACTTGTAAGATTGAGTTGTTAGAATTGTTACTCTAATTAGGTAATGGTTCATGAAAAATACAGGTAGGCACACCTTTAGTCTAGATATGGCCTCTGATATTCTGTATCTCTCAGTCAGTAAAAATATTTCCTAATCAAATTTGCATTATTCCTCCCTCCCATTTTATCCCTCACAACAGAAATCCCAAAATGGCACAGGCAACGAGAAAATCATACTTGTAAGAAGCACAATTTAATGTCTGCCAAATTTGTATTCTATTCTGTAGGATTGTGCTCTTTGTAGAGGCTTATATTTAAGTATCTCTTCAGTATGTATAAATGTTTTTATATATTTGTGTATTGTAAAGAAGAGACAGAAAAGGGAAAGGTTTTTGCAATGTTAATGATAGAATATCACTTTTTTCCAAAGAGCCATGACAGACCAAAATATGTGTATTTCTTGAATCTGGTAGACCAGGTCTATCAATCACTAAAATGTGCAAATTGACTGCTAACACATTTTAACAAAACCTTGGTATATGCAGACAGTATAGATTCTGACCTGTACAGAAATAATGTATGCAAAAACAATTATTCAAGGCAACTGACTCACTTTTATTTTCTTTAGCATTTCCAAGGGATTATCTTCACTTTGGTAATGCTATTTTCTCATGAGGAATGCTTTTATATCTTTCAAGCAGGTATTAACTGCAGCAGGTCATGTTTCATTTAGGAAACTGTTTGCTGTCAGCATCTGGCATGGCTCTTACTTGTGCCATAATTTCATTAATTCATAATAAGGTTGTGAAATAACAGAGTTTTTGAGATTCTTACTGTCGTGGGTCAGAGAGGTGTTTGGCTGTACCCAGAACTAGGGCTTCTTAGACACTTTTTGTAGTTAGACCGCACTAAACAAAAAGTGGTTGTATAAAAAGCATTTCATATTGCTTCTTCCAAAAGTAAAACAGGTTAAATTTTCACTTTTGGCTTTGGTTTCTTTTTAAAATAAAGCCTGGGTTTTCCTTGTTTGCTTGAAGGTTTAAGGTGTGTGTGGTTGTTGTTATTTTAGGGAGTTTTATTGTTGTTGTCCTCAGAATCAAATACATCATATAAAGATGACAGTGAAATATGTACACTAGTAAGATGTATTGTAATGATAGAGGATTGATTTTTTTCCTTTCTTTCATTATAATTATAATACATTACACGTATAGACTTCTATAGATTTATTGGAATATACTTTCTGGAAGATAAAAACAAAACAAAACACCAAACAACTGTCAGCCTACTGAAGATGAGCAATTTTCAGGTCAACAGTTAAATCAGTGCGTGATAATTAGTAGATGCAGTTGCCACTTGCACTCAGTAGGGATTTTAAGCATTGGAGTAATTTAAAAACACTGACTAATTAATCCTACCACACTGCAGTGAGGCAGATAACAAATGCAACACTGTGCAACCATGTTTGAGATGATAAACTGAGGCACAAATCAGCTAAAGACGTAGTTAAACCAGTATTATTGCCCAGTAGACCTATATCCTTTCAGTCGTGTGCTTTAACCACTAACACTCATCTGAACTAGAAGAACTGGCAAAGAGTTTGCATCTCGGAAAAGAAGAAAAATCTTCCTTATTGTCATCACAGATTTTCATTTTTTTTTCTGTTCAGTAAATTGATATGAGCATAATGTTCTGTGGGTTGTGTCATTCACTTATTATTTTAAAGCAGGTATATGCATTAAAAGGAAGTTAAGCATAGAACTCTGATGTGGCACATGTACCTTTGTTCATTTCAATTTATTACAATATGATGCCAAAACCACACAAACTTACATTTGCTTAGTAAGGACTCTTATCCATTAGGCACTGGGTATTCAAGCCAAAAGAACCATTTTTAAAATTAAAAAAAAAAAGGGAATAATAGTGCTAGTATGAGATACGGTGTATTTGGGGCTTTTATGTCTGAGTTCATGACACATCAGAACAATTATGCTTATTATTGTCCATTACACAAGACATACTATCTTTGTGTTAAGAATATATCTGTCATGCACAGCTTAAATCTCTGCACATTTACTTTTCATCACAGACAGCTAATTTCTATAGCAGTTAGAAACTTTTCCAGTCAAAGAAAACTAATGCCTAGAAATAAGTTTTCCCCCAAATTAACAAAGCAGTAGGTGTGTAGTTGTTTTATTGTTCAGATCAGCATACTGGTTGTGTGTGAGTACCTTAGCGGATTAGAGATGTTTATATGCTATAAGAAAATGTTAAGTATAAAATGAGATCAGAAGATATTTTATATGCTTTAAGATATATATATAATAATATATATATATATATGTATATATATTACAGGATCATATCGTAACAGTCTGTCCCTTTAGGAAGTTATTTGTTAAAACTTTCCAGACTTTGAACAGTTAGTTCCATGCTTATTTTGGGAGAACTACATAATATTTTCAAGTAAAACTACAACACTTTTTTTTTTTTTTTTTTTTTTTTTTTTTTTTTTAAGACAGTGAATGTTTAAATGGATGGTTTGGGATTTCTGTCTCTGTAGCCCCATATAAAATGTATTAAAATGAAGTTGTAGAAGCCACCATAGAGTTCTGGCATGCCTTTTTTTATAAAAGGATCCTCCTTCCAAATATTATATTTCACATAGGGTTGCCTGTCAATTTTATACATATACACATAAAATATGTATACATGTATGGGTGTTTAGGGATAGATATATATAAATTGTGAGCGACAAACTATGATATACTGTAATATGTTAAATGATATAGTAATTTTTGAACTTTTCAAAAACCTTTTAGAAAGAGATAAGATGCTATGCTGAAAAAAGGAAATATGATTTTAGTGTTCCTTTTTACTTGCGTAGTTAAGCTTATTTGTGTACACTTGATGTTCTAGTTCTTGTTTACTTTTAAGTCCTTACTCCATGTCTTGCATAATAGGATTCTCCTAGTTGGACTAGACAGGCCTTCATTTTGAAAGTTACAGGTTTGGACAATCTGCCATTTCCTTAGTGGTGAGTTCCCTTTTGTTGTGGCAGGAAGAAGACTGGGAGCTTCTGCTTCTCTGCTTATTGCTTCTTTGTCTAGAGAGAGTGTATTTGGGAACAGAGAGGAAAAGAATTTCCAACAGTGGAATAAGACCCCACTTTACCACTGGTAGTAATATCCAGTGACATACACTGAATCTTTCCTAGTGCCATACGTTTTTCTGTGAAAACTTGATAGCAGACCAGCGAATAAAATGTCCCAAGATGTGAAGAAACCCTAACTTTACTACAGTGTGCATACAAGACTTTCTAATGAAGTTGGAGAGGAGCTGGAGAAACTACATCTTGGTATTGTCAAGTTTGCTGTTCAAAGAAGAGACTTAAGCTGAAAATGAGCTCTTAGCTCTTCAATTTCCTTTACTTTCCTTAAAGTAAGGAAAGTAATTAAATTGTAATTAGTTTTTTCCACACATGTACCTCATAATTACGAAATAAAAGCAAAACAAAACAATACGGTTCTTAGGTTTTTATTTGGACAAGGAAGGTGTTCTCTTAAAATGCTTTATATTTCAAAAATAGTACATGTAAATGTGTTTGTATTTCTGGAAAGTGTTTTCCCTGTGTTCAGTATCGCATGCTGCAATTCAATCAAAATGAAATTGCCTAAAAGATTCAACTTTCTGTACTTTCTGTTTCTTTTTCTTTGTTTTCTTGCATGTTTAATATATTCTGTCAAAAAGACACGATGACTTTGCTTTGGACACTTCTGTTTATGAACATAATGGCTGATCTGGACCGGTTTCTGTGCAGTAAAGAAAAAACTAAAACTAGCATTAATTTCACAAATATTAAATATTCATACATTTTACTATTTATGAAACATGATATTCCTGGTTTGATTTACTGTATTTTGTTAAATATGACTTTAAGAAATACAAAAAAACCAACAACAAACAAACACAAAAAAAAACTCTCCTAACATTTCATGCCTACTCGAATGGTCTTTTTTTTTTTTTCTTTGAAACTATACAAACTTGCTTGTATCAGCAGACAATCTAATGGGGTTTTAACTTTTTTTTTTTTCAATCTGTAATCGAGAAACTTTATTGAAAAGAGATTTGTCCTTTGTACTTGGTAAATTATAAAGATTAATAGATGAAAGCTATATTTTTAGAGCTAGGACAAGAATCCACTCAATAGATTTCATGCTCTTCTAGATAACAAAAAATATGTAAATATGCTCGCATGCATATATGTATAGAATGATGACCTCGATGATCTTGAGGTCTCTTCCAACCTAGAAATCTGTGATACTGTGATACTGTGATAGAAAATAACATCGTGACATACAAACAATTAGATGTGATTGCCTGTGTCTGGTGCATTAGTAATTGACTAATGAAAAGATTTCAAAGCTTCCAGTTGTAAGGATTACCTGGATGATAATTACCATTTACTGTTTTCTTGCTTTGAACAATTTAGTTTTAAATCCCAGAGGGAAAAAAAAATGTGTAAATTTTCCAGTGCTTCTTAATTTAGCAAATATATATATGAATGTCATTAACAAGTCAGATTACAGGGGAAAGTAATTATAAAAAAATAATACTTTAAAAGGTAAAAACTAAAAGTAAACTTAGGTACAGTGAAGATCATATTTAGAGCAGAAGAGCTAAAGAATTCCTAGTTTTATTTAAAGCTCTTTTTAATCCCTTGCTAGGCCATTCATACCTAATATGGTGAAAGGACACAAATTCTATTTTTGGGACTGCAGTCACATCTTAAATTAATATTATTATTACCCTGTCTCAGTTTCCACATTTCTAAAGAGGGATAATAAATTTTATCTGCCTTGGTAATACTTTAAGGACGGTATAAAGCTACAAATTAGTAATTATTAACACACACACATGTACACCTAAGCAAAGGAGACCACATCAGGAAGACACAGAAGTGTTTCCAGCTCTTAAGTCCCACTGCGGGCATTAGCTATCGTCTGATTATTCGTGGCTGTAATGTGGACACCCATTAGTGTCCCTTCTATGTATTCTGGTTCCCATGACAGGAAAATCCAAGTGCCTGCCACAGAGAGATGCTCCACACATGGGTCTGATCTCACTGATCCAGGAGCGCAAGCACTTTTGGGCATATGCTTGCTTGCCAGCAGTTAAGAAACAGCCCAGAAAATTACTGCTTGGGTTATAGTAATTTCCCACGTTAATAGTAGCGATGAGCATAACATCTAGCAGAAACGGTGTGTTGCTGTATTAGGATTATCAACAAAGGAACATACAAGTACCATGTGAAGCAACACCGAAAAAGTTTTAGATTTTTAATTACTTTTAATTTTTATTTAATTATTTATTTTAGGAAATGTAGAAACTTACAGAAATAAGACAGAGGGATTACTTTTAAATGCATTCCCATACTGGTTTGTAACTCAACCATTTATATGTCATGCAAACACATGACAACTGGAAAATGAAAGGGAGCAAAGTCATTATTCA
The DNA here is from genome assembly GCF_964034855.1 of Anser brachyrhynchus. Lineage (NCBI taxonomy): Eukaryota > Metazoa > Chordata > Aves > Anseriformes > Anatidae > Anser > Anser brachyrhynchus. The sequence goes on along the minus strand of NC_137695.1, from coordinate 40,191,419 downwards.
GCTTGCTAATGTGTTTTCCTTATCAAGCTGAAAGAAGTATTAAGAACGAGCAGGTAACATACATTATGAAAAAGAGATTGTGTCAGATATGTCTCTGTGAGGTAAATCTGTGCAGTGGGAGAGATTTTACTTTTTTCTTAATACAAAATTTCTAATTCTATAAATAACATAATAAGAAAATACTCTTGTGAGTATAATGACCTTATATATATTTCTGAGTCTAATGCATGTTTCCCAGGTGATGTTAGGCAAGTAGCTCAAATCTCCTGTATCATCAGTATGAGCATACCTGAGCAGTAACCTGTAATCACTTCCATTCTCATCCAGTTCATTACCAATATAAAAATATACAGTATTTCATCTTCCTTTCATGTGTCATGTCATCTGCCCCCAAACAATTGCGGCTATTTGCTGTAAGCATCTAAGCAGTTTTAAAAGTAGCCCTGAACCTGTGAGATCTAGTATGAGGAGCCTGGTTCTATATTTCATCTACTACCTAATCTTGTACGGTGTCTTTAGACATGGGTGTGACAGAAATAACGATAGCCATATCATTGGCCTTTTCATTGTAATTCCTAACCTGACTGTTCTTTAAATCAATATAATGTTAACAGCTACTTAACTTTGTTTGACAGTTGTATAGTTTTTGGAAATGATTTTGCATCTAGATGTCTTGAGCCTTAATTTGGAGTGCAGATAAGTCTCAGATCCCAAAACATGGTTCAGGTCCAATATAATAACATAGCTTGGATTTAACTGGTTACCTTTAATCATTTCCTTTATGCTTTGTGATTTGCACAGATGTCCTATATTACTGTGAGAGGAGAAACACTCCATTTCATGATGATTGGGAAGTAGTACATAGAGTGAATGCTTGGCTAAAATTGAGGGGTTTGTGCCATGCATCATTAGGTATTTAAATAATTAATGATTGCACAATAGAATGACAGGTTCAATCCAGGTTTGATGTAGCTCTGTTCAGTCTATTTACATAAATTGACTTTCAATAAATCTAAGCAACTGTATCCCATAGGGGCACTGATGAGACAGTGTTGTTTCTGTTGTGACTTTGTGCCACATAGTGGGATAAATCTGATTTAGATCATATGTAGGTATTATTTGCTTCATTTGCATTTTGCAGCATATTATTTGGAAAGAAGCTATCTGTGAATATGGGCTTTCTGTTATGATACTGTTACTGAATTTGGTTTCGTATGTTGAGTCTTCTGGTTAACTTCTGGGGTATTGTTATTGACTATGCAAACTGATCTCCTTGGGCCAGAAAATTCATCTTTATACAGTAATGCTTGAGTAGATCTTGAGAGAAGGCCTGTTGCAGAAGGAAGTGAATTAAAACAAACTGCTTACTGACAAACTCAACATACAAAGTGCAGGAATAGAGCTGGAGAATTTATGAAAATTTGTCTTTTTTTTTTTTCTTCTCATTTATGTATTTTAGAAATGATCAAAGATTGTATTTACAGTTCCTGTTTTGCTAGTTACGATCATCCTTGCAAAGAGATGGTTCTACGGCAGACTTGTAGCTTCCATGGACTGAGACCATTGTAATTGATTAAGATGGACAGCCTGTCTTACCGGATATTCATCTGATGTGTAGGATATGTATGTTGTGTCTTTTTTTAGCTGAGAAACATACGCATTAAAGGGATGTTATATTTAAAAGAAAAAAAAAAAAAGGTTTGATCATGAGTGCCCATGTAATCTTCAGTTCCATCAAAAATTAATAAATTGAAAGGGAATATATAGTAAATACCTCAAACTGGACTGAGTAAATTTGATGGAACACTTATCTTGAATTCCTAGGAGTCCATTAATTTTTTTCAAAAAAATGTATACATGAATACACTATAGAACTGAACATAAACGGACAAATAATTGCCACTCTGTTGGAAACTATAATTGTATTAATAATTGTTTTTAACCTGCTTCATCATTATAATTTTAGTGCAATTACATTATATGTGAATGAAAAGCTGTAGGAGAATTTGCTAGTCACATATGTTGATGCAAAAAGAGAGACACTACTTATTTTACACTATGAAATAACCTGTGCTAGTTTGTTAGAAACTGCAAACACAGCGATAACTTCAAGCTCTTTGGAGATGTGAGTGTCCTTGAGCCAAATGTTTAAACTGCCCAAAGCATCAGACATGCTTATATAAGCACACTCCTATTTCATTAAAACCCTGAGGTAAGAATTTCAAATTATTTGCAATCTGCAGTAATTTCAAGGTGATAACTTCTGAAGAGCTGGTGAAATAATAGAATTCATTACTGAACGGTGTAATGGAAATCAAAATATTTAATTAATTTTATTCTTAATTATGTCCTATATCTACCAGGAACAGTTGGCGAGGATGCAGGGAAGGAACAGGTTCAAAGTACTCATTTTTCCTATCTCAATCCCTCATATAGTTCAGACCATACTCAGGACTGCCTTAAACTGCATTGGCTGGCTATGGGTCCTTGTTGCTTGGCATCTACTGTGCAGAAGAAATACGTGAGTGAGTCATCATCTGCTGGGTGCTATTGCAGGGTGGTGGTGGGAGAAGGAGATCTGTCATTCTTTCATGCCTGAGGAGTTTCCACTTTGCTGCTGCCAATGCTATTGATGTTGCAGTCATGCCTTTGGCTAGAACAAAGTAACCACAGGTGTGGGGGAGAACTTGGTCCCATGTCCACAGCAAACAATTAGTTATAATCTCCACTCTTGAGTGCAAGCCAGAAGATGGTGAAGGCATGCAAGAAAAGAGTCTCAGAGCTTATCCCAAGTAAGCACATGGCAGTAAGCTTCCAGGCTACCTCTGATATTAACAGCTGAGTTATAAAAATGACTTTCAGTTTAAATCCAGGCTCCCCTATTGATTTCCAGCTTGATTTTTGTGTGAACGTTATATTTCTCTCTTATCAGCTTCATACAGCTCTAGTTGGTTTGGCACTTTGTGATGTTCTTGACATTGTTCAGAAAGATGTTGAGTTAAAGCTGAACAGCTTCCTTGACCTGAAATTTAAGCAAGAATATGACAGTCCTGGAATTTTATTTAAGACTCAGAAATGTGCCTTTAAAAGTACCTGGAAACTGCTTTTTAAGAACCCTTTCAGACAAACCCACTGGTAGCAGTAACTATTAAATAATTTGGGAGCAAATGTTTACTTCTCAGAATTCTGATAGGTTTAGTTCAACTAGCAAGCAAGGATGACTTGGGAAGGAGATTCCGATGCTACTCTGAGGTCCTCGGGTACCCCTTCTCACCTCTCACAGAAATACCTAAGTTGATGTGGGTATCTTTTTCACACTGGCATGAATAAACCTGTAGGCTTCACAGTCATTCTGCCTGGGTTAGCATCAACTGTGTGTTTCTGCAGTTGTTCGAAAGAGTCACTGAGTGATGAAAGGATGGTATGGTCTTGTTGAATAAAACTGCTAAGGCAGGAACAGACCCCAAAAAAATCTGGACAGAGAGGTTTATGTGGGGACTGGCAATGGTTCGGGGTGTCACAGAGAGCAGAGAATGAATAATAAACTTGCTATTTTCTGTCTTAATTAAAGTGCCGCCTTCTAAGTAGTTCCTATCCTAAGGCTGCAGTAGCTATTATATTTTTTTTTCCATCTTTTTGAAAAGGGGTTATTGCTTGTTGTCAGCCTGACAGCTAAAGTTGGCCAGGAACAGAAAGCTAAGAATAGAAAAATATATCAAGAAAAAAGAACACATAAAACTTTTAAGACCTTTGCAATGGCAGCACTGGGGAGTCTTCTGAGGAGTGGGCTGGAAAAATGACTGCAAATTAAAAAGAACTAGCTTGTGTTGTAATTGATTTGCTTACTCCTTTTTCTGTGTTTGCTGTTTTGAGGTGGCATTTGAACACCCCACAGACTCCTTTCTGGTCCTTTGCTTCATAGTAGCTTTGCTATTTACTGCTTTACTTTAGAAGAAAATACAGAACTTTCATAAATCTACATTTTGGTCTTGTAAATTAATGTTTTGTGATCATATTTCTTACAGATTATGAAAGAACACTTTCTTATTCATGGTTGGAAGGTTTCAAATCTGATGAAGGTGTATATTTTTTCATTGATTGTACACAGTGCTTTACATACATGCAAAGATACAAAAGTACTTCTCGTCTAAATGGTGATGAACAATATTTGATGACTTTTTTTTTTGAGTATTTCTCTTGGAAATGTAAAATTAAATTGCCGGCACATGCAAAGAGGAGACAGGCGTTACACACCTGAATTAAATGCATGGAGAATCAGGGGAAAAAAAAAAATCTTGCTTTGATGAGCTAATTACTCTTAATTGGCTTGCAGGGAGCTTCTGGGGGAGGGGTATAAGAGATGGACAAATGTGATATAGAGATTTCACAATTGATTACAGCAAGGTGTGAAATTGCTGTAACCAGACTAAGACTGATACTAAGAAGTTTTATGCCCTGTTACAATATTGCACAATTTCCAAGAAAGTCTGTGAAATAGTTATTTGCAAATTAAGTGAGTTTAATATATGGCATAAATACAACCAAATTATTGTTTTGGAAGGTAAAAGAGTACAACAGGGGATGTAAACTAAAAATGGTAAACTTTGTTTTTATTATTACTTGACTTTGATGTGATTTTTGTGTACGTAGCTGACCTCATCAACATATGGCTGTGTGTCAGTGCTTCCTTTAGTGCTGATTCTGTTGCTTCCTAATATAAAATGTCGTATTTCTTTCCGTGCTGTAGCAGAAGTAGTACATGGTTTTCACATTTTGTGTAGGTTTAACTTCTGTTTGCATTCTGATTTATAGATGTGTCATTTGCGTATATGTAAAGTACTTAGTGAAATTTAATTCAAATAATACTTGTTTTAGGTGGCAGTGAATTCTTAAGTAGCTTATGTTTTCTGAGGAAGAATTACATGGGCCTAACTCCTGTGGTAGTTACAGTCTCCAGGGACTCTTTGCACAAGTAAGCAGACTGGATTCTTAAATCAGTAGAGAGCAAGTGCAGCAAGAGAAGCACTCAGATGATCCAGTTCATTGTATCCCCGTTGCTAAGCAGACAAGCTTTTTTACCAGTTGGAACACTTTCAGGCTCTGTGGCTGCATTCCTAAATGAGTTGCAACAATTAAATCTGAAAGTCATGATTACTAGCATTGCTTGCCAATTCCAGCTTTATGAAAAGAGGCAAAACCACCTGATCAGTCCTAGACAGAAACAGAAATTTGTTTGACCTGCCAATACGTGCCAAGCTTATAGCGGTATGAGTTTAAAGAAATGAAACCAAAACAAACATAAAAACTTTTCTAATCTATGCGTTGTTTTACTGCTCCAAGAGGAGATATTCCTTGTTGATAGGGAATAGCCTGGAGGAGGAAATTCCCTTTAAATGATTCTCTTTCTACTAGTAACTACTTCATCTTTTTAAGTGTATTTCTATCTATCTGTAGATACACCTTATATATACATCTATTTCAAGACTCTCTGAACTTCTGATTTTTTTAAGTGCTGAGTAAATTCTTTTTATGTAACGGATAAGGCCAGGTATTGCCTGTAATCTGCCATTTTTCTGGTTCATGTTATCTCGTTAGCTTTTTCCACAACCTCTTCTAGGGCTGAATAGCAAGAAAAGAACTTTGTGCTGCTTCTCAGTTGACAGCTGCAGGGCTGAAGTGGCAATAACAAACTTCTGGGTTTCATGAGGATGAATGAGACTAGATAGTCATTTTCTATCCATTTGAATGGACTCTTAAGAGACAACACAGGGCTGTTGGTGGTTCTTCTTGCTTTAGAAAGCTCTGGTTATGTGAGTATTGGTACCATTCACAAACTAAAACTTCGTTAAAACTGTTAAGGATTTGTTTGTTTGATTCATTTTGCAAATTTATCAAATAAGGACAAATATGTTTCTCCCACGTAAGAAGGTTAAGGAAAAAAAAAAGGCAACATTCTTTTTTTTTTTTTTTTTAGAATTTTTAATTATTTCTATATTTTTAAGTTTTCCAGCCTTCACAGTTCCTGTATTATTTTTCTGATCTTCTGACCGGTACATAGTCTTGTTTCACATGCAGTAGAAAACCAAGTGGAAAAAAAAAAAAAGAGCTGGGATTGTCTGCTTCTTTATTAACTCCTGCTTCAGTTAGAGTTCCTTACTAACTTGCCTAGTAGAGGAGAAACAGCAACTCTTTTAAAAAAAAAAAAAAAAAGTCTTTACATTTAATACAGTGACAAGAGTCTCCCATCTGGGAGGGAAGGAGTTGTAACTTAAGCTACTCCCATCATGAAATTACAATTGTACTTCAGAAAATGATGGTTTTACAGAAATGGCTTCCCTGCCCACTGGAAAATAACTTTGAAATTTTCTAGACAGATTTTGTGAACATGAAAGTGTTTTCCTTTTCTATTTGTAGGACAAAACCCATCAGAGTTCAAGACATAATTCAATACTGAGGCTGCAGGCTTGCTTTGAAAAATCAAGGTTTCTTAGTACAGAAACTATGTTTTTACTCTGTGCTTCAAGAAGCAATATGATTGTAATTTGTGAGGTTCCTAATATCCAGTAATCATTTTTCTTTCTAAAGGTCAGATTATTGTACTTTGCAGGGTGAATACAAATTACCTTCAGAAATAAGTCCAAAGCTGTTCATTTTATTTTTAGTTTTACTATTTCCATAGTTAAAATCCTAAGGCTCTGTCAGTTTTTCTGTCTGATTCATGTAAAAATTTAAGAACTTGCACTGAATGGGGTAGTCAGGAAGCAGATGTTGAAATAAGAAATAGTGAAATGAACAGTATAGGAAAATGCTCTGCTTGCTCCTCCTTTGGTTCCAAAGAGAACTTCAGTTGCTACTTTGAATTTACCAGTTGTGCTAAGTTATTTATTTGTAATAGCTAGTTAATTTTTCACCTGATTGATTTTTCTCTGAATCATTACCCTTCACTGATAGCTGTCATTGCCACACATTTTTTTCTCATTTTAATTATAGCTTATATCAAGATTTACATTTTAGTGTTAGTTTAGGCTGAAAGTCACGTTTTATCATGTAAATAAAACAATTAAAAATGCATGGAGCAGAATAGCTCTGAATAATGTACCTGTATAAATGACTTGCATAAGACAGAATCTTATATAATACTTTTAGTACAAATGTGTTGTCTCCCATCTTGCTGCTATCATATTGCTTCATCGTAGATGAAATGTGTAATGCTTCATTAATTATTTTTCATGTGTCACTGGGCTGAAATTTTATTGTGCACTATCTCCTCTTTCTTCATAAAAACTTTCAATTTTTGCTCCTGGTTGAGTTTATGTGAAATTCCTTTAGTATTTCAGCTGACATATATAATTATATAACTATTAAACCAAACTACATGAAGAATTAGAACAGATATAACAGGTGTCAAGGAATGCAAAACGATTGGTTCTGACAAAGAAGGATGAAAGAACTGAGAGTATAGCTATGAACATATCCAAAATGCTGTGTGGTTGACGGTTCATTAAAGGAGTATGCCTGATCCATTATATCCATTGAACCTATACCCAAGACTTTCTTACCCAAAATTAGACCCCTTATGAATAGCAGTATCGCTAGTTTTTTTATGGAGAAAATTTTCAGATATTCACACCCTGTTAGGACCTGGACCAATGACTCACTTTGTTGAGCTTCCTGACTTCTTGTTTTCAAGGTTGACCCAGTAAATCAACACCCTTGTGCCTGAACTGGAAGGAGCTACATCTTGGCTCTATTTGCTTAAGCACCTAATTTTTATCTGTGCTTTAGACCTGGCTGAGTTGGCTTTGCAGTGCAGCGAGGTGTGTGCATTCTTGGGTGTGCTGAGAGGTTCCTTACCTTGGGTGCAGAAGGGAGATAGGTTTAACTTGTGAGGCTGCACCTATTGTGACGTTTTGCTCTCAGGGTCTCATGGCAGTCAGAAAGCGTTGGGGGAATCGAGTGCCTGGGTAGCTTAGATATTATTAGAGCATTGTGAAAATTCAGGGACATACTCTGAAGATGCTTGCCCAGTACAGCCTGCTCTAAAAGCGGGCAGAGATTTAGTTGCAAATAGGCATTATGTGTGTGGGGAGAGTGTTAGTAAAAGAGTTACACACAACAGAGTGGTTCTGAAGGGAACAACAGTATTTTGCAATAGCTCCTCTATGGAGGCAGGTCCTGCCACTGACGTAATGAGAAGTGAAATACAAATGAGTCTTGTCTGAATTATTTCACAATTGTAGTAGGTGGGAAAACTTTGAAACTCGCCTTGGCAAACAAATATTTGTGAATAGTTGCTTCATAAATGCAGTGATGATGAATATTCATCTACTATACAGAGGATTTTGACTAGGATCTGACTTGTATGCACGTACTAGGACACATTTGCTACCACAGGCAATTACAATAATTTAAAACAAGACTTGATGAGAACAAAGAGTAGAAAGAGCAGTTGTAGCTGCCTTAATGATTCTGTTTCATCTAAAAAATGGTTCATTTCACTTCTAAGAACATCTGCCTTATTCATTTTTAATTATTTTCTGATTTCAAGATAAATAATATAGAAGGTGATGATATTGATTTGGTGGAAAAATCTATAGCTTCTATACATTTTTAAGGATCATAGCATAATTTAGGTTGGAAGGTCTCAAGAGGTCTGTAGTCCAACTTCTGTCTGAAAGCAGAGTCAACTGTCAAATCAGTCTAGGTTGCTCAGGGCTTTATCCAGCCTTTCAAAATCTCCAAGTATGGAGACTGTACATACTTATTATGTGTATTAGTTTTTCTCTACTATGGAAGGCATTCCATCTTGTGTTGAAACTGAATGAGGTATTGATGTTAACGTGGTATAAAATTGAATGAGTTCACAGAATCACAGAATAGTTGAGTTTTGAAGGGAGAGCTGGAAGTCATCTGACCCAACTGCCTTGCTCACGTACACCTACCTGGAGCAGGTTGCCCAGGACCACATCCAGAGTTTTCAGGAGTGAGGTAGTAACTTTTAGCATGTGGTCTCACCTTGACAAAAGTGGGTAGCAGCCTAAATCCCAATAAGAAAAGGAATCATTCCCTTGCTGCAAAAATGTGAATTGTCACCTGTCATCAAAAGTAATTTGCATTGACTATAGTCTACTTTATCATAGTTTCGTTGGATTTTCATACTGCTTCTCACTGAAATCAATGTCCTGTCACCATCAATGGAAGTTAAGAAGTTGAATCATATTTCAAGTGTTCTTCTCAATTCAAACCTAAGTGAATTTTACTCCTTTCAGTACTCCCACATAGAGAGACAGTGAAGGTAAAGGATTTCTATGCAGAATTGTGGTAGTTTCTGTTGAGATTTCCTTGTATGGCAATATGCCTTTGATTACTTAGGTTACTTAGAATAGATAGCTACTTAGGCCAGAAGCACACTAAAGCTTCACAGGAAATAGATTTGGATAGGTTAGTCTTCATGTTCTTTTTCCATCCCAGCTGCACTTACAGAGGAGTAATTAATTACCTCCTTCAACTATATTATGAACATCAGAAAAGTGAAAATGATTTTTTTCTTTAGGAAAACTATGGCATAGGTTTTGCATTAATTCTTACTGCTCTCACTTAACACTGTCAGGACTACAATGTCCTTCCTAGAAGCAGTGCCCTGGTGGTGTGAAGTGGCTGTTCTGATCATTTGTGAGCAGCCCTGAGGAGAAGGGTCTGGGGGCTTTAGTAGACGAGAAGCTTGAACATGAGCTGGGAATGTGTGCTTTCAGCTCTGAAAGCCAACTGTTTCAGCAAAAGAAGCATGGCCAGCAGGCTGAGGGAGGGGATTCTCACCCTCTGCTCCATTCTTGTGAGACCCCACCTGGAGTACTATGGTCAGCTCCGGGGCCCTGGCACAATAAGGACATGGACCTATTGGAGTGAGTTCAGAGGAGGGCCATGAGGAAGTTCAAACGGCTGGAGCACCTCTCCAATGAAGACAGTCTGAGGGAGCTGGGGTTGTTCAGCCTGGAGAAGAGAAGGCTCCAAGGAGACCTTATTGCAGCTTTTCAGTACCTAAAGGAGGCCTACAGAAAATCTGGGGAAGTCTCTTTGGGGTGTAGTGATAGAACAAAGAGTAATGACTTTAAACTGAAAAAGGTAGATTTAGATGAAATATTAGGAAGAAATTCTTTACTCTGAGGGTGGTGATGCACTAGAACAGGTTGCCCAGAGAAGCTGTGGATACCCCATCCCTGGAAGTGTTCGAGGTCAGGCCCGATGGGACTTTGAGCAACCTCGTCTAGTGGAAGGTGTCCCTGGCTGTGGCAGGTGGGTTGGAATTAGATAGTCTTTCAGGTCCCTTCCAGCCCAAACCATTCTATGATCATCTGGTGTTACATTCATGCCATAGTCACCATTAGACACTGGGAAAGCTACTACAGTAGGCAATGCTCTTGCTCTTCCTCTGCTTACATTCCTATACAGGCATGCTCCTCCCTAATTTAATTAAATGGTGGAGGAACTCTGATCCTTTACATCTAGAGGGACAAATCTCAGAAATGTAGGAAGAAAATATGACTATAGGAAAATGTAGTGTTATTCCTTGTCATTTTTGAATCACAGAGGAAGAGATCTAAATTTAAATGCCTTATTCTGCACGCACAACTTTTTTTGGCTCAACCAAATTTATGTATTGTCTAGAGAAGATGAGAAGTTATGCCTCCCTGTCAATTAACAAGATGTTATGTCACCTTTTACTGTGCATATATATTTTTTATCTTGAGTAATTTGTGTGCTACTTACAGTTGTGGTCTGTCACACCATTGTTGCTTGGCTATTCAATGCTTATTTCTGGTTTTGTTTTTACTTCCACATTTCAGTCATCTAGGTTAAGAAAGGGCAAACCCTATTGGATGTAATTGGATACAAATTAATGTGACATGAACTTGAATTGGCCACAGGCAAAAAACATTTGTGTTCTGATGCTGGTTTTTTTACTCAACGCTTTTAAATGATTAAAATGTAATACTCCTTATTTTAGTATATCATGTACAACAGCTTGAATCACCAATCTGTATACTACAGGCATTATTGAAGGCACAAATGTATATGTGGTAGTTGTTTTTTTTAAACAGTAGTTAAAATATAAGTAGTTTAAAAATAGTATTTGCAGGCAACAAGATAAGAGTATGGGGTTTCCATACTGATTGTACTATCTGCCTCTCTGGCAAGAACCATGTGAAGTACTATGCAAACACAGTCTGCTGTGTTTTCTCAAAAGTGACTAAACCTCTCCTGGCAATCACTGCGATACCTCAAAGCAGCTTCAACAACAGTTTTATTATAAAAGTGTTGTTTATACTAGGCTTTGGTTCAATTTAGAGAGATCTTGTGGTTTAGCTTAGAGAGCAATCTTAAAAGAGGCAGTGATATCAGCTTAGCTAATCATTGATATAAGCTTAACTAATTCAAATCTAACTTAATTTTACATTCATTGTCAAATGAGGTATAGGGCATAACTACCAAAGCGATGAATATTGCGAAAATATTATATGTTTATTTCCATAAAAATAACTTTCATGGGGTATGACTGTAATGTCTTGTTTGCTTTATGTGCAATATACTGCATATGAAGTCTAATATATTCTCTGAGACAAGCCAGGATATATAACAGCAAGTTCTCTCTGCCAACTACACTAGTAGCTTCGAGTACTTTGCATTATTTATCTGAAAGTGTCTGTTGCTTAAACATTGACTTTGTATGCTTTTTAAGTGACAGGAAGCCTACCAGTTTGGATCCATTTAGAGAAAAGCCAAAGCTGTTTCTCATAAATTTTGAGCCACAACAATAGGAAACAGTGTCAGAAATGGTAGTGAATCAAGTTCTGTACAGAATTGGTAATTGAATCTTCAAAACAAATGGTTGCATTGCTGTCTGTGCTTCAATTTTCATTTCTCACCACTGCCGTTTATACAGTGAGCGTGTAACGATTACACCATCCTTGGTAGTTTAGGTGATCTAAAAGACTCCTAGGAGAAGGATTCACAGCTAATACTCATAATTTAAAGGCTTATTCTCTATTCTAGATAACATAGTCTTGAACTTCTAGTATAGGTTATTCATTGTTATTTAGTGAGGGGCTCTAGCAGATCAACTGAGATTCAGATTTCAAATGCCTTAAAGATCCTATGAGTTGACTTTTGGTAGGATTTATACTTGGTGTTAGATTTCCTAAGGAACCATTCCAGAATGATGAGAACTGTGGAAACAGGAAGAGCCTTAAGGCTGTGCCTCCCTGGCTCCTGCATTGAGTTCCAGTAATACCAAGGGGAATTTCTAGTGGTTCCTGATTCTGCAAATCCTTCAGTGTGGATCTCTGCTTAAGCTCTGCATTAGTTGGAGAAGAGTTGACAAAACCACCACTGTAAAGCAGGAAATGTGAAATATTTCCAGCAGAGGTTAAATGTCTGTTCTCTAAAATTTGGTGGTCTGGGTTTTACTTAAATTTTGTGGCAGTTCATACTTTTACAAGCATGGATAATAAGCATATTTTTCCTCATAATGAGTATCATTTTAATAACGGTGTCAACATTTTACTGGTGCTATTTCAGAACAAAAGCCCCAGTCCTCAGTCATGAAAACTATGGACCTAAGAAACTACAACAAAAAATGGTGCATCTTGTTTCCTTTAAGGATTTTTTTTTAATTTGATTCAATAAAACTGAAAATAACGGTATGCTTAGAAAGTTACCTTAGAAAATTTGTCTTAAAAATTCTTGGAAAGCCTTTCTACTTGTTTCTTAATAGAAAAGGCTAAATTGTTTTAGAAAGTGTCAGATTTATTTTTTAAGTCAAAAGAATAGAAATTTATTTTGATGTCAAAGCTGTTTTCAGTGTTGATACAAATTTGTAAATTTTCTTGTCATTCTGAAATGGTTTCTGTCATTCAGAAGTAATATGTTCTGGGAAATAAACTCTTAATCTTAACAAAAGAAATAAATCGTTATGCTCTAGAAATAAGGTGATTTCTTCTGAAGAACAATATTAGAATGGGATAAAGTTTTAGAATTATGCAAGTCTTTAGCTTTTTACATTTATTTCAAGAGAGTCTATGGCATAAATATGGCTCTTTGAAGAGATGTTCTGTAGTATTTTATGTCAAAAGTACTTGTAAATGTGTGATTATTATTATTATCTTTAAAAAAGATACCAATTTCAGAGCATAGCTTTATCACAGACCTGAACCACTTCTTCATAAATAAATATAGTAAAACTAAGAGCTTCTAGCAATGCCAAGTTAATCACTATGTGGTAGTGGATGGAAAGATGTAGGAGAAAACAGTAATATGGTAATGCCACCGCATTTTAGGAGTAAATAATTTTTGAGTGCAGTGTTTATGGAAATATTGAATTAACTGCTGTCCCAGGAGTAGTAAAGCCTGAGAATGGATGAGGATGTGTATCTGAGCAGGATTATAAGTTTAGAGACTATTTGCTGTTTAATGTTGCCCGTTTGTTTTAAATGTTATGTCGACGAAAGAAATCCTTATTATAGGCTTTATAATGGAAATCTTGGGTGTTTACAAGTGATGACCTTAGATTTCTTGCAGGGTTTCCATGAAGATACAGTCTAAATAATTATTCAGTAATTATACTAGCTGTATTTCAAATAGTATTTTATCTGGAACTTGAAAATAGGATAATGAAGGTACTTTTTTTTCCAGATTCCTGGTTTAGCATAATTCAAGTCCAGTGAGCTCTTCAAGTTCTTTGTGCAAGTGTAATGTGGTTAACAAATGGAGGTGGAAAAAGATGTCATTAGGCTGGGTCACTGTTGGGAGTAGTGACTTTTATTTGGCTGCATTTTGAGATACAAGTCCATCCACTTTTGCATTAATAACCTCTGCTTGATTTCTTATTTTCAGCACGTGCACGTGATATTTAATACTATTTAAAAACATATATTATGTATATTTTATTACAGAAATGGAAGACTTCATGTTGTTTCAGTATAACTAACATTGAATTAGAATCTTCCCTGGGGTCCTGTCCTATTTCCATTTAGACTGGTGGGTGTCTTCCTGTTTTTCTCAGTTAAAATAGGCTCAGGGACACTGTGTACATTTGAGAGTATTAAAGTATTTTTCATTCTCTTTAAACTGACTTCCATTGCCCCTTAAAATGTCCTTGATATTTTAGTGGTCCTTTGGTATAGATGCTGCTGCTGCTAATAGGTGATAATATGATAAAGACAAGCAAGTTACAGTTTGCTTATAACATGCCAAATATAGATAGATCTTTGTTTCTATTTTTAACATTAGCAAAAATTGCATGGATGTATAAAGGCAGGAGACAAGGGAGGAGGAAAAATCAAATGGAACGAAAACTGTAGGCATACTTTGGTACCTAATTAACTGTCCATGTCCGAGACCAAGCACATTGACAGGTATTTTATGGCCTAAATTCAAAATAATAATAAAATTCTTTCCACTGGTTAGCGTAGGCAGTAGTTTATATAAGACTTTCGATTATATCATAGAATCACAGAATGGTTTGGATTGGAAGGGACCTTAAAGATGACCTCATTCCAACCCCCTGCCATGGGCAGGGACACCTCCCACCAGACCAGGTTGCCCAAAGCCCCATCCAGCCTGGCCTTGAACACCTCCTGGGATGGGGCATCCACAGCTTCTGTGGGCAACCTGTGCCAGTGCCTCACCAGGAAGTAAGAATTCATGTTAAGTAAGAACTCACAAGGAAGTAAAGAATTTATTCCTTTGATATCTGCTTGTGGACTTCTTATTTCTTCCTTCCTTCAATCTACTTATTGATAGCTTAAGCCATAGGGATGCTTTGAGTATTCTGTGGAAATATTATATCCAGCTAACATTAGAAAATTCATGTTTAAAATTCTATATTCCTAAGATTAACTTAAATGAATCTCAAACCAAGTGGTTGTCATGTTAGTTGACTGAATGTGTCAAACAGAAAAACGTGCTCATACAAACAGGATTAGCAGACCTGCAAATACTGAGTAGTAACAGGCCTTAAATGTACTTTGTCCTTTTGTGAGGATGGGGATTAAATAAATAAGAACTTGATGTATTGAATGTTAACTTTTACCTGAGCTTCTCAGTGCTATTGTCTGGACCTAGCAATTCCTTCTCTGTGAAGTGACCAGCTGCAAACCTGAAAATGTGGGGGAGAATCAAGTCCCTTTCATCATGCATAGAATCCTAGTAGTTTCTTTCAGCAGTAATCAAAGCTAGAGGTAAAGTCAAAGCACAGCATGTCCAGAATGTTATCTTGAACACAGAGTTTGTGATCTGAACAACATTTATTTTTCATGCTAAACAGGTTTTATAGGTTAAAAAAACATTTACCATGAGTTCAAGCAAAGTGGAAGTTTACATTTTTGAAAAAAAAAGTAAAACAATCAGTGTAGCCTTTGGGTTTATCAGAGCTAAAATAATGTCCTTTCTGTTGCTTCAGATTGTTGAGGCAAATCATGGCTGCAGACCAAAGTGGGTGATTTGGCTGGTAGACACCCCTTTGCTGGATGCTAGGTTTCACACTGGGAGACTGAAACTAGTGCTGTGTGAGAGAGGTGCTCGCCTTGTTCCAGGCTGGTCCAAGCAGCGGTTCTGGTGAGAATTCTTTCTCCGTTTGTCTAGGATGGGAGTCTGCCTGCTTTCACCTTTTGGCACTTGTAAGTTGTCTAATGCTGCTAGGATAGGAGATGCAAAGCTCTTTCCTTTTCCTGACTTCTCTCAGATTATTACTGCAACTCATTAGCCCATTCCTCTTGCTTCCCCCTTGTTAGCTTTCCAGGACTGCTATCAGTCTTCTGAAATCAGTAAGAGTATTGATTGTACAACAGCTCTCTTAATTTTATGGTCTCTACAGTGTTCATAGCTTTTCATAGAGATCATGCAGAATATGAATAATCTAGGCATCAAACTTGCCGTTAACTATGAGTTTCAGCTCCATAACTTTCATTAATTTTAGGATTTCCTTCCATTGTATGCATATACACTCATATGAAACACTGCTGAATGCTGTTTCTAAGATAAGGGGACATTTTTGACGCTATTAACCACCTTGCTAAGTGTCCTTTAATTGTGAGAGCTAACACACAGGAAGTTTGTTAACAGGGTTCAAATCTGAGTAACATGGCAGAACTTAGTTGGGGAAAAAAGTAGTCTACATATAGACAAAAATAAAAAAAAAAATCACTGACTTCCAGTTTTCCTACATGATAATATCTAAACAAACAAACAAAAAAACCCTCCTTGATGTTTGGAATGAAGCAGTTTCAAAGGCAACTCAGGCAGTCACAGCAACAACTTTCTGGATGTGTTGCCTGACAAATAAAATATCCAAATACCTATTTTTCTTCAAGCTGAATCTTTCATATATCTTGACTCCTTTAGCAATTCATTTACATTGTCTTTTCTCACTGTTCATATGTGCAATGTCTTCTGTAGTGGAGGATAAAGTGCTATCTGTGTGTTTTAGAGGCTTATTTCTGACTCTGCCAGCAAATTTTTAGATAGATTGGATAGTGTATTTTTGCCTGATTTGATAAGATACTTGAGGGCATTAAACTAGGGTATTAAAAACTCTGTACTTCTTGAAGAGTTCTTTTTTTATTATTTTATCTGTGCTTTATTTTCCTGTTTCATGGATGTGTATTAAACCCATTCCCCATGTTCTTGAAGCACTAAGGTATAGTTTTTTTGAGCCTATTGCTAAATACCTGGTAGCTTGGAAATGTAGAAGATGAAATTTGTCCACACATTGGAAATCATAATATTTATTTATTGTATCCTATGAATATTTGGTCAATGAGCTTGGTGGATAAGGAAAACCTCTTCATTGCTTTAAAAAGAAAAAAAAAAATACAAAACTTGGTTTAAGCTTTGCTTATTGTAGATCCATGCAGTAGATCCAGCAGTACATGGAGTTTAATTTATATTTTTACAGTTGCTCTTAGCTTTAGTTTTAATAATATAACTAAGTAAACAAAACTTCATCTGAAAAAAAAAAAAGACAAATGAGACTATTTTCTGATAATGAAAGTCAGCAAAGCATAGCCTGATTGCTTGTGATAGGGATAAATATATTTGCACTAAATTGCTTAAAAGGCAACTATTAGTTTTTAATGAACGTAGGAGATTTACTTTTTTAGCAGAGCTACTAAAATAATAATCATACATAAAGGAGTACTTCACACAAGCTCAGGAAATTATATTCGGAGATTTAGCTAGAGAATTTGGTTCTGGTTTGAAAGATAATGTTCATTTATATATACAAAAAATTGTTTAGTTCATTAGCATACTTTTATTCTGCAGACACTGAAAAGCTTTCATGCCCCCCAAATTACTTAGATGTAACTTAGTTTTATGAGTTATACAGCACTGAAGATATAAATAGCCTTATTATTCTGTCACAACTAGTGCAGTACTGTTCCAGAACACTGCTATTGCACAATAGGAGGCATTTTAAAGTGTTTTTTTCTTTTCTTTTTTTTTTTTCCTCACTAGTGTACCAGATTAGCTTGATTCTGAGACAATATGATTGAAAGTGGACATATGATTTTAAGGCATCTGGCAAAAGTACAGACTTTCACAGTAAAGCCTTAAAATGTGTCTAATGGGCAGACACTGTTTTTTGAAGTGCGACTTCTGATTCATATTCTAATGCACCACCAGTGGGAGGTTATTCAAGTTACTTTAATGGATAACAAAAGTGGTCAGCCCACAATGTGTTACCTTCATGCTAGAGACAATTTTCACTTGCTCACATCTATGTATATCTGTGCATATGTATACATGTGTAAAAGTGTAATGGTGTTGGAGATGAAAACCAATAGAGTAAGATTTTTTTAAATAAAAAAAAAAACAAACTGTCATAAAGAAACAGAGGCTTACTTTAATTTGTCGGAATTCACCTAGGTCTCACCAACAGGTATCAACTGTAGGAGTCATCTAGCAGATGCTCTGCACTTTACTATTTCACATGAATTTAAATTAATCTTTCTATTCTCCAAAGAAACTCATCACATGCCATATAGAAATTAATATTTTTCTCTGCTGTCTGATATTAACACATCATCAGCAACATTGTTTAATAGTGACTTCACAAGGAAATGCTTGAACTTGACTGAGTTACACGTTAAGAAATCCACTATCAACTTTGTTACAGATCTACATGTTTTCTTGCTTAAAACTTTATATTAATCACTGTGTGCCTATCAGATAGGAAACAGCAACTGGAGAAAATGTTGAAAATAACTTTCATTTTCTAGAAAATTGATCCAAGAGAACTTAGTGGCAATTTTATAGTTGAGAAATTTGGACTACGAGTGATACTTTTTGTCTTTATGTAATGATTGAAAAATAAAATGTGGTACTAAAAAAAATACTCTGAAGAGCCGCTAGCTGTTAATACCAAAATTGTTCTTTGAGATAATATTCTTATGCCAGACTGATAAGCACATGTACAAAAACATACATTTCCAGCTAAATTAGTCAGATAATACTGAGAAGTCTGTTGTGAGGTCTATAATGTCTGTTGGGGTAAAAAATGTATTCTGTAAAACTTTCCTGCAATCTATATTTTCAGTCTATGCATGTCAATCAATTTTTATTTTTATTTTTATTTTTTTCAGGAATGGCTTTAGCTTCCCACAGATAGAGCAAATGGCTCAGAAAATCTTTAAATCCAAATCTAACTGTCATCAGGGTAAAAGATGATGCTTCTTGGATTAGGGCTTTAAATATGGTTGGGGTTTTCATGGTGGCTCAAGGTGGGAAGTGAATTTCAAAAAGTGTGTTTTATCTAATCCTTTTTCTAGACCAGTTTGACCATTTCCTTCTAAAGAAACAGCATGTTTAAAACTAATGATGGTTGCATATAAGCAGCAGCAGAGCAGTTGCCAGAAATGGCTGTGGCTCATAATACAGCAACAACTTTATATTATATTCTTTAATTGTTATCACATGGTTAAAAATACATTTCTAAAGCTGCTATAAAATGTCTTTTCATAGTCTGGTTCAGCGTTATCATGCGGGAATACAAAGGTGATTCTTAAATTAAAGATGGTTTACAGGTGGCTTAGAGGGTTATACCAAAACTGTGTTTATATTCAATTCTTGTATAGTTTTATGAATTAGAAGTAAGAGTAAAAGCTAATGAACTCACAATGTGCAATCATGTAGGCAAAATTCAAGTGATTATATACTCCGAATTCCAGAATAGGGAAAAATTTTAGATAGCTTGTTCCATCCGAAGAATATACATTAAATCTTATTTGAGGTAGCTTATGTGTATGAGGCATCAAATGAATCTAAAAGCTGACTGTTGACAAGGAATGGCAACCAATGGTTTGGCAAATCTCTACAGGCAGACTTCTTTGCAATCAATACTGTATTAATCACTTAGTCTCTGCCAATTTAAAATCGATATGCTTTCAGGGAGTGCATCCAGCGCTGTGAAATGTGATGTAACATCAGCATTACTGTTGCACTAGGACTGGGAAGTCAAAACAGGAAATTTTACATTTCCTGTTTTGCCTCCTAGAATAGGTGTAACATTTGTCTGAGTGTAACTTATGTATGGTAAGTTGAATGTAGGAATATTTTATGAAACACTTCCCCTAGCAGACACCTTCCATCAGGCAGAAGGATAAAGGCCAGAAAAATATCATCCCCAATAGGAGTGAATGACCAGTGCAGTCCTGACTGTATCCTACCACATAGCTTGCAATAGGAATTATGTATAACAGAAAGAGGCTGTTCATTTTTCCTGCATGATATTTCACTTGCTTGGCCCCCGGCATTTGGGGTTAATTTTTTTCCCCCCACATCAACACAAAACAAAAAAGTCATATAAATGAAATAGTTGAAGGAAGAATGGTTACTGATGTGAAAAGAGGAGAAATAAGAATGCACTTTTGAAGTATGTTTCATGTTAACAGAACATAATTTGAGAACTGAAGTCCATTGCTTTGCAATGTATCATAAGAGAAATTATTTTTTCATAGAAATGGAGGAAAGCCTTTAGGATGACAAATGTTTTCTTGTTCATGACCTTCTCCTATAAAGTATGGAGAAGTGTTTCAAAGTGTAAAAGGCAAGAAGGTGCCAGTAGAGGTAGTAATTATTATAAATCTGTTTTCTGGAGGCTGTCTCATGTGCTTGCATTTAATAAATTGTCTTCTCTGCCTCTTCCAAAACAATATTAAAGTGTTTTGTGTTGTTGTTTGTTTTTTCTTTGCCTGAATCCTGTTGCAAGACAGGTCTGTGGATTGCTCAGTTGGCTCCCCATGTTCTGCACAAATGCAGAAGAGAGAGAAATGTTAATCTCACTCAGATGTCATGTCTAAACAGACATGCCGTGTAATTAGTGATTTCACTGCTCATTTTCAAGTACACTGCATTTGGACTCATTACATGGATTATCACTGTAAACTTTTTTATACTTTTCCCACAAGTGACTTTCTAGTGCTAACAGCAATTTTGTGGTGATTTGATATATGTACTACTATATCAAGCTCAATTTAATCAACTCTGTTTGTAGAGAATTAAGATAAAAGCCATCTATATGAGCCTTACTAAATTCTTTGAGCAGTTACTTCTGATAACTGTAGTTTTTGTTCCATTCTCTTCTTTATTTATGTACCTTAAATATTTTTTCATACTTTGTTCTTGGAGAGAAATTCTGACACAGACAGAAAACATACAATGGCTTCTAGGCATTCTCTAGGCAACTTAAAAGGGCAGCAGGTTCATTATTTCTCTCTTCACCATTGGAAGCATTCTAAAAATGAGCAGCTCATTGTACATTTTTATAGAACTTGAAGAACTTCTGAGGAGCTGGCCAAGCTGCTTTCCATCATTTATCGGCAGTCCTGGCTATCAGGGGAGGTCCCAGTCGACTGGCAGCTAGCAAACATGACGCCCACCTACAAGAAGGGCCGGAGGGTAGACCCGGGGAACTATAGGCCTGTTAGTTTGACCTCAGTGCCAGGGAAGCTCATGGAGCAGATTGTCTTGAGTGTCATCACATGGCACTTGCAGGGCAACCAGGTGATCAGGCCCAGTCAGCATGGGTTTATGAAAGGCAGGTCCTGCTTGATGAACCTGATCTCCTTCTATGACAAAATGACACGCTTAGTGGATGAGGGAAAGGCTGTGGATGTGGTCTACCTTGACTTCAGTAAGGCTTTTGATATCGTTTCCCACAACATTCTCCTCAAGAAACTGGCTGATCATGGCTTGGACTGGCGTACGCTTCATTGGGTTAAAAACTGGCTGGATAGCCGGGCCCAAAGAGTTGTGGTGAATGGAGTCAAATCCAGTTGGAGGCCGGTCACTAGTGGAGTCCCCCAGGGCTCAGTGCTGGGGCCAGTCCTCTTTAACATCTTTATTGATGATCTGGATGAGGGGATTAAGTGCACCCTCAGTAAGTTTGCAGATGACACCAAATTAGGTGTGTGTGTCGATCTGCTTGAGGGTAGGAAGGCTCTGCAGGAGGATCTGGATAGGCTGGAGCGATGGGCTGAGGTCAACTGTATGAAGTTCAACAAGGCCAAGTGCCGGGTCCTGCACCTGGGGCACAACAACCCCAAGCAGAGCTACAGGCTGGGAGATGAGTGGTTGGAAAGCTGCCTGGTAGAGAAGGACCTGGGAGTACTGGTTGATAGTTGGCTGAATATGAGCCAGCAGTGTGCTCAGGTGGCCAAGAAGGCCAACAGCATCCTGGCTTGTATAAGAAGCAGTGTGGCCAGCAGGTCTAGGGAAGTGATTGTCCCCCTGTACTTGTCTCTGGTGAGGCCGCACCTCGAGTACTGTGTTCAGTTTTGGGCCTCTCGCTACAAGAAGGACATGGACGTGCTCGAGAGAGTCCAGAGAAGGGCGACGAAGCTGGTGAGGGGTCTGGAGTACAAGTCTTATGAGGAGTGGCTGGGGGAGCTGGGCTTGTTCAGCCTGGAGAAGAGGAGGCTCAGGAGCGACCTTATCACTCTCTATAGGTACCTTAAAGGAGGCTGTAGCGAGGTGGTGGTTGGTCTATTCTCCCACGTGCCTGGTGACAGGACGAGGGGGAATGGGCTAAAGTTGCGCCAGTGGAGGTTTAGGTTGGATATTGGGAAAAAATTCTTTACTGAAAGGGTTGTTAGGCATTGGAATGGGCTACCCAGGGAAGTGGTTAAGTCACCATCCCTGGAGGTCTTTAAGAGATGTTTAGATGTTGAACTTAGTGATATGGTTTAGTGAAGGACTTGTTAGTGTTAGGTGAGAGGTTGGACTAGGTGATCTTGGAGGTCTCTTCCAACCTAGACGATTCTGTGATATACTGACAGGGAAAAGACTTCAGAAATGGATGATCTTTGCATTTTTTGTTTCCCTTTAGGTGGAGAATAGATAGCAAAAATATTTGTCTAACAGAGATAGCTAGAGAGGGTAGACAAAAGAAATCCACTGGCATTTGGGGTAACTTTTGCATTTGAGCAAGTTTAAGTGAAGGATTTGTTCATGCAAGTTTTGCCTCGAGGATAATTTTCATGCAATGGTCCAATATTCACAGGAGGATTGAGATGGTTTGTAAGGAATCTTGGACTCACACTTTTCAGAAGCATACTCTATCCAATTGTTTAGTCTTTCTTTATTGTGGGAGGAAAAAAAATCAAGCTAGTTACTTCCAAGGAATGTTTTAGAGTCTACTCTAGGTTGAAATACCTGTTGTCTCTATTGCTATAAGGGAAGTCTAGAGGGCTAGCTCAGATGCAAATGCTACCAGTGCCCAGCCTTAGGCATTCATGTTCTGATGTACCTTCTGGGTCCATATTACATGGATTCATGAACCTGCAGGTATAGCCTTTCCTGTGTTCACATGCAAGGTATACTTCAGGTAAATAAAACTATTACACTGCTTTTAAGAAAGCTACATACACTGTCAACCACTGTGCCTATCTGTTTTAAGGACTGTTGTTTTATTGGTGACATTGAATAATAGAACAAAATCCTCATACAGTAATACTGAAGTCTGGCAAGTCCTTCCCCCCTCTGGAGGATTTCCTGTTAGATCAAAGAGGTTTGTCAGACACTTAACTTCTCATATCCTCATCAGAGCTAATGCAGTCCATGTGTCAGCCAGAGTCACCACTGTGACAGTGAGTTTGTAGTACCTGAAGTGAGATGGTTCAACAGAGGCAGCGGGTGTTCTTCTGAGGGTTTTGTGTCTGATCCAAATTTATACAGAATATTTTACTGAAGTTATTCAAACCACGCTTACATGAAGTCTGGTCATAGCTGAAAATCTAACTCAGTGCTGTGACTAGTCTACAAATATGTTACGTATTCAAGAGAAACACATAACTAACATGTTGCATGTCATGTTATGTTTGCCATCAGCCTCCCTCTCTGTACAGTTACAAATAAGAATCAAGCCCAATCCTGCTTAAGAACTTTGCAGAAGTTTAGATGGCAGCTATCTAGGTAGAAAAAGAGTTGCCCAGCTGTTTGGATATTTTTTTGTCGCTATTAACAAAATTAAGTGGTCAAACTTCTAAAGAAAGTGGAGCTAGAACGTTTCATGCCTTTATGTGCACTTACATGTTGTGTAGTCTCAAAATGATATATTCCTGCTTTATGTTGAGAACAATTTTAGACAGACAGTTGCCCAAGACAGCCTGTAGCATATTTGTTTACTGTATTCTGACAGCAACTGAAATTCTTCCTTTTCAAATAGTTGTTCAGGTTGCTTACTCTGTTGCATATAAGATGCATAACGTAAGATGATGTAATGTAGAAACCATAGAATCACACAGATTTTTATGTACCTTATAAGTCCAAAACTTAAAAAAAAAAAAAAAAAAAAAAAAAAAAAGGCCAAACTTTTTTTTTTGAGATTGTTTTGCATGACTTATCTTTATGACCTGGAAAGCAAAGGCAGAGGTAACAGATCCATTTTTCCTTTAAATTGATTGAGACATGTAGAATAGTGATTTTTTTTCTTAAATTATCAAGCACTTAATGAAAGAACTAAAATCCCAAGTACATACAGAATATTGAATGTCAATATTTGCAAAAAGGTCTGTTTATAAACATACAGATATGCGTTTGCTCATCTGTATGCTCCAAGTCTGAGAAACCTTCCAAAACTGTCTGGCCTGTACTTCAACTGCTGGAAATGTAGCAGAATCCAAAATTGTGTAAAAAAGTGCCATTTTTGGCCAAACCCATATCCCTTTTTGGACACCCTTGTGCCAGAGCAGATGTGGTGTGCAGCTGAACACTATTTGCAGCATGGGAACATCTAGCTGATCAAAATTTCCACACTGTTGCTGCAATAATCCTTCATTTCTGTTGTTGGTCTGAGATCCACCTTTCCAGTGGGTCTGATAGGAAGATCTAGCTTAGGTATTGAAGATTTATTATCTTTAGAAAAATAGATAAGATATTAGCAGGATGCTATTACTTGCAATGATACATTTTTGAGATAGACCTCGATAGTGGTGGTGTTATTAAAAAAGACTTCTCATGGCAATGCTTTTTGCTTAGACTCTATGGGTGTTTATAGAAGGGTTGGCTGTGGATACTACATGCTGGAAAAATTGTCTTACTCATTTGCTAATATCAAGCTGTGATGTGAGAGTTTCCACATACTGATCTCGTTTCCTAGAGCTTATGAATTAGAAACAGTGAAAATCTGCATGCTTTTGTTAGACATATATATTTTTCATTAGGTAGATGATGAAAATGTATGTAATGTTTGCTTATGATCCTCCTAATTAAAACTGGTCTTTCATGCATTTCAAGAGCTTCATTCAAGTGCAGGTGGAAGGCAGGCTTGGCTTGATTGACTGTAAAATGCTTCCACATTTACATTTGTCCTGTGAAATAAATATGGAAGAAAAAAAATCTTTTGATTGTGTCTGAATCAGAATGCGGTTATTAGTGCCATGAGTATGAGAGAGAAGGGAGAATGAGGGGGATGTAGTGGTGGTTCAGTAGGAGATTTGGAAGAACAGAGAAATCATGGGATGAGGGACAAAGGAAAAAGGGCTCCAGAAAATATCTTTAAAGTACTGAGTGTGTCAAATGAAGTAGTAAAAGAATCAATCATAATGCAGAATGACGAAAAAAAACACATATAGATAACATACTATACAACTAATGTTGTTATATTCCAGGAGTGTATGTTAAAGTAGTGTGTCTGGGGGAGGGGGAGAATTATAGAGATGCATTTGCCTGTTCTGTAATTGTTATAAAACAAAGTATTGATGCTCTCGAAAATCTGATAGTTTATTTTTTTTTCTTCTTAAATGCTGTGTAAGAATATGCTCCAGTCAAGGGTGGAAGCAAAACAAATACGATGCACTGTATTGAAAATGGATTCTTGAGAAAGATCAATAAATTCTGTATGCAGCAGAATGAAGTTATCAAAATGCAAATATTTTAAACAAAACAGAATTTAACAATTGCCAAGATAAGATATTCTTTCAAAGCATATTGAAGACATTTTCTGGTTTACATAATGTAATTAAATTCAAGCCTGAAGAATTCAAATTTGTCCCAAAGACATTATTGGCAATGTGATTTAATGTGGTGATAAGGATGAAAATGTAGCATGTTTGGAAGCCACAAGAGTATTATAAAATTATATTTTGAGAGCTGACAACAATTGTTTGCAAGCGTTCTTTTGAAAACTACTCAATAATGGCATAATGAACAGAAGACCTATTCTATTATTCTCCCTCTCCCATTCCTCCATATCTCCCCTTACACCCTCCCCCGTCCCCAAAATTTGAGTCAAGGTCACCCAGATGTAACTTCTGTTGTCTCACTGGAGCTCATTGCCAGTAGACAATTACTGTTTTGTGTCTTATGAGAAAAAATAAAAAGTGAACACAGGATAAGGAAATTGTGAATCAGTGATTTCTTAGAACATTGTAAAGCATTTTGCTTATATTCTTTCAGGAATACGGGAGATGTGTACATGTTTTATATAAATTGCTTTATCATGGTTGTTTTCATTGTTCATAGGATGGGAAACAGTGTGATCTGAAGGCTACACTGGAGTCAAGAGCTCATGAGACTCAGCCTGTTTTCTGATTTAAAATACATTTATAACGATTTAAACTCATCTTTAATCCCCCAAACTGGGGGTATACTATCTCATATCTTGTAAGATCAGCTAGTTGAATATACAAAATATATACTACGTAAATATGTACAATATACTAAAACTATATCATAAATTTTAATGTCGTTTGATCATTCTAGATTGAGTGCATCAATTTCTGCAAATTAGAACTTCATCAGTCAGGGTACAGAAAGCTTAATTCTTTGAAGCACTTCTTGAGGCTGGTGTGGGGGACATCTGAAAAGGTGTCAATGTTTTGCTGTGCATGAGGGAGGGTAATTTAGCTTGCTCAATTGACAGGATCTTTGACTAGGGTTAAAAAGGTAGAGAACTATTTGGATAGTGATTCTTTCCATGGGAGAAGCTTTCAAGTCAAACTTATCCTCTTTAAAGGATTTATTTGTTCTTTAACAACTTCATGGCATGACCCCTGATTGACAATGAAGTGGTATTTATAGTGTTTAGCCAGTCATCAGAAATGACTAATTATGCCTCCCTCAGAGTGTACATGCTTTAATGACTCATGTAATATGCTCTCATTATCTCACAATTTGGTATCTCTGATACGTTTAAAAATATGTATGTGTAGTAGGGGTACTTAACATTATTTTTTCTCAAAATTCCATAAATTAAACATTTTGTAATTTTTAAGTAAAAAACTGTTAAACCTCCTCTGGTGTCCCCTTTCAAAATAATAGATGTTCCATGTCCAGTAAGTCTCTTTTGTGCTTGCCATTTTAGAAAATCATCTAGCAGCTTGAATGCGTGTAAGCCAAGGAAAAAAGATCCAAAGGCTAATCCATTAGTAGCCTCTCAGATCTGACCTTCCCTTAGAAAATATTCTATGGAAAGACTAAAACTGCTCTTTACAAAAGGGCAAAAGACTGCAGCAGAAAAAAAATTATGAAATAAGTAACACACGTAATACCAGGACTAAAACATTGGTTCATCTGCTTCTGAACTGGAAAATCAGATTAAGTAGTCACATAATATATAAGCAACAGTGCTTCTTTAAGTTTGCTGTTTGTGTATTGCTAGGAAGCATTTTATATAATTCTCTTACTGAAAAAACAAACAACAAATAAAAACTTATTGTAAAACTTATTGTAAAATACTACCTGGAACCCTGAAAGCTGGATTTCTGTGACTCTTGCTTTAAACTTACATCTTTTGAGTTTTCTGTTTGTTAAATTACAAGCTAACTCCAATTAAAAGTTAAATAAATAAATAAAGTTACATTGTGTTTTGCCTCCCTTCACGGTCCCCAGCCTGGCACCCAAGAATAACACATGCATCCCATTTTATTATTTATTATTATTTTTAAAATGTCTACCAACAGAAACTTTCTAACAATTTTATGGTTAAATTTTTCAGTCAGAAACTTTAACAGTGTGCTTGCATTTTCATCCCAGGGGAAAAAAAAAAATGTATATATATATAGCCTAGTAAGTAGGTTACTTTTGGGTGTTACCAGGATAGTTTTAATTACTTGTTTGTCTTGATTCCCATCAAGGCACTTCCCTTCAGTCTTCCTTGTCCCTGATGACCTCTGCCACCAGAGAGCTATCCAGAATTTAGTTATTTTTTCATTTGTCCTAGATAGGTTTATTTGTTTCTTTGTCCTTATAGATAGATATTCATTACATCAGATAGAGGTTGATAATATCACAAGATTATTAAAGCACTCATCAGGTGTCTAGGAGATGGTAGTCCAAATTCCTGTACTGAAAGGATGAGGACAGATGATGGGAGTTGGAGGATGTACTGTAGACCTGTAGAGGTTAATTCTTGTGTAAGGGGGACAAGCCTTGGGTAGCCTGCAAGATGGATGGCTAACCTCCAGCTGGGACTGATCTGCTCACATTTCAGATGGCTCTAATGAACTTCTACCTAGTGGTTTCAGTGGAAGACCATCTTCAAGAACCTTGACTGAAACCATTCATTCTTATTCATCCCCTCTGCATTGGTTGGATTATTCAGCAAATACAGTAAAGATAGAGGTTTCTAAATTTGACTAGAATAGTTACAAGACCCAGATGACAGAGATGTAACCAGCCATGACACATTTTTATGCCCAACAGCAATGAGCAGGAACCCGATAGGATGGACAATTCCAAGCAATAATCATACTGTAATCTGATAAAATTTTGACTGTTATAATTTAACTCCCTCCTCTTCCTAATCAATTATTTCTTGTATGCTGAGTAGAAGGTAAAGCATAATATAGGAGACTGCAAATTTTGCAATTCCTAATTGTAAAATTTATGATTAGCCTCATATCCAATGACCAAAAAAAAAGTAAATCCACGTTAAGCAGTAGTGAGAAAGAAAGAAGGAGAAATGGAAATCCTAGTGTGGCTATTTACCTGTGCACCAAGTTGATTATACCTCTGAGAAAGCATCTAGAATGGTCGTGTGGCACTGTATATGTATGCATGTGCACATGGCTTAATATAAGCAAGTGTTTATATGCACATGTGTACATGCTTTAATCATTTCATTTCTCATGCACAGTACTGCCTGAATATCTTTAAATCTTTGGTTTTAAGGGATGTAAATGGGGATGAAACATAGATCTGAGTAATTACATGATGTAATGCTCTGGTGGACAGTGATCAAGGAAGGAAGTAGTAGATAAGTAATGAAAAAGTGTTCCAGTACAAAAAGTATCAACAGTTTATAGACAACAGTAAATAATCTTTAGGAGGACAAAACAGGCACTGCAGAATTCTGTGTTAAATGCTTTTATTGAGGCTTCTATTTCTTACACTATCTTTCTTGAAAGCTTTTCTGTCAGTGCTGTGGTTTTCTATTGCACGAAGCTAGGCTGCCAAATCACTGTAAACCCACAGATGAGCTAGAATTCACTTTTACATTGCAGTCAACTTTGTGAGCAGTCAGAATATGTTCAATAAATGCTCATGAAAAGAATAATTTATTTATTTATTTACAAAAAGAGAAAGCAGAGGTTCTGCAGATGAAGTGGGTGTAGAAATCCAGCATACCATCATGCTTCTTAGCGAAAAACTCATCTTCTGTTCTGCTATCTGCAGGCTGTTGTTCTTCAATGCCAGGCAGAGATACAAACCCCAACAGTTCTACAGCCTTCTCTAACACACACAAGCTGAGTTGGTATTGGTGCAACACTATCCTTTATTTAGGATGAATTCATAGTCAGTATGCTTAGATCTGTTGTTTCATATCTACAAAGTCTAGAGAGATATGACGGGCTTTCAAACCTGTGGGAAATTCTTTTGGTTGTTAATATATATTCAGTTGTTAATAAGTATAGGAACATGAAGTAAAGCTATAATGTACACCTTTATCTGTGGCACACCATTGATCTATATAAAACAGAAGAAAATATTCTGTAAGGACAATCTCTTGATTTCTGTCTCCCCATCCATCTCTAGGCACCTAGAGTAAGTAGGCTTATTTTCAGAGATACCGAGTGGCAAAATGACTAAAAATCAAGTTACTGAATTATCTAAAAATAGAAGCAGTACTATAATCATATTTCAGAATTATTGACTTCCTAATTATTTTGGCATGAATAAGGTTGAAAAGTATTTGGATTGAAATGGTCTCTGAAAAGTGTGCATTGAAGAGAGAGACAGATTTGCTTTGGTATACGATCTTTTCATTCAGCTGTGGGAAATGGACAGAATTAGTTATAGGCTTCTATGATAGCAGGATGTTTTCAAACCTGGTAATTAAATTCAGAAGTATAGCAGATCAAAAGGAAACCATACAGAAAAAGATGTAACAAAGTCAAGAACAGATACAGACAGGAGTTTTTTTGCTGTAAATGCTGTTCTGAATTAGAATGGCAGGAGTCTCTGTCAATAAGATCAAAAGGTAGGAACAGAGATGAAAACTCTCCTTTTAGTGTTAATTATTATAAACCAGGTAGGAATGTATTTGAACACCATTGGCAGAGTGCTAGAAAGCAGTAACTTTTTTTCTCCTTTCTTTTTTTTTTTTTTTGGGAGAATAGTACTGGACCATTCCAAATTCAAAAGAAATTGATCGTTTCTGGGTGACTTTAAAATGTTATTATTTTTTTTTTTCCTCTTCACTGTTAATGCTAAATGGCTATATAATCTAATAGCTATTTTGTGAAATGCTCCCATTCTCTCTACCTTTTTGAAGGTAAGCATGAATAGCATAACTTAACCCCCAGGAATCTCAGTGGAACACACTTGTAGGATGTCAGCCAGGTCATTCATTTTTGATCTTTGGTTTTACATTGGGCAAAATATTGAGATACAGTATGATCATTTGGGCAAAATATTGAGATACAGTATGATCATTTAAGATCCCAGGAAATTTTATTGGGTGTTGGGGAAACTACTGTTACAGTTAATTCTGAACTGTTACAAGAAAATTCAATTGTTCTTGTATAATTTTCATGCTGGTTTCAGTTGCAGGTGTTCTTCGTGTTCTGCTCTAAATTGGTGATTAGTGTTATTGAGCACAGTTAGTAGTTGCTGCAACAATCTCATATAGAGCCAAATTTCAATGGGTGTGAGTGATCTGCAGGGCTCCCAGTTCTTTTAAGAGGTTTGGAAGCTTTGGCTAGGTTTCAACTCACGTATCAGAGCATGTGAAGTTAGGTGATTGTGTATAGGAGTCTAGAAGTGAATTAGGTGTCTAAGCTCCCCTTTTGATCAGTGAAACTCTAGTCAATATAGTTAATGGAGCTTAGAGTGCTATTTAGCCATCCAAATGTAGGTGTGTACTTCTGAATGAGGTAAATAAATCTTTGGCCTTGGTTTACTACATCAATTTGATCTCCACTGACTGTGACATCCAGCTCACAGGTGGGCACCAGCATATAGACACAATAACCCTAGTATCAGTCTCTGAGGCAAATGCTACCTATGCAGAGGTCTACTACAGAAACAAAAAATATCACTGATAATTTTACCGCATAACAAGTTATTTCTTACGAGGAGCGGCTGAGGGAGCTGGGATTGTTCAGCCTGGAGAAGAGGAGGCTCAGGGGCGACCTTATCGCTCTCTATAGATACCTTAAAGGAGGCTGTAGCGAGGTGGAGGTTGGTCTATTCTCCCACGTGCCTGGTGACAGGACGAGGGGGAATGGGCTAAAGTTGCTCCAGGGGAGGTTTAGGTTGGATATTAGGAAGAACTTCTTTACTGAAAGGGTTGTTAGGCATTGGAATGGGCTGCCCAGGGAAGTGGTTAAGTCACCATCCCTGGAGGTCTTTAAAAGATGTTTAGATGTAGAGCTTAGTGATATGGTTTAGTGGAGGACTTGTTAGTGTTAGGTCAGAGGTTGGACTAGGTGATCTTGGAGGTCTCTTCCAACCTAGATGATGCTGTGATTCTGTGATTCTTACACTTTAGCATGAAACTTGCATGCATAGAATAACAAAACACTTGCACATGGATATGTGAATCAAATTGTGGGCTGATGTGAATAAAAACAGTACAAATTTGCCAAACTTATCTCACAAAAAGTTGAATGTTGTGTCTCGAGTTGAATACTATATCTTTCATCTTTTTACACCCTCAAATTATTGCCTTTTCTGTTGCCAACTTCTCCTCCTCAGTTTTTGCATGTTAATTTCTGATATATTGCAGATTTCTCACCTTTAATTAACATTTCCTTTGATAACAACATGTTGGCCACAATAATTTTTCCTTGGAAATTAAAGATGAAATTGAAACATGTCATATATGTTTTTCTATGAGTTTAGTGACTATTAGACTATTTAATAGCTACTGAAGATGAAATTTATCTTGCCTAACTGTAGCTGGCTAAAAGTTTTACACTTCCTCTCTTCCTCTCACATAGCAATTTGCCATGGGATGAGTTGCTCCGTGAGGCACCTGCAGCAGTCCACTGCCAAAAGCACTGGCTAGTTTAGGTTGAGATGTTTCCTTTTTCGGTAGTTAAAGCTGAATTTACCTTAAACTCCTTCCTGTTCCCTGACATTTCCATGTGCTGTGCTGTTCCCTGTGCTAGCACCTTGCAGATGCTTCAGGTGCTGTTGCAAAGCATCTCAGTTCTCCAGTGTAGGACAGAAATTGCTGCATTTTGCAGCTGCCTCAGTGTTTGTGTCCCTTCCTCTACATAGGTCTACAGCCTTGCTCCTTTCGCTTGAGCCATTGTAAAGAAAGAGCTGCTCTGCTCCCATTCATATTGGAACTTCATTTGCCTTCAGATTTCCTATTGCAACTGTATATTGAAATCACAGTACAGTGCCTTCAATATCACTGGCAAACCTAAAATCATACTGCATTGTTACTATTTTTTTTTCTTTTCCATTTTTGACTAGCTCTATACAGCATCAAGAAATGAAGAATTATTGTTTCATGTCTATATTTTGAAGTGTTTTCCATCTCAGGACTTTAGGCTGTGGAAATTGATAAGATTATATTCTATAGGAGCAAACAAAATACAGATTAAAATCTTACAGCTTTCTTAAAGCAAAACTAGGAGCCGAACTATTTGGGAAGAATTTAATAGCGGCTTGGGAGAAAAAGTGATACTTCTTTAAATAACTAAAGGCTATTAGATGACTAAAAAAAAAATCATTTCATGTTCAGAAAATTGAAAACTGGCTAGAAGCCTTTTCTGGTTCAGCTACAAAATAAGGGCAGCAGCTAGAAATAAAAGAACAATTTGGAACAAAATGATAAAAGAGAAAATGGATACTAATCGATATAAATTACAAGTAAGAAGTATGGAAAATTTATAGGGGAAGCCAAAAACAGGAAATAAAAATTATGTGGTTGGCAAGACTAACGAAGTTTTCAGCGTGTATTAAGAACAAAAATCCTAATAGTATAAGCCACTAGATGGAGATAGTAAGATTGTTAAGAGTGATTTGAAAGAATCATAAAAGTTAAATAAATATTTTAATTCTGTATTTTGAAAAATTCTTGATACTATCCTCATGTTATGAGTCTGCTGAGGTACTTTCCAAAATACCTGGAAAAAAAGAGTATGTCAAGCAGCAGCTCAGCAGCTGCTTGGACTAAAGACTATTTAAAATCAATAAGTCCGGGTAAATTTTGTATAGGAGTCCTAAACTATTTGGCTGAGAAGATCCCAGTTTCACTGATTTCCTTATAAAAAGAAAAAATAATAAAAAATAAAAAATAATAATAAAAAATAAAAACAGACAGACGTGAAAACGCAGGGGACTAGAGAAGTGATAATGATGTTCTGGTATTCAGAAATGTAACTGATATCTATGCAATACTCAAATTGCTATGGTTCTTGAGCAAAGGAAATAAACTGTAAATAAATGCAATAAATTTTAGTTTTTTAATTTAACTGAATATGAACAAACAAAACAGGCAGTATAAACAGACTATTTAAGTATGTAATGTCTGGTTTTGTTACATGAAATTTGTCATTTGATTGATAAAGATAATTTTAGAAGCAATAGACATGCATATTTTTGGCTACTGTTTTCTTTTAAACAAATGTACACGTACACATCCGATAAAGAAGTGGTTAATTGACAAATCAGCTACATACCAAATTTAACTAATTCAAGATGGCACCAGCTGTTATGCAAAGTGCAGGTCAGAGCTTTTGAAAGGATTGTGTCCTGTAAATCAGGGGCCTAAAAAGAATCTAGAGTGCAAAAGCTGTATATAATTTCTTAGTGTGACATCTGGATTTATAAATTTAAATTTATGTATTATAAATGTGTAAGTGGTGAGAATAGAATGCCTAGTTCTAGTGATGAATCTTAAACAGTATGTATCAAAACAGTGGAGAGTGTTGGAAAAGGACAAAAAGTGAATGAATTAGACAGAATTAGGCAGAATTGCACACCTGACCAAGGGTAGTGATGGATTGTTTTTGATATACTCAAAAATACATTAGACAAACTTTACTGAATGCAGTACAGAAAAAAAAAAGAAAAAAAAAAGAAAAAAAAAGAGGGGGGAAAGAGAGACAATACATTTTGGAGCTGATATTGCTGCCAGTTCTGTTTTTCAAAGACTAAAATAAATGTAGGTGGTTGGTTTGGGGTTGTTTTTGTCTTTGTTTGTTTGTTTGTTTTTGTTATTGAAAAAACATCCTTGACATGGATTCAGGCAGGCTTCTTGGACTTGTTTGCTTTTAAGAAAAGCTTTCTCTTTAAAATTGTTATCAATATACTAGTCAAAGAAGCTTCTGTACCAATTGTATAGTTATTCACATTCATCATCTTAAATCTTGTCACATGCTTAGGAGCAAAAGATGACAGGAATGGGCATTTAATAAAGCAACAAGCAGAGATAACACCTAGAATATCCATTTGTTTTTATATTGGTAGCTTTTTGCTTGTTTATTACACATATATATATGTATAAATGTAATAACGATTCATATTAGTGGAAACTCAGAAAAATATGAACTTTCAATTGCCACATCATCTGTGTTCGAACTACAACATGCTATAAGTAGTAGCTTTAAGCTTACAAAAATGCCTATTTACATTTTCTTAGCTTTGTATGTAGAAAATCCCTGTTGTTAAAAAAAACTGTGCTGAAAGTATCAGCTATTGAACTGAAAAGTCTGCATGACAAAAATTTTTAAAGGCTCTCAGGCTCTCAGAATCAAAAGTGAATCTTTGTTTACCTCTTGAAAATGCTTTTGTAAGAGGTTCTGGTTAGCCATTTCCAATAGAGAATGGAGCAGTTGATCAGATAGCAGCTAAACTAATGAAAAGCATCATGGAAGTGACAGGAAGATTAATTAAGTTCCTCCAGTTGTATTCACGTGTGGCGGTACAGAGTTCCTTTGGGTACTGCTGCAGTTAAATGGTATTCATGGTGACAAATATTGCAGATTTCTAGAAGTGACACTTTTGAGTCAAGGTTAAAAATCACGTTTGGTAATTTTATCCTCTAGAGAAAGAGCAAAACTAGTGATGAGCCTCCATGGCTAGTTTAAAATATATAATTATAACTTGTTCCTTCCCCTCTTATACTTTAGTGTAACCTCAAGAGATTAGTAACGAATCACAAAATCTGTGTTACTGTGTAGTATGTCTTAAACTACTCCAGATGGCTTCAAAATAAAAACAAACCAAATTTCTAGTGGAGGTACTTAGTATATTTGACTTCAGGCACAAAAATATGCACACTTGGAAATACTTCCAATTACTTTTGGAGCCTTACAAAACTGTAGCTTGTTTGCTGCTTTTTATTTCTGAACTGTGGTCACTATAGCACTAATAGCAATGAAATATCTGCCATACATAAATTTCTACATTGTTCAAAAGTTGCAGCCCTACTTTATCTTCACAAATCCTTTACGTATGGGGTGCTTTTGGTAAATAGGTGGGTCAAGTGTGATTTGGATTGCTTCTTCCACTTCATTTTCTAAGCAAATATTTGCACAAAACATTTTTATTTTAACAGCAGTCTGTGTACAGTCGATAAAATTTATTTCAGGAAAATCTGGAAAGCTTTTCCAGTGTATGGGATCTTTTAACCTACTGTAGAAGATGCATAAACTTAAAATGTTGTGTCACTAGTGTATTTCATTGCCTACTATTACATTTCTGCTAGCAAAGAGTCCCTGGATATGCTTCTGCATTTGCAAGAAAAGGTTTGTGGTCAGCATCGCTAATTGAAACTCATCAAAGCCAACTGGGTAAGAGTCTGGGTATAAATCTAATGTTAGTTGCCCCCTGGGAGAGTTCGAGACTGGAAGAGAGTTTTCCAGGAATCCTAGGGAATTAACTGGGTGCATTAATATTAAATATTAATTGGTCTCTGCGAGTGGTTTTAGTATTTGCTATGGAGGATTGTGTAAATAAGTAGATAGATAAAAATCAGTAGAAAGCATAGAAAGTGTAGAGAGTTCTCAAAGAGTGGCATTTTGACTCTAGACCAAGTCATGTGTGGTGGTAACCTGTAGGTTTACCATCTTTGAAGAAATGCAGGATGCACACTGCGCTTGTATGTACAGTGGCATGTGCTCTCCACTTGCTTTTTGTTTATTCGGAGGTAATGTCTTGTGGGGCACTATGCATTTCTGAAATTTTGCCCTCTCTGGCAAGCCCTTTACCAAAGTGGGGTTTCCACGGTTAAAAAAAAAAAAAAAAAAAAAAAGAAAAAAAAAAAGGGCAGAGTAAGTTGCTGGAGAAGAGGGTAGGATTTCGGGGAGTAGAAGCAGCCTATTAGAAATAAGGGTATGGGGTAGCTATTTTAGCAGAAGGTACCTTTTTTTTTTTTTTCATGATAGGTCTATCTTATTGCTGAATCACAGACTTCTGGGGGGTTTGTTTTTGGAAGTGAAGCATGCATGAAAATACGATAACTTTACACTTGACCTGCATCTGTAGCAAAGCTAAATGCTGGTTAGCCTGTGCTGGCTTGTTGATGACTGAGAGTTTACACCGTGTGCTGACATCATGAGCTGATTTGCTCATTCATTCTGCGTGATGCTGCATGCCCAGCCTGTGTCTACTTGCATCTCCAGACTCACACAAGTGTTTGTTGTTCCTCATTGTGCAGCAGGGTCCTCAGTACTTGAGTTAAAACACCAGCCATTCTGGATTGTAATTTCTGCATTAATCCTTACTTTTGCTGACAATGATAATATCCCACTCTGGGAATAAAATTTATTTATTTGCCTCGTGCTTGGAGCTCTACTTCTTTTTGCAATTTATTAGTGTTTTATGTATGTAAATGAAAGCAGAATTGGTGTGGAGTACGTGAACTGGGGCAGTTAAGGCTTTCTAGGAGAGACCACCAGTGACTTTTCTTGCTCCACTGCATTTGTTCTATAGCTGAAGTGCAAATAAATTAAACTTTTTTAGTTTTTATTTGACTACTTAGGTTATATGCTCATTGTAATAAGACACAATAAGAGAAAGTGGGAGATGGTCCTTTTTCTGGTTTAAAAGGACAAAAAAAGAAGTGTAGGTAATATTCAGAACCAAGTACTGAAGAATATGTTGGTCTATGTGGTCCTTTGCTTTGTACACTGAGGAGCTGGCCTACTATCAGGCTTCACTGAATTGGTACAGATATTGTAACAGAGCAACCAGCTCATGAAGGGGCATTTAAAGGCAGTATGGTTGCTGCCTAGCTAATAACAGTGTGTCTACACAGTCATGAGTTGTCTGCACCCAGCCTCTCAGCTGGCCAGCTGGCAGCTCAAACCAGCAACGCGTACCAGCTTGGAGGAACACCAGGGCTAGAGGTAGCCTGCATCTCAGCAGGTCTGTCTCCTGACCAAATGAGCCTGAGCCTTTCTGCAACACAGCAAACACAGCCTGGTGAGCAAACACTATGCCTGCTTGCCTGGGTGCAGAATGTCTTGAAGGACATCATGCAATGCTCTGCAAAAGTGCTTCAGTGCTAGCAGAGGAACTGAAGGATTTCACAGCGAATTGATTCTCTGAGCTTTTACACTCCAGAGAGAGACTAGAGGAAATGCTTGTACTGCAGAAGGCTCCTAATCATAGCTTATACCTACTGCTTAGAAGACACCAGAATGGCTCAGCTGAGGTATTTTAAACCGGCCCTAGAGGGTGGTGTTTTCTCCCATAGTGAAGTGTCCTTCCTTGTATGGTAGAAGTGAATGAATGTTATAATGATGAAATGGCAGAAAGGAAGGTACCCTGAATACCCTCTGTTACCTGCTGCTCCAACCTCTCAAGTTAAAATAGAGTCCGTGGTTTCTAGATAGTATTTCTTCACTGTGATTTAGGATTTAGTCAATTTACATAGCCACTGGTCAGTCTGAACCATGCAAAAAATCTTGGTCTTCCTGCCACATGCACTCCAACTTCAAAGTGCACTCCTGCACTGTGTGCTTTTTAGTTGTGAAGCAAAATTGATTTTGAGTTTATCTGTGGAGTGTAGTGCTCTCATTTCAAGTATGCCTCTTCTCATGGGCAGTTGGAATAAGAAAGAGCTCCAAGAAAGGCTGGATATCGGGAAATGGAGAACTGTGGAAGTACCAGTGAGAGACATGACTTAAATTCATGCCCCAGTTCACCTCATTGTTGCTTAATCTTGGTGACTTTTGTACAGGTAGCATGAAACCTAGTGAGAGCAATGAAGTGAGGGCATCTTGCTGAGAGAAGTGTAGCGGTGATGTACACCAGGGCCGTTGACTATTCTGCTGTAATTGGAGCATTCCTTGGCTGCTGCGCTCTTGGGATAATTTTGCCCTAAGTGATTGGACCTCATGAAATTGTAGTTACTGTGTGGAGCTTTTACAAATAAGAAGTGGAGCTTTAAATGAATTATACCTGTCATCCTCTTTCCTGTAGAATGAAAGCATTCATCCCATTAGATCCTATTATAATGAAATAAACACTTCAGCATACTGTCCATTATTTTTTACCTTTATTTAGTTTAAGTGTATTATCAGTGATACATGACAGACTGACAACAGGAAACCAATGTCCTTTATCGATTCACAGAAGATATATAATACATGCATAAACACAGAACACATAGGCTTTGCCACGATGCCACACCACCGAACATCAGATCCGTCCCAAGGCACTACGTGTAAATGCTGGAGAGCATTTCGGTACCCAGGTCTGGTCTTTCTTTCTCTGTAGCTGCTGGCAAATATATTAGTTTTTAAAGCAGCAGGGACTGTGTGGGGACCTACTTACAATGAATTTAGGACCGCTCTGTTTGTCACAGAATAAAATAGCTACCAGCTGCTAATGACTTATCAACCTGGGCTGGAGAGGAACCGGAGACCCAGAGGATGAAAGGTTGTAAACTCCATTACAAATCTTTGCTGTCGTATATCTCCCATCCTCCCACTTTGTTATTCATGGGAAGAAATCATAGTTTTAAAAATCAGTTCAGCTTCATTGTATTTATGAGTTGCTTTTAAAAATAGAAACAGCCTGGGTTTCGTCCAGCACTCGGGTTAAAATCATTTATAGAAATGGAACTATTGATTTCAAAAAATAAAATAAAATAAGCAGTCTTAGGGTATATGATTTTGTCAACTGCCAAGCACCTTTATCTTGCACTGAAGTTGGAAACTCAGGGCACTCGGGGCTTCTCCTGGAGCCTGCCCTTAAGAGAAAAATAAGTTGACAATATACACTTTGTCTTTTCCATCTGTTACGTAATTGAGCACGCTATGTCACTGAACACAATTGCTGCCAAAAAAAAAAAAAAGCAGCGTATACAATTTTAGAAGGGCTTTTTTTTTTTTTTTTTCTTTTTCAAGCCAGGGTTAGGTTAAGCAGGATATTAGAGCACCTCATTGCGAGCCTGTTAAAGAAAAGATCTGTTTGTAGTACTCCTAGTCCTGATGTCACAGGCACAGCAAGGACATCAGAAGGAGGAGTCAGATTACAGTAAGAATGGGCAGTGCAGCATGCAGCCAGAGTAAATGCTAAATCAGACAGGGATTGTATCAGGGATAAGACTGCCTGCAAAGCGCTCATCCTGAGGAGGCACACTGCTCGCTCACGCTTCTTATGCTGGGAAATTTCCACATAATGTAGAATGAAAGAGCTCTGTTTTACATGTCAGCCCTGTGCGGGAGCTAATGCTGAATACACAGCGGTGGGATCCTGACTACGTGATTAATGAGAAACATAATGTATTTTGGTAAGTGTTAACTGTGATGTAATTCTGCTTCTGCTCACATTATCAATAGGAGTGATTATTTTAAATTTCAGATTCAAGAACATTTTGTGCTGGCATGCACCTAAAACTGACAACTAGAAAATCGTTTCGGCTGTGCAGTTTGAAAGGATTCCATTGTCTGGGAAATTTTCTGTTTGAATGGGTTACCGCTTAGTCTTAGCAGCTTGAAAAATAAGCTAAATAGGATGAACTCATCCTCGGTTTGTTTTATATGAACTTGTGTTTCATTTACTGAGAGGGAATGAGAAATCGTTGGGAGGCATGGGAAGTTTTAGACAAACTTAATGAAATGGGTGAGCTACTACTGCACTGTTTATGATTTGGAGGCACAGTAAGTGTTAGGATCTCATTCAGTTTTTAGTTTGAAGAATTCAAAGATACAAAGGAGAAACAATGCTTTATTTGCAGTGGTGTGTTTGCCGAGTACTCTGCATTATGCAGATCACTGGTGTGGGGTTGGCTCCTAGCACACCACGAAATGCATATTATTTTAAGCCTTTAGGGGTCTCAGAGCTGTTAAATATTTGTGCAGAGTTTAGTTTTGTAGCATGATGGAAATCTTCCTTAGCCTTACAGCTGGGCTGGCTGCATACCCTAAAAACATGCTGGAGCGTATAGCTATGCCTAAGCAATGTAGTGCTGCAGTACTGGGCTGGGATGTACAGTTGCAATATAATGCTGCAAGTTCGTGCTGCTCAAAAGCAGAAATTTGATATATTTTTTTTTAATTGCAATCTGGAAAAAAATATGATTCTTTGTTATATGACATCTTATCTCGCCTCTGTTAATTTATCACTGCATAATATTTAGAATGAACGCACAACAGAGAGTTAGAGAATTTCTGGGACATTCAGCAGCTTCCTCAGTTTCATTAAATATTGAATCAGGAGTTCACTTCAAGCTGTAAGAGAAGTATTTTTGTTATATTCTGAGCCCTATCATATGAGTGCTATACTCTGTAACATGCTAAGCATCATTTTCTTATTTTTATAAAACTAAAAATACTGGGGGTGAGGGGTGGGGATGTCTTTAACAGCGAAATCCATCAATTATGAAAGCAGATTGATTTATTTTTTTTATAAACTACCGTAACAGAAAAAAAAGAAATTGGATGAGTTCTCAGAACTGTTCAGAGTTCCTTCTGAAGATGTATTTGCAATGCTTTAGCTTTACTACATTTTCCAAACATTGAGGAAGAATAGCTAAGCATTATAGTTTTAGGCTTGAGTAATTTGGGTTAAGTCTCTTCAGCATTAAAAACTAGTGATGTTAGGTTAATTTTTTGGTTATTTCTGTTTGTTTGTTTGCTGCCTTTTAATATGATTGCAAGTGCTAAATGGGATATATATTTTTTTTTTTCTTTTTTGCAGTCAGTTTCACAATTACCTGTATGACTAGGATTAGAAGTTACAGTTTCCTGAAGTTATACGGGTTAGAGTATTAGATATATGTTCACTGGGTAGTATTTAATTTATTTTTTCTGTTTTTCTATAATTTTCAGAAACACATAATGTTGATCAAACTTATTTTGCTGTTATTTCTTTGGAAAAATACCAACTCCTGTTTCACATGCTCATTTGTTTTCTGGTGCAACACAAGTTTTTAATTGGAACAAACTGGGTTGTGCTTTCTCCCTGCTTTTAGGAAATCTCACTTTTGAGAGAAGAGCTAAAAGTTTCAGTTAGGCAGGTTTTCAGTATGCTGTGTTCAGACTGAAACTTCCTTTAATATTAAGTTTTAAATGGATGTTCTCCTTTCTGTCCGCATAACAAAGCATGATCTAATGGGGATAATGTTTACCTGTGGCTGTTCTTGGTGTTTTCCTGGTCCGTCTGTGAGAAGCCAGAATGTCTGTAATCTCACCTGTCTCTGTTGTAACAGTGACTGCACAAAGCAGTATTGCACAAATCCAAATGAAAGCTAGACCGCGTACATCATGCACCCGCTTTGACTTGAAATTACTATAGCCATCATGTACGCAATATTAGAATTTTATATTTGCTGGAAAAAAAAAAAAATCCTTTCAATATTAGTAAAGAATTCCAGGATATTTCTTTCCTTGTGCATGGTGTTTTGGGGCCACCTAAAGAAAAGAGAGGGAAGAAAAAGAAAATATTCATGTATGTTTGTATACATCTTAGTTGTTTTTCTGGGTCTTCTTGACTAATTGGTGCTGATGTAAGGTAGCGTTGTGAGTTAACACACATACAGCATTAAGGCTGAAATAAATACTGAAATGGAAAGTAAGACCTAGTCCTCTGAAAATGTTTTTCTTATGTAGCAAGTAATAGTGGGTGAAGTGAGTTTCTTAAGCATCAAAGAGAAAAGTTACTAAATTCCAAAATCAGTCATAGGGTTTCTTGCTTTCTTTAAACCTGTAGCCTGCAAGATTTGGGGCTGAAATAACGTATATGGTACTATTAGAGCCGAGCCTTCAAATAATTAAACTAATGGTGATGGTTCTAATTACATATGCTTTTCTTTTACGTTGCACCGGAATTTTGATGGAGTGGTTTCAATAATTGCTAATTTTCACTCCCTATGCTATGCTTCGGAGCCTGTTGTT
Source organism: Anser brachyrhynchus (assembly GCF_964034855.1). Taxonomy (NCBI): domain Eukaryota; kingdom Metazoa; phylum Chordata; class Aves; order Anseriformes; family Anatidae; genus Anser; species Anser brachyrhynchus. Next base: position 40,149,117 of record NC_137695.1, on the reverse strand, counting down.
TGGTCACCGTGGATACGTTTGTTACTTATTCTATTGGTTTTGTGTTTGTCATTTTGAGTTGAACAGAAATATGGGATTGTAATAATAGTAAAAACCCTACAAAATGATGTAACGTTTATAGGGTAAGCCAAAAACCAATGAAAATAATAAATATCTGTTAAGTGTTTTAATAGGTATATGCTTTACACTCTAAAACATACACACATCCCCTAGAGCAACTTTTGCTTGCATTTATCCTTGAGGTAATATTTTAGCATAAGGTAAAAGTCACTTGCAACCATTTGCTACCGACAGGAGAGGAGAAACGGTGGGTGGCTGTCAGTGCAAACCGGTAATCAGGGACCTCCTCCGGTTCTACTCCATGCGAAGGCTCTGCCGTGGCCACCGGGTGTACATAGCTGGTCGCTGCCATCTCTACCAAAAAAGGTCCCGCCGACCACTGCTGCCTTGGCTCAGCCACCTCGCCAGCACAGTGCGTTGCTCCAGCAGCTGGATGGAGCTGACTTGCCCGTGTGCATTGTGCTGGCCCATATGGAAGCCCCTTGGCTGGGGCAAGGCCGTGCAGGCTGGGTGGAAAGTGTCCCCGCTCTTCACAATTCAGATGGTGAAGGGGGAGGGAGAGCTTTTGGAGCGTGTCGTGCACCACCGCGGTACGCGAGGGTCGCCCGCTGGAGGAGATACTGCAGCGAAATTGCAGTTAAGGGACAGCGAGCACTGCTCTTGAGAGCTCTAATGGAGCTGGGAGGAAAGCCAATCCTCCACCCCACTGCCCCCTCCCCAATACCTTGTCCTTACTGAAGAAGCACAAACAAAAAAGGAACTGAAATTAAAATTTACCACCAAAAAAAAAAAAAAAGGAAAAAAAAGAAAGAGAGAGAGAAAATGGAACCTTGTACAGTGACAGTGAGCTCCACTAACCTGTTTCTTTTTTGTGTATTCCCCCCTACCCCCCAACTCCCCTGCCCTCTGTGGACCAATTACTGATTTAAGTAATGTCTGTGCTCAGTGTTTCCATTCACATTATACAGGAAATCTAATATATTGGGGTGGAAATGAATATCCTATGGGATAAAATAATAGAGCTCATAATGGGGAAAAAGACAAACAAATATTGCCTGAAAATGCCATCACATTTCTGTTTGCATGTTGGCTGTTTTCATTTTCAGTGTATTTTTCTCCAGCCAATGTTGTAGAGTGTAGTAATTCATCTGCATACATGCTACTATTCTGAGTATCACTTTTTATTTCTGGAACACTTTCTTGTAGAAGAGATTCATGCTGGATGACTCATGGAAGAAAAAATACCCCCCACACCCCAAATCTCACCACCTCTTTAAAGAAAACATGTTGTACAAACCAAACAACCAAAAAAACCCCACATGTTTCTGCAGTTTCAGTGAAAATATTTAGTTGTCACCGGTTTGTTTTTAAGAGGTTATATTTTCTTCTAGGTTAGACACTGCAGAGGCCTTTCATTGCATTTCTGTTTTTCTTCATTTAAGACAGGATGAATCACTGATGATAAGACTATGCTTTTAAAATGTTTTGAGAAATGCAGATACTGGATTATGAACTGTACTCTATTTTATCACCAGCCATCTGCAATAAGAAAGTGTAGCTAATATATAATGGATGCTGAAAGTGACAGAAGAATTCAGCTGAGCAAGCCAATGTATAGGAGCTAGAGATCTACAGGAACCTTATGTTTATACTTGGAACTTTACAGCCTCCCAGGCAGTGAAGTTCATATCTTGAAGCACTGAATAATGATTAATGCATGTATACATAATAATAACTATTAAAAAAAAAAAACTGCTGAAAATTACCGGAACTGTTCTGTGTTAGATTATACCATTTTAGATTCTGTTGCAGAAACTGTTCATTTAATATATCTCTAAATATATTCAGTATGTTACCATAAATAAAGGGGTGATTTCAATATTTCACCAAAAAATAAAAAATAATTAAAAAAAAATGTCCCAGTGTTACCCTTTTTGTGGTTGGCATAACTACTCCAAAATCAAAATTGGAATTAGTGGTTTATGGCTTCATTAGTGAAGAATAGGTCACGGTTGCTTCAGCTGAAAGTCTTTAACAAAAAAGTGTATGCGTGTGCGTGAATGTGAACATGTGTCTGTCTATGTGTGTTTTAAGTAGGGTGGCAATAGAATCTCATATTCCACCCCGTCTTAACTAATGTCTTATTTCTGTTAAGAAATTAAATATAAAGTCAAAACTATGTTTTTTAAATTTTCATTGTGATGTCATGCTTCCGTCCTTTTTCGACTTTTTTTTTTTTTTCCCTGAATGACAGTTTACATACATTATTTTTATAAAATATTTTAAGCTAATGAGATTGAGTGCAGAATTATCTCTGAGTCCAGTGGTTTCTACCTCTTGGTGCCTATATGCAAATATCCTTCCATATTATTTGGATTCTCTTTTATGGCTTGATGGTAGGTTTAGAAATGCTTGCAATTACAAAAATGCTAATCAGGTTACAGGAATACTTTTTAAGCTTTTGACCCTCATTACACTAAAGAAAATGACGATTCTTTAAAAAAGAAGAAATAGATCTGGACTTGATAAAGGAAACATTTCAATTTAGTGTTAGATCGTGAAAAGTTCTTGAAATTCAGTAAAGGTCATAAGAGTTTCAGTTTTAAAAAGGAGTCGTTACATGTAATATATGGCAAAGATTACTTTTGCAGCTGAAATTGATGATTGTTAACATTCAGAGAACATAAATCAAAAGATGTTGGCTAGAAATACAAAGCCTGAAGTGTGTGAGATTGTAGTTGAATCAATTTGCTGGGGTTGAAAGTGGGAAGAAGCTTTGCTCTGTCCTAGTGTTAAGTCATTACATTGCCCCGCCACAGTCTGTAGGGCAGCATGTTTTCTCACTGCTTTTAGCAGTATGTTTCTGCAAAGTCCACTAAGGGGTGAAAAATCTGTTCCATAAAGCTGCGTTATTGGCATGTTCCTATATATGTAGACCTTCTTGCACATTTTATTAACCACTTCTTTCAGTTCATTCATCCAGTGCTCATAAACATGTTCCCCTCAAACAATTTATTTTTATTTTTTTTGGCTTTGCACATACATGTGCACAGTGATCACTGATCATATGTGTGGTATGACAACTTAAAGAAGTTGCCAAGGCCTAGATCAAACATGAAACAAGAAAATGCAATTTGATTCAAATATAATTTGAAATTGGAATTGCAGGAAAGGCTTTTACGAACATTCAGTTGTTATACATTTAACTCATGTTAACATCTCTGACAATACAGCCCTGTCTCTTTTGATGCTTTGAAATTATATCCATTTAATACTTTTACATTTAGTAATACATTTAGGCCAGAAAAAAAAGGTAAGACATTTTGAGCCCTTATCTAGAGCATTTAAACAAATGTGCTAGTTCTCTCTCTCTCTTTCCCTCCCTCTCTCTACTATGTCTGCTTTGGCAAAGGCCACAACTATTTTAAAAAGTTGGGGTGAGATAGCTTTTTATTATTATTATTATTATTATTTTAATAACACAACTAGCTGGCTGAACCAGTTGTTTGGAAATTATGAAAAAATCTTTCATCACTATGGGATCAGGTCCTGGCTCTGTTACCCAGCCAACTAATTTACTCTGTTTTATAGTCACTGTTGATGTCAGAATTTAAAACCATAATGTACCACTTGCTTTTCAAGTAAAGCTTGAAACACTCCTGAGATTTGGTAACATACAGTATCTTCATCTCTGAAGCAATTACAGGAGATACAAAAATGAGATTAACTTGGCATGTCTACAAACTTTGAGTACAGCCATTTGAAATTTTAGCATATGCTTAGGATTTCAAAGGGTTTTGGCTCATATTAGTAATTTTTATGATGTGTATTGTTAATGTGTTCTGTTTATTATGATGCAAACTGGCAGTCTCTTCCCCAGGCCTCTCCATCAGAAAACAAGTTAGAGTCTAAAAAGTGGTTTTATGTTAGAAACTGCTTTATGAAGAACAAAGGAAGAAAGCTAGGCTTCATTTCCTCTTTGATTATTACTTCACATAGGTTCTTATGTTTATTTACCTTTGTACTGTAATCAAGAAAAGTAGGTGGACAGTCCACTTCATTCAAAACAAAAGCCATGACAATTTTCTCAGCTTCTTTTGTTCTTGCTGACCTTGTTTACTCAATTTGTTTACTGTGGAGTGTAGTAAGTTATGAAGACGGAGGGAGATAATGGCTATATTTTCCAATACTGTTACCCATCACTGGGTTAGGGATCAATATTGAAGGGGGGGGTGGGGGGAAGGCAAAAACATGCAGAACTTTGGCAAGGTCTACAATTTTAAATGCACAAGGAAGGAGGAGGTGGGGAGGAAGCAAGTCTTGGCACTGCAAGAAATATCAATGCTCTTCTTTCAGTGCCAAGTCATTTTTCAGTAGTGACCTGGGGCTCCACTGTCTCTATAGTGCAATGTTTAGCAAATTAGTTTTTGTTTGCTGGTATTTACCTGTGAAAACCAATCCACTCACCTCCTGTCAAAACCAGCCATATATCATGGCCATTTAGTTTGCCAGATATGTGACTATTGCATAGCAAGCACACTGCTCCTTTTTTTTTGTTTGTTTGTTTTTGTTATTACTAGTAAGCGATGATGCTGTAAGCAGCAATTTTTTCAACAGTGGAACTTACATGAGCTTGTCTGCTTCTAGGTAGCATGGAAAAAAAAGATAGCTTTGCTTCAACCCTTCACGTAGCATCTGTTATTTTTGGTAACCATTTTTATTTCTTTAAGAAGGAAAAACAAACAGGCGAACCTGAAGGCTTACCTAACCTATTTAATTTTGCTGTGTTTATAAATGATAAATTCTAGAAGTCAAACAGGCTATAAAATGGTGTGTGTGCATGGGTATATTTAAATCCTCTCCCTTTTTGTCTCTCCCTCTGTCTGAAGTCATGGCAGCCAAAATGATATTAGTGCTGTAAAGCATTGTAGTGTTTTTTTTCTCGTATTCTTACATGCTTTTAGCACTCAAGACATGATGTAATCATCTACAAACATTTGACTCACCAATCCTGACCACAGTCTGTCTACCTCGTAAAACCAGTTTAGTCCTCCACTCCACATGCAGTGCTAGGACACGTACACTAAATTCCTAATAGTGCATTTAATTTCTGTTGGCTGAATTCTTAGTATCACTGAGTACTTGGAAATTGCATTGGTCCACACAGTATGATTGTTCCCTTTCTTTCTTTACTAAGAAAGATTCTGAATTAAATCTTTTTCTTTTCAGTTGAATTGAAGTAACAATTTTCAATACATTTATAGATGGCCGGTGCTTTTCCTTTTTTTTTTTTTCTTTCTTTCTTTCTTTCTTTCTTATTAATACTTTACAATATTTTTATAGAACGCCAAAGATACCCTCTTGCATAGGTACAGCTGATAAACCTACTCAATGCTAATTAGCACCCCACCATTTGGGTTCCCAGAGTTCAGTAGCAGCTGGATATCTGCATCTCTTTGGATATGATGTATAGAAAGAACACTGCCTTGCAGAAATGTCTGCCTATATTCAAGACGATGTATATGAGACAAGTGCCCTTCATATTAGCATTTTTACATTTAGCTCTACACTCTCTAACAGTGCATGCAATAGACCGCCTTCCCAATGTAAACAGGTATTTCAAGGTAAAAAGAATCAGTGGCGTCAAAGAAGGACGCTGCTCCACAAGAAATAAGCCCTGCAGATATGTAGATTCACATAAATGCATTGAATGTAGTAAAGCAGTAAAAGACTAAAAACAAAACAAAATCAAAGCAACATTTGAAATCTCTTTAGCAATATAGATACAACTGAAAGGTGATTGCTGAAAGCCTTAAAGATTATGAAACATATATAAACTGCTGTCAGAGGAAGGCAGACAGGCAGCAGGTAAAACCCCTGTGGCGTGCTGGTGCTGCAGCAGAATGGCACTGGCAGCACTGCTCCACTTGAGCACCCTGTTATGACCGTGCAAAACTGCTACATTTTGACCTTAGTGACTAACTTAAAGCAAAGTTGTCATCACGTGGCAATATCAGCATGCAGAGAAGAAAAATTATGTAAATAGTCTGAAATTAACCTTGTGAAGGCAATGAATGATGACAGTAGATATTGCTGTGGACACTCTGACAGCTCTATAGAATTTAGAAACATAATACAGGTGTAGAACGTAATTTTTATTGCTTATTGCCCTATGTCCTAATTTTAGTTATTCTAAGTCTAATATATCAAAACCAGTCCACATAGTGACAAAAGCAGCACGGAATCATCTCAGGTAGGCAGGTAATATTTAGCATTAAAAGAACAATAACAATTAACACTCCTAAAATATTCCTCAGTTTGTTCTAACTATGTTCATGTCATTTGTGTAAGCTTTTTGTGCTCTTCCAGTAGGAAGATTTCTTCATGGGAATAATCACAAAAAAGAACAATTACATGATGCTTTACTTAAATTTATTAAATGGCTATTTATGTTAAAAGCTATGCCAGCATATTTTTGGCAATACAAAGCTCAATTTAGATTCTTCCAGCCTGGAAACAGAAATAGCGCCATCTGACCTCACAATATAGTCAAACGACTTATGAATATTTTATATCAAATATCTGTTTGAGAGACCCCAGCTGAGCTAATATCTGCAAAATCACAAAGATAAAAAAAATAATGTTCATTCAAAATTATTAGTCCCTTTTAGGAAGCTCTCAGTAATAAATGACTAATGTTGTTAGAGAATATTTGCAATAGCAGATAAGTTAATCTTTTAAGAAATCTTTCCAAGTTGCCTCTGACAGGCAGAGCTCCAGTTTTGCAGGTTCTTCCATCTGTGTAGCCAACTTCTGTTCTAGTAAATAACGTATGGAGCTTGAGGTAATATTGCTGGTTTGTCTGAAAAATGTTGGGCAGTTTTTGAAATTTGTTGATATGTATATATCAAGAATCTTTCAGCAATAACTGAGCTTTCCTCACTGATATTTTTACTGAGACAGATCTTTTATTCACAGTGAAGGAAGAAGTATTTAGAAAGTAATTATTATTTGTAATGAACTGTGGAAAGTGTTGGACTGTGTTAATAGATTTGCTCGAACTCAATTTCAGTTACTGGACCTAACATGCTGAGAGACTTCCATGGCTCCCAGTAAAGTAAGAGTTTCAACTGTGCTGGAAATATTAAATCAGACCTAGCCTAATTAAGGTAACTGTCAAATAATTTGTAACAGTTCTGTTTAATATTTTCTATAACTTCAAATATGAATTAAATGCTCTTTAAAAGTCTTAAATTGATCATCAACAGCATAGTCCAACTTTGGCAGCTGCTTGGGCAGCAGATCTGGGATAGAGGACATTGGCATGCCCAGCAGCATTAAGTTGTAATTTTCTTCTTTATCCACCACCCAGCTGGAAGTACAGGAGGGAGGAGGCTTTATCTGTTTGGGTAACATTTCTTGCTGAAACAGTTGTTCTCTGTCTCTTTGTGAGATGAGACACTTTAAGATATGGAAACACAAGTTGAGACAAGTTGGACAACTTGAATTGCCCTGGTCTGGCATGGGGAGCCACACTTATGGGAAGATGCACCTGCAGGAGGGAATGCACTGCTGCAAATCTCCCTGTGCCAAAGGAATTCTGCAGACCTGTGCTGGAAAACTCCATCAATTCTCTTGCTCACCTGAGCTTTGGTTTCTGTAGAAAGGCTCAGGGATTAACAGGCAGTGAAAGCTATACTGACTTTCCTGTTTTTCAGGAAGTGTTTTAAAACCACCAGCCTTTTTCCAGAAGCCGGCAAACTCTCAGCTGCAAACAAAATAGTCATTATTACCCTTTTTAATTTCTGTTACAAAGTCATCAAGACCAATAATGACACTATGAAACTCTTCTCAAGTCAGATGAACAATTTATCTCTATGCTTCCCTAAATCCATATTAATTTCTATTATTTTATATATATATATACATATATTAAAGTTACCATGATTGTGCTTTTTAGTCTTTTTAGATTTACATTTGCAAGCAGTTTGTGTATGTGTATAGGATGGAGGCTTGAAAGCTTTTCTGATACTATGTACAGTATATCTTAATTCACAATAGTCCTATTTCAATTCTATTGAGTTTTAAGGGGGCAACCTCCCCAGTGATTTGTTGGACTGGAACACCTTTTTGACACGCTACTGGCAATAATATTAAAGAGATCAGGACAATTCAATGTCTAGTTAGTAGTTTATGGTGATTTTTCTCCAGCTTACAGGCTCTGCACTAGTTAAATGCAACTGCAGCAGTAAGGAAAAGCTGTAGGGGGCTTATAAAAAAGATGGAGAACAACTCTTTGCTCAATCAGATAATGATAGGACAAGGGGAATGGTTTTAAATTAAAAGAGGGGAGATTTAGATTAGAGGTTAGGAGGAAATTCTTCACTCAGAGGGTGGTGAGGCACTGGAACAGGTTGCCCAGAGAGGTTGTGGGTGCCCCATCTCTGGAGGTGTTCAAGACCAGGTTGGATGAGGCCCTGAGCAACCAGATTTAGTGGGTGGCATCCCTGCCTATGGCAGGGGGGTTGGAACTAGATTATCTTAAAAATCCCTTCCAACCCAAACAATTCTATAATTCTGTGATTCATTCTTTAATGTCCCCCTCGTTCTTCCTGATATAAGCAGAGGAGGCTTAACATTTTAGTAAGAGTATCACCTGATACAACTCTGTTGAAGTCTATGACCACAAATCATACCAAGTGATAATTTCTGTGGGTTTGAAGCTTTGCCAGAAAAAGCTGAATTTGGATGAAGAACATTTCCAGTCCCTAAGATGGATCTTAACATTCCCAATTGTGTGCCTGAAACTGCTCAATGGACACTTATTAAAATCATATATGTGTAAGAATTTCTAGTGACAAGAAAACTTTATTTTTTAATTAGAATATTGGTTTGACTTTTGAATATGTCACTTTGGAATGGCCAAATAACATTAAGCTGTTATAAAAATAGGGGATTTGAAATTTATAGTGAATTTTAGGCAGAAAGAGATAAAATTCTGTACTGAATCACGCCTGGTAAGAGGTCCATGCATTTTAAATAAAAGCAATGACTTAAGAGTTTTAAAAATAGATTTTAATGGAAAAGAATTAAAAAAAAATTCTAGTTCCCCTGAGGTGTGTACATACGTATGTTGTCTTACATGTTGTTTCAGTGTGACATAGCCCTCTAAGAAAAATCTCATGCCAACCTCTGCCTGGCTCTCAATGAGAAGAAGGAATCCTGAAATCCTGTGCATTGACAAAGTTATCACCAAGGTGTTTTATATCAGAAATCTTTTGGGCTTTTTTTTTTTTTAATACAAATGAAAATTAGGGTCTTGAAGGCTCTTTGTGCTTGCCCTGCCCTTTTAGTTTCCCAGATATTGTAAGGTTTTTTTTTTGTTTTGTTTTTTTGGTTTTTTTTGGTCTCTGTCTCCAGTACAGGTATGGATTGTAGTTCTGGAGAAAAATATTGGGACAAAATTTATGAAACAACCTATCTTTGTTTCTTCTGTAAGGCTAGAGACTAATTTACATCCCATTTGGAATTTGGCTTTCCCTTCTAATAATGGCATTTGGCAAAACAATAAATAAAGACAGCAGTATTTACATATAAGTATTTTCACCAGATACTAGCAGAAGAGAATTAAGGGATGTAGCTGTAGAATCTTTGTTTCATAATCCTCTAAAGAAAGGTTTGATTGCTTGGATTTTTACATGTCAGATCTGGTATTTCTGTGTTGGTATTGTAGGTGTATAATATACATATTCATATATTATATATAGATAACATACAATTATACATAAGTATGTGTGTATGTATGTATATTAAAAGAATTTACAATCTCTGATTCCTTGTCCCTCAACTTCAATAAATAATAATAATAATAATAATAATAATAAACAAAGTGGCTAGGGTGACAGGAGCAGATTTTAGTTCTGAGTGTTTTGCAAATGGAAGTGCCTTCCACATACCCAAACCAGGGCTGACAATTTCCAGAAGCAGATGGGAGTGTTTCTAGTAGGTTAATATGAGACAGATTTCTGGAGTATTCTGGTTTACCCTTTTTATGCTCCAAGTTCTCATCTTGCCCTGTATAGAGAGCTTTTGTTCCGTATTTTGTAATTTGGAGTTGGGCACCTAAAAGCTATGTATTGCAACATCCAATTTGTACTTATACCCTCTGTAAGTCCTTGCATAAATCAGTTTTGGCTCAGCCTCCTAGAGAATGAGGGAGCTATCCTGGAGTAGGAGAGCTATCAAGACTTAACTGTTTCTGTAGAGGAAGTTATAGGGAAACACTGAAAAGTCTTACTGATGCAAGAAAGAAACATTTTGGTGAGAACCAAATTCTTAGGTTAAGATTTTAAAAGCAAGTGGTTTGTTCACTTCAAACCATTGAACACTGAGTTACAATTACGACTATTGACTTGCTCAGTCTCTTTTTGCTGTTCATGTATCTCCACCAGCCTTGGTACTCCAAGTCTACAGACTTAGTAGCATGACCAGACTTAGTCTTGGAAATGCTCCACAAAAATTGGTGTGTCAAACAATGCATGGTGGAATAACCTAAATGTGAACTCTACATTGCTTTGTTTTGTGTCTGGCATGCACTATTATTTTACATGTAACTTTAAGCACTTCATAACATTTCCATTAATACTGTTGATGGTTGACCTTGGACACAGACATACATTTTACTTTTACCACTTTTGCAATTGCATATACTAAAGTCGCTGAACACATGACTGCTTTTTGTGAACTTAAATGGTAGTTTAAGTAAGAAATAAAATGCAGATTTTTATTTTTTTCATACATGTGATAGCAACAGAATCTACAAAGCAACACCAAACAACTGTATGTACTCTAGGTCTTCTTAACCCATTTTAAGTATAATTTAGCTGTCTGAAGAACATAATAAAGAAATCCTGGCACTCCCTATTTAAATTCTATCTTTATCCAGACAAGATTACCCATATTCTCCCCCAAGTACACATGAAACAAAATAGCCAGAAATACAGGTTTGTAGAATCTTTCCTTAGATGTTAAAGTTTTTCTGTATTGCGTAAATGAAGGCAACCCCACTGTGAAGTTACAGATATCTGGTATTTGAGGTAAGAGAGCAGAAAGTGGAAGGTCCCAGCCTAACACAGCTGCATTGACACAATAACTCTGCCAATATTGGTAGTTTGGTGCTGAAGATGGGTGTGAAAATCTTAACTTAAATTTTATCATGACTTGGTCCACACTTTCTAAAGTTTTCATAAGAATTTCAGGTTAATGTACCCAAAACATTCTACTGTGAATCAGTTGATTTATGTTTGGTTTTGACTCCAGATCTGCAAAACTGGCATGAGCATAGCCTTTGGAATGCAACTCTTATACAGGCAAGCTGTGTTTGGTTTCAGGTTTCTTAGAGGCTTATATGCAAAAATGCCTCATTGCTTAAATTGATACCTCTAATTAAACATATTCAGTGCACTGCAATAGCTGTTCTTTAGTATTACAGCTCAGACTAATCCCCAGTGTAACTCTCCTTAAGTCAGTGGGGATAAACTAGGGCAGAGATAGGCCTCTTTCCCCCACAGTGTCTTTTTCAGTAAGTTTATGCTTCTTTTAATGCCATGTCTAGATACAAGAAGTATATTTTTGTCTCTGGAATAATCCCATTCTTTTTTAAAGATATGACGTCTGAAAGAAAATATGGAAGTCTCAGTATATCTTTGGTGATACTCTTTGAGTAACTTCATTTTCAGTCTGAGGCTTTGAGTCGTCCTTCAAATCCAGCACCCTCTGTTAAATTTTATTTCCTTTTTAGTAGAATAACATTTGTTTTTGTTGAAAACTCATTGTTATGGAACCTTTTGAATATTTAGTCAGATGGAGTCATGCAAATAAGAGAGAGACTACTTCTACATTCATGAATTAAAAAAGAATCAACTTTTCTGATGTCATTTCATTGATGGGAGGGACTGGGATAGTTAAATATATGCAGAAGTATTTGAAGGATTGAGGTGTCTCAGTGGCTTAGCAAATACTTGCATTGTTATTGCAATCTGACAATTGGTTGGCTCACTTCACTTGTTTAATATAATTTCATTTTCTTGGAAATGTACTGTAAGATTACTTCTTATGGAAAGCAAAGATGATTAGAGTATGTTAGGTTCCCTCCACTCTGTAGCAGTAGAGTGGGAGGATGGAGGAGGGATCTAGCTTGTCAACTTACAACTCCTCTGAAGGCTCTTTGTGCTTGCCCTGCCCTCTTAGCTTTTCAGATATTGTAAGGTTCTTTTGATCAGATTAATATACCAAATTTATAAAAATTCAAAGGTGTGAGGGTTCGGAGAGGGAAGACTTGCTTATCTCTGGTAATGAAACATATTGAGTAATCGCTTGAAGTATTTGATATACAATTCAATTAAATAGATGTCTGTTGCCTAAATTGAGTGGATTACTTTTCTATTTTAATTTGAAAATGTAATGAAAGTATTAGGAACATGTAACATAATGTGATGCAAAGAAGTCAAATGATGATTCTAACTTCACTCCAAATCACCGAAGAAAAGCAATACAATAAATTAAAAGGATCAGACCAAATACTTCCTTATATAACATACTCAGTAACATCTGGAATTATAATACCTAGAGTTAACATTATGTAGCTGCATGATTCTGATCCTTGTAATCTACATGGATTATCAGAAAAGTCTGCACAGGAATTTCTCTCTTCTTGGAATTGTATTCTATTGCATCGTGGTTTCAAGGTCTGGTAGCAATGCCTTCCAAAAATGCAATTGCTTTAGTGACTCTCAAATAACTGTGCTACTTAGCAGAACCGTTAGTCTTATTTTGTTTTTTCTTTCTAGCAGAGAGGGACTTTAAGCTAAACATGTTAACTGAGACCTTTTCTTTTGCTGTGGAGTGATGGTCTGTTATGCCCAAGGCTTTATTTTTTATTTTATTTTTTTGAGCACCTTAGTAAGGAGGTGGATGAAAGATAGTCTTTGAATTGAATAAACTGACATGTTTGAGGGGGCTTGTTTTTATATTAAACCTGTTTCAAGATATATTTTTAGCTGGTTCAAGAAATGCTGAATTCTAGACTGAATAACCGAAGGAAAAAATGGTGAATGTCTAAACTGAGTTTGAAGTATACACAAAGTGAGTTATTAATAGCTATATAGGGCTATAAGTAAATATTCTGAACAGTGTTATTGCATGAGCAAAAAGGGGACTCCCTGAAAAAAGTTATTTAAATGTGTTTTATTCTTATCCTATGTTTAGCTCCTAGGACAAAGACTATATTGTTGTAAGGTGCCTTGATACAAGACCAGAATGTACCTAGGCTGACTGAAGAGCAGGCCATGAAAGCTATTATTATCTGAGATCTTATAATATTTTTCTTTCTTCAGAGGTTTTAGGCTGTTCCTGGCCTATATAAAAATGCAGATGAATAGTATCTGCCCCTTCCACTATGCTTTGCCATCTGTAGTCAGCAGTGATATCTGCACATCAGTATGCTAAATGTAGAGGGCAGACCATTCCTTTCAACCTTTTATAGCAAGCACTGCCATTTATTATTTTTATTGTTACTTATTATTTATTAGTTTTAGAAGTTCTCCCCTATAAATGGTAATCAAAGATATAGATGATACTGTCCTGTAGCTTTTTCTTTACAGATACCAGCTGTGTAGTCAACACAGAAAACCTTATGGCAAAATCTGTGTCAGAATCTATAAAAAATACTTTGCTTTTTAAGTGAGGAAAAAGTTCTGAATGGAGTGAATAATAACATGTGAATTTATCATGAAATGATTTTATGTCACGGGATAGAAAAGCATTCAAGGAAAATGTGGATGAGATACAGAAAAGTGAAAAAATCATAAATAAGTCATATAACTTAACCCAATATTTTTTTCATATTTCTTTATGTCTAGCTTTTGGTGAATAGTTTATGCTACTTTCCTGAAAACTTGTGTGTGTAATTGTAACTGGAATGTAATCAATAGATTTACCCACCAATGAGCACAATTTATATTAGCCAGGGACAGGGATTCCCATTCATTAAATCTGTGGAGGACATGCCTTTATCTATTTCCATGGATGCAGCCTGGAGCACCCAACATGTCATGGCTTAAATAAATTAGGCCTGACATGCCTGCATTTCTGGAAAATAGGGCAAACATTTCTTTTGTCCTTTGTGTCTTGTCTGCAAAAGCGGTGGTGCTTTCCCCCCACCTATAGAGTATGAGAGTAGATAATTTTCCTCGCTTAATAAACTTTTTTGAAATTACAGGAATATTTTACACAAAAATACAAAACCTGGATCTCCAGATTTTCATAGGTATCAAAAGAAGGACAGTCAAACTACCAGCTACCACTTATTCCAGTTCTCAAAGCATCTGACTAAAGCAGCTCTAACAGGTGTAAGCTTGCCAAAATTGAAGTTTCCGTAACCTTTCTTTATAAATAGCCAGTTTGTTAGAACTTCTCCACTGAAAAAGAATGTATTCACTTTCCCAGAAAGACGCTAGCCCTGTGGTCAAGGGATTTTTGGGTCTAGGAAACCCAAGCTAAATTCGTGAAGTGAATACACATTTGCATAAATCTAAACCACTACAAAAAGAGATTATTGAACAAGTAACCCCAGTTAGTCAACAGCCCAAACACTGGGACTTTTTTTTTCTGAGACATTGAGGACTTGTAGAGCAGACTTATATAGGCCTTTGATTAAAATACATACATTCTTGATTTCTTCAAGTTTTTTTAAAATTTTATAAAGTTTTGCTTCCATAGTAACTATGCACAAAAGTGTAGCTTACATATAGATGTGCATAAAAGACAAATTTTGAAGAACTTTGCGACACAGAAAAAAAGTTAAATACAACAAGCATTTTCCCTCCCTCTCCTATTCACAATCAATAGCATCCTGGAGAAAAAGATCAGCCAAAATGCTATGGAAGAATACTTATGAGTATTAATCTGTAACTTTGTGCTTGCAGGGGCATGTGCAAACACCAAAGCCTGATTCAAGGGAGATGGCATTCTTATTTCTTCCAGGCTTTCAAATTTTTCAAACTTTTTTTCCATGGTTTCAAATTGGTCCCCTATAACAGAGAAAGAAGAGACAGCTTTATAAAAGTGAACTCAGGATAGCTTGATTTGTCACATTTTTCTGTTCTGCAGAAGGGTCGTGTCAGGGATCTGCTAGTGAGAACACAGGTAACCTGTTTATGCAGTGGAGCATGTGGGTGTTCAGGGAGTTAGTCAAATTATGATATTTGAAGACCCTGTGACTTTGGTTAGTAATTTTTTATTTTTATTTTTATTTTTTCCCAAATGATTTCAATGGCCCTGAGCTCTGGTGCTCAAGACTGCTATTGTAGACAGCAGGGGGAAGCTAATCATGCCATAAAATATTTGCAGGAAGACTTTTCACTGGCATCTTTAACAGTCTTCGCTGGTCTATTTTTGGACCCCACTCCATTAGTATATATGGACCAATGCTTTTACAGAACACTGTATAATATGATCATATGATCTTTGTCATAGACAGGAAAACCAATGTTATCTTCACTGGTCCTAATAAAACTTTCTTATACATTTTTTTATCTGTTATACTGCATTGTGGTGGCTATTTTTGCTTATGCTTTTTAGAATACAGAAACCTTATGGAGTTTGTGGAGTAGCTATATTCTTGATTATAACTGCATCTATGGGGGTATGATCTCGTGTGTTTTTTTTTTATTATTATTATATATATTTTTTTAAGGAAATGTAAACATTTGCTTATCAAGACACACTATGAATTAAAACCTAGATGTTTTCCAGCATGTCACATGGCACATATTTATCCCTGTATCAAAAAATAACAATAAAAAATTAAATTGCAAAAAAGCAGTGAGTGATTGCAATAGATTATTTTGGCAATAATACTCATATTTTCATGATACAATACAGTTACACAACTAATATTTATTTAATTATTTAAGTACGTTATAACATGTCTTAATCTTTATAAAAACTAGATCTGTATGCCTGGACATAGACTCTCCATAAAATATCTGTTTACTTGATTCTAGCCAATATTTCTCCCATTGATTTCCAACTTCCTATTCTTTTATTTCCATTCTTTCTCTGCCTGCTGCTTTACTTCCCCTTAGCTTCCCTTTGCTTCCTTTCCACTCATCCCCTCTCCGAAATATCCTAACTCCTTGCCCTTAACATCATCTTGAGGGCTTTATGCTTTATCAACACCTGCTCTCCTTTCATGGTTGCCCCCTTGCTGAACTCATCACTTAGGACTGCAATCCAGAACTGCTATTCATTTGCAGACCCAGCCTTTTTCCAACAAATGAAGAGTGGCTGGTGTGCTGACCAGCACAGCAAAGCAAAAATTCTAAGAAAGTCAGTGATAATTTCCAGTTTGTGGTAAATTAAATGACTTGTCTCTTCCTTTTGGAGGGCTGCTGTCCTGTTAGTGTGCATGTTTAAGGTTGAACTAGACGATCTTACAGATCTTTTCCAACCTGAATGATTCTGTGATTCTAACAATTCTATATTTTTGTTTTACATGCATGCCCAACTTGTTACATTGCAGTAACTGTAGTTAACCTTCAATTTTGGACAATGGGGCAACAAAACAACACCTGATTTCTCGTCTCCTTAAGACAGTATGATGTAAGCTGAGCTCAACTGCTTAACGGTGAAGGGAATGACTCTAATCAAATCTTCAGATATTCAGGTGGTACCAAGCAGGAGGTCGGAGGATAAAGAGGATATTTCTCTCCCTATAATGCAATAGGACATATTTATATTTTGTCTGGTGATGAAAATCCAAAGATTAGTCATTGCTGGACACAGTGCATGTATTTTGAGAGGACATAAAACTCTGTTCTAGTAAGTCTCAACCTTAACAGTTAACTACATTTTATCCCTCTTTTTCCCTATCTCTGTGGGAATAACAAACTGCCAAGAACTGTCTGTTTTTTCCTTCTCAACACAAAGCACGGGTTGCCTGCTAGGATAACTTCAATTTTTCATCTTCTTTTTCCAGAAAGTCTTGGTCATGGACAGAACCTCAGTTGTGGTTTTTTTTTTCTTTTTTTCTTTTTTTTTCCTCCCACAAACAGCTCAATCTCCTGAGGGCTGAACTGGTTTAGTGTCATTAAAGTGTAGTGGAGGTTTTATGAAAAGTAATGGTTTGGGAGTTAGAGACAATCAGACCATGTGATCTACTTGTTTTTTCTGTTCTTTCTAATCCATAGAAAGAATAGTATGAAAAATATTTATGTTTGCTGGTTTGGTTTATGATTCTTTTAGAACTTCAGGTACTTCATTCAGAGTGGGAATTTTATTGGTGGGAAAAGTTCCTGAGTCAAATAACTTGAAGTACGTTTAATTTAGGAATGCATGTAGGAAAAACAATGAAATTACAAATAATTTATCTTAGCAAGTATCTCTCAAGCCACCATGAACTGAGTAGTGCTTTATGTTCAAGAGATTATCCTTTAAAATGCACTGCTGTCTAATGTGTCTGTGGCTGTATTTCATTATCTGTTTGGAAATCCTGTACTTTTGGTCCTCTCTACTTTTTCTCCCTGTTAATGTTGAGCAAGAAATGGTACCACTTACTCTTTTGTCTACCTGTGAAAGACCATAACCAAAATAATTTTAACATATATGTGGGCTGGTTTTGTGAATCAAAATTCTGAAAATGGTGCATACTTCAGAAACATGTCGGTTTCTGAAATAAAAGCATTTATGTCTTTATGCATGGGAAAGAATAATGAACAAATTGTCTCTATTTCAGTAAGTATTTATTTTTGTTATGCACATATACATAGGCTGGCCTACATATACAAGAACTATAAAGTAATTCAATAATTTCGCCCCAGTCCATGCAAATGTGTCATAGATCCACAGGGCTACAAAAGGTCATGTCCCTTGTTGCGTGTTACCTGTAATAACAACAGCCAAGTAGATGTACATAACAAGAGTTTCCATCACTCTTCTCTCAGCACCTCTCTCACTGCTTCCCTCCCTCTCTCACCCTGGAGCTAGCTTTGACTTCACTCCTTTGACTTCAAGTTTGACATCCTTCTAATGTGGTCACTTCTGAAGTCTACCTACCTGTTGTTTTTTTTTGTTGCTGTTTGTTTGTTTGTTTTGTTTTGTTTTGTTTTGTTTTTCAATTAAATAACAGTGGTTTGACAACTAGCAGAGAAAATTGACATAATGTTTCATTAATGCTTGCGCTATGCAGTTAAAATGTGTAAAAACTATTTCTAGTCAATTTTTAATAAGGCTTGGTGACATTGAGCTTTTCCAGTGCTAAATGAAAGAGGCATTGCTACATAGCACTATCTGCGTAGTCAGAGTTTGCTAGTGGAGTGTGTCCATTTCATGATATTAGTTATGTATTTGTCTCAGCATATGCTTGTTTCATTTAAAGATATCAGAAGTTAATCATTATTTCTTTCCCAAGCATGCTTTTGAAAAATAACACTTTAAAAATTATTATTATATTCATCATAAAAATGAAAAATTCTTTGAAAATCTGTTTGCAGTACAGTTTTCTTCTGATTAATAACCCTTGGAAATCTGTGCTCATTATACCATAAACATGACCTTTATAAAAACAGCAGAAAAATCCAACTGCAGAATATGCCAGGTCAAAGATTTTTTAAATGTCAGAAAGTGTAAAGCTTTAAAAATAATGCCATTGTATAATAGTTGGCTGATGATTGTATTTTTACTTTATTTATTTATGGTGAATTTTTAAAGTTGTGGTTAGGATCTATTAAAACCATGATCCCAGGGGAACACACTTCAGGATAATTCTTAATGCCCCTCAGCAGCTTCCTCCCTGTGGTTAAATACTCCATTTAAATTGGACATTTTTGGTAGGCCTGTATCTGGTCAGTTCTCCAGCAGAGGCTACCAACCTCATGTTCTGACCAGCTGGTTAGGAGACATCCACAGAAACAGTGTCAATAACAATGCAGTCAGTCTGGCAGTCAGAAAATTTCATCAGCAGAAGTATCTCACCAGTGTACATGCAATTTGGGGAAAATGCATGTTTGCAATGTTGTATCTTTCTTCTGACTTCATCAGATAGTAGCGCTACTCTGAAAAAAAAAGCACACTTCCTACACAACTCAAGATCCACTTTAGCTTCAATCTAAATGTAAACATCCCTGATGCGGGCTGGAAATCACACTCTGGATAGCTGCTTTATGGGGAATAGCAAGCCAAAATGAAGACCTTATAGTCAGGAGAAGAAAAAGAAAAGCTGTTTTTCTTTGATATTCAGACAAACTTTTCTGGCCTGGCATTACCGTGTGGTGTTAAGAATATCAGGATAATACTATGTATTTGTAGCTCACTCACGGCATGGCGGGCTTTTCACTTTCTTGGACTCGCCTTTTTACTAAAGAAAGCTTAAAGTTGTATAAAACATGACCAGCAGGAGAACAAACTTCAGAATGGGACAGGGAATACATATTTTGCCAGAAGGAAAGAGGATTATACTAATAATGTATATATAATGCAGATGTGGATTTATCAGTCCACCCATCTTCCATCTAGTATTATGGCTGGGAAGGATGAACAGGTTTTGATGTCATCTTTGCTATCATGAAATTGCTTGAATCTGAGTGAAAGTGTGTTCATTTCACTACTAGACTAAAATTAGGAAGGATGCTGAAGTGGTCGTAGTACTAAATTTAGGGGCCCAGGGTTCAGTTCCTTGATCTGCCATGTGAACAGGTGATTTATGCTTTGTGCACTGGGTGAAAAATGGAATTGATCTCTTGATAAATGGCAGTGTCCTGGGAATTAATTCCTGAGAATTAATACCAGAGCTGCATGGAGAAAACGAAGGCTGCTTCATATGTTGTGGGGTATTTGGCTTGGTTCTGTAAGGCAATGGGAAATCAAAAGCTTCTGCATCCTCCAGAGGGAGGAGGGGTACTGTTCATGGATGTTCTGCTTGTTGGTCTTCTCTAAAGTCATAACGCTGGCAGTCTCGGGCTCTCTGATTCCCTAGTAGTTGACATGTCTGGTATTTGGTATGGGTAGCTGATAATAAGCAAGGTGTTCAAACTGACCAATTTCTGCTTGTTGCCTTCTACTTGGAAATGGACAGAACTTCACAGAAAGTAGAACACTCATTTTGGAACATTTAGTTTTCAGTAATCCAACAGCTTCCAACAGGGAAAAAAAATAATCCAAATTTGTTTTACCAACTGGAATAAAACCTCAAAGGATTCTGAAGAGCTCATTTAGGTAGGTCATGTCCCTATTGCTAAAATAAAAAGCTTCACTGCTGCCCTTGCACAATTTATAATCCATAGAAGATGTTGCCTGCAGCAACTTAATGGAATTCATTGTTAGATGGTGTTAAGTACTGAAGTTCAGATCATGTTTTTCTGGTAGATTTTATTTAATAAAAAATATTTAAATTGGTAAAGTGTTTTGTTTGGGCATTATCTAGGTATGAGGTGAGAGGGTGATACTTAAGGGAGGCTTTTACATGAGCTTTCTTGTGGCCTAGAGAGGGTATGGTCTGCACTTTGATCCCATTCAGACAGGCTGGATCCAGGTAAGCCAGGTACGTCTTTCTATTAATGCAGATGGAGAATGGCAGGGGAGCAGGAGGGAATAAGGCAGCGAAGAGGGAGTGGGGACCTGAGCATTTTTACTAAAAGTAAGGACAATAATTAAAGGAATAATTAAAGGAATAATTAATAATTAAAGGAATTAACAGATGCCAGGGTATTTATGAGAATTTGTCTCTGGATTTTCCCAGTCCTGCATCATAATAACAGCTTTATAGGATTCTACATAACTGAAAGAAAAATCTACTCCCTTAGGTGTACATTTTTCACTCAAAAACCTTGTGACAGGATATACAATTTTACATTTTTTAAAAAATATTATAGGTATGAAAGAGAAGACTTTAAAAACCTTTGTGTGTATGACTTTGTATGTAAGACTTTAAAAACCTTTGAATATGATGCATAGCCAGAGGCTGCTAAAACTAATAATAAAGAATTCTTTTTCTAAACTAGCTCACTTTGCAAGAATCACAGAATAAATATTGTCTCTAGACAAAATAATGCTTTGAATAGCAACAAGTGACCAGAGCTGAATCAAATTTTCCAGGTGAATACTGTATGTGTGGAAAAATGCACTCTATAAATAAATAGTGGGTACTGATTTGTGCCAAACTGGAAGAATTTTACTTAAAATATATATATATAAAAAAAATAGGGAAAAAATATAAAAATTAGGGAAAAAAAAAAGGGGGGAGGAAAAGGGAGGAAGAGATGAGGACCCAAGAAAATATTTTTGTAATAAGTAGTTTTGAATTGTTTGGTTTTGGATGTTTGAGATTTGCCAAAATGTAAATAATAAAAAGGGTTAAGTATCCTTAGATACTTAAGAAATAAGGAATTTCATTTGGGGTGCAAGAAATGTTTCAGCTGACACAGTGGTTTGGATTCTTTTTCTCCTCCTCTAATTGTTTTTCTTTTTTTTCTTTTTTTTTTTTTTTCTTTCTTGGTTTGGCCAGTGAACTGAAAAATCAATTACTCCCAGATCTCTGCAGCTGAGACAGTGTTGCATTCATCCTCTTCAAAGTGACTAGCAACTGTTAACATTACTAACAGCAAAACCTATGAAAGAAAGGCTTACATTGCCACACAGTGTAGCTGATCCTCAAGTTGTCTCAGGAGAGTCAGCTAGAGCGAGGCTGGTGTGGCTGGAACCCCATTCTGAGAGTTCCTTTCCAGTAGGTGTCAAATATTTAATACAAATATTTTATCAGTTCCTTTTTTTTTTTTCCCCCTTCTGAAAATAAGAGGGAATTACATGAAACAATATTGTGTTTAAAGGCAGATATCCTCATTTTAAAAATATATTTGAGATTATTATATGGTGAAAGGACTCTTCAAAAAAGTCTGTGAATGATGCGGGAGTTGAAAACACTTTGTCTTAAGATCCTCATCTTCCCTTCTGGAAGGGGATGGGGGGAAGGCATTAAAAAAATCAAAAGGACCTGAGTTCTGAAACTACAAGTGGTCAGAACATAGATTTCCTGAGCAGTAAATTCTTAACAGGAATCATGTTATTTGGTTGTATGTAATGTTTCTGTCCATGAAGAATAACATGGGAATAAATATAGGCTATTAGAATCAAATATTCAAGATTAAAAAGTGCACATAAAATTCACAAGTTGCATGTTAACTCATTTTCTGTATCTTGAGTTCATATTTTAATCGTTTGAGGAGTATAAGAACTAATAAGTAGTAGTGAAACCTATTCTACCTTCTCGGTTTAGATAGTACTGCTTATGGAACTGATCTTCTCTATAAAGTGGCAGCCTAGCAGTTCTTAAGAAAAATAGCTGTTCCAAAATTGTAAACCACTCTACAGAGATGAAAGGGAATACCCTACTGACTACAGGTCATGACAAATTACGTTAAGCTAGAATATTCCTAAAAGCAAGATCTGCAATTCATATCACGTTGCTTGTGCTACCTTCTGAAGAAGGTTATTCTTTTGTCTTTGGATGTCTTTAAATTTCCTATTTTCTCTGAAGAGATTCTCTGAAGACCTAAATATGGTATCGACTATTTTTGATAATGAAATTTAATTATCCTTCATGACTAGCCTACTATTCTTAATTGCTTATGTCTTTATTTTTTTCATGAAGAAAATCTGTTCATGTCCACCCTGCCTATTCTTTGACCCACTGGCAAACTAAATTTTTAATGATTTTAAAGTTCTAGGTGGAATCAAGTTACACAAATGTAAGTTTCTCAGCTTTTGTAAAATAGAATATGAGCTCCCCACCACCACCATACCCCCCCCCCCTTTTTTTTTAAAATATTCTGAACAAGGAAAAAAAAAATCTTCTTTTGGCTCAGGCTCTCTAGAATATATTTTAATTCTCACTGGGTGTGAAATGACAGACATTTGGATCCTGCAAGGAGAAAAAAGAAAAAAAAAAAAAAAAAGGGAAGGAAGAAAGGAAGTAAAAGATCATGATACCTTTCTGAACTTACATTTTTAAGTTACCTGAAAGTTAACTTTTAAGCTGGAAACCTGTGCATTCCCAGGCACTGAATGAAAAGTTCTCTGAGATTCTGTCAAGGCAGAATGTACTTGTTGTTTTGACCTTCAATAAGCTATCCTTTGGAGAGGTGGGAGATGGGGTGGAAACTTTGGAAATATCTGTACATGGGAGAAACGTATTACATTACTGGAAAAAAAACGAGACTCCAGGATGGAAGGGAAATTGAACATTAGTTTACGGTGTCTCTGATGTATTGAAAATGACCATACATGTGGCCAGAAGGAAATAAATGTAAAGTAATGAAGGAGTGAAAATGGAATTATGCAGATATTTGCTTTTTTCAATGTTTATGTGTTTATGATGGTAATAGTTAGTGATGGTAATAGTTATGATGGTAATAGTTAGTGATGGAAGAACTGCAAAAAATTTGGATTAATGGGGTATTAATTTAGAGCTCCTACATAGTTTACAAAATACTTCTGAGTTCCAAATGCATTGTAAAAATTATCTAGACTATTTGTGCCTACAAAATTTGGGCTGGACATTTCCTTAGGACGGGCTATTTGATAAGAGACCCGATTATTCTTTTTCTGGAAACTAAACTTGCAGTTGAGTTGAAGAGATTTGGAAATTGAAGTGTACATGAGGAGAGGCTATGCAGGGAAAGATGCAGTATATCTTTTCTATAGCCAAGTCACAAAATATAGTAGTACGTGGTTGCCAAATTGTTCAGCTGTGTGTTAGGAGACCTGAGAGACAGGATGTCCTTCTCCAGAAACTTTATGAAAATATGTTATTTATTATTCTGCACATAGAAAAAAATGTATATATATGCCTTAATATATCTGTTACTCTGAAACTTTTCTTTTGTTTCCTTTGTGTGTATTCAGTCTGTGCTTTTCTTAATCCAGATGTTTAAGGCCAACACTCACAGCTCTCTATACTCTTTACCTAACACTAATCTGTGAGATTTTCCAGGTGAACTAGGCAGAAGAATTTGCATGGGAGACTTTCTTATCAGAAAATGCTGTTTCAGTAAAGCCAATATTTTCCTCTTTTTCTTTCTTTCTTTTTTCTTTTTTTTTTTTATAATAATAATAATAATAATAGTGAGTGAAAAGTCGTTAAGATGACACCAAAACATACCATTTTTAAATAAAACTTTTTCTTCATTTTGGAATGACATCATTTTGAAATCTATTTTCAATTCTGTAGTCGAACAATGTTTGAAGTCTAAACTGTGTGTGTGTGTAAAGCACGGTGTTTACTCACATTCCGGTTCAGAAAAATCAAATCTTAGAATTGCTTACAGAATGGACAGTTTGAGGCTGAATCTGAAGGAATCATGTCTTCATCTGAGTGTTTCTGTCTTCCCTTGGTTCAGGGTACAGGCAAGAAAGGTCTTGTAGCGATGAAGCTCATATCGCAGCTGGTTTCAGTAGAACCTCTTGAATATGCTACATCACAGAGTGCATGAATCTCAGTGTTGCATGTGTGGCTTTGCACCATTTAAGCTGTCTGTGCTCACAACACAATGCTGTATTGGCTGCTGGACTACACTTACAGGTATTGCAAAACAGTGGTAGGGCAAAATGTCTAGTCCTAACTGGAGACACAGTGCATCCATGTGTAAAAATACGTTGTTGGTTTTTTTTTTTTTTTTTTTTTTTTTTTTGAGACTGAGGGAGTTATTTGAACTTCTCAAAATCTCAGAAAACTGTCGCAATGAGACACAGAAAGTGACAAGGTTTTGTGGTAATCTTTTCTTCAAACTTTTTTCTCACAGAAGTGTTGCAGCTGCACAGGGAAAGCTGTGGATGTCTTTATGTAAAAGCTTATCATACAGAACATCAAAACAGCCATAAGCAACCTTTACAGTTTCTTACCTTTCCCCAGTGTTCCGTAACACTACATAACTAGAGAAGACCTAAGCCTTGCTGTAAAGTTATTTTCTAAGTGTGCTCTTGTCCCACATGGCACCACTTCTTTACAAAGTGAAT
This sequence comes from Anser brachyrhynchus, assembly GCF_964034855.1. Taxonomy (NCBI): domain Eukaryota; kingdom Metazoa; phylum Chordata; class Aves; order Anseriformes; family Anatidae; genus Anser; species Anser brachyrhynchus. The sequence goes on along the minus strand of NC_137695.1, from coordinate 40,123,992 downwards.
TCTGCTTTATGAGTTTTACTGCACCCCCACTTCTTTCCCTTCAGTTTCCTGGCTCTCTTGTTTTCCTTCTGTTGACATTTCTGCCCTTGATACTTCTTTAAAATAAGAATTTCTCTACATATTCTCTCCAAGAACTCATCCCAGTAGGCTTCTACCCCTCTGATAATGGATTAGAAGGGAAGTAGTAACATTGGCATTCACAAATGTAGTGCAAATATTTTTCAGTGAATTTGAGTCACAAAAGTTGTTGCAATTGCTTCAGGTTTTGTTGTTCTTCTGTGCATGTTAAGTGGAAAGAGAATCTAATTTTTGCTGCCCTAAAAATTAGAGAATTTCTTTTAAGTGTAAGCTCAAATTTCATGATACCTATCACATGCTCCATCATTAAAGGACATGTCTGACACTATTGCAAAAACAGAGAGCAGCTGTGCTCCTGAACATATTCATTTTCTCTGCCGTTGTAGCCAGGACTGGGGTAGATTTTAAACTCTGTTCCAGAGGCTCTGAGTCCCAGCCAAGATCTTGCAAAGCTGGCTGATTTTTTCCTTTTAAAGCGCGTTCTCGTCCCCAGATGACTTCATGCAGCACTAGCTGGCAGCGGCAGGTGGGTAAGTGCCTAGTCATGTGACAGAGAAGAATCACAGAAAGAACTGCTTCATCCTTCATGGTATCCAAGAGTATGGGATAGCAGTGCTGTTGCTCTAGGTAACCTGAACTTGCAGAGCTGTAACACTCCCCTTCGTAGCACTGAGATAACACACCCGAGGAGCTGTTTTCCTGAGTATGGGCAATATTTTTCAGTTTTGCATTTGTGTCTGTGAATTGGAGGATATTTAACCAACTATTCCTAGCTATTGCCAGGCAAATACTCACCTTGGCATTTCTGTGTGGTTGGGTACAATCTCAGGTACAACCAAGAGACTTCTGAATTAGGTTTTTATCAATAAGAGTGGCAGCTTCATTTTGTGATATCTAAACTTTTTGAGTGAGAAAAAATATGTTTTTCCAACATCTAAAAAATATCTTTATGGGCCTTTCCTATTCAGAGGGGGTAAGACTGGCCTGTTCAACGTTACCTTATCATCCATCTGACCTGTTTAATTTGTTTTTACACTGTTTTTTGTAATAATTCCATGGGAATTTAGCAATTGCCAAACCAATGGCAGTCGTTAAATACTTGATGGTTCTGTGCTAGTGAGCTATGGAAAGCAGAGCTGTTTGCTTTACGCTTTCCTCTTGCCTACATCCTTTAGCCGCTGAACTCAAAGAATCTGACTTTGTACATTCCTACATTGAGGTAAATATTCAAATGACTCTAGAAGTGACAGTTACTTTAAGGAAAAAAATAGCATGCAATTGGAGTGAGCCCTAATCTAATACCTTTGGTTTGCTTGTGGATGATGTTTTTCTTTCTATAATCTGTAGTGAAATAGCTCACAGAAAGCTGGCAAAACAAACAAACAAGCAAACAAACAAACAAACAAAAAAACACTTTATTTGAAAATTTGGTTCCAGCTGATTTTATACCTAAAAGCAGAACTCTGGATGGTCTGCTACAACTGGTTCATTAAATCCTGTGCTGTTAGCCCTCAATTAGAAGCATGAAATTGCAACACTTCTTAGCAGATTTGCTGACCAAATATGGAGAGATTCCATATATCGTTCTGAGTATTTTATATTTGGGCTCTTAAAGAATGTATGCAGTTCATCTAATGAAGCATCTGTATGTATGAGAGAAAAGAAACAGATTTCTGATCTCTCCCTCTGTTGGTCTATCTGCCTGTGTCTCTATTGAACGACTGGGGTAAAACTCCCTTTACATTTTTAAAAATGTTTCTTGGACTCTTACCAGCAGGTTTTTACGGTCTGTTGCCTGCCTCTCAGATTAGAAGAACACTGGCATATTTTAACAGTTTCCTAGGATCCAAATAGTCTTTAATTAAAAGGGAATTGATGTTTTGGCGTGCAATCAAAACATGTGAGACACTGGAAGCAGAGAACAGGCTGTGGCAAGGGGCAAACAAATAAGTAAAACACAGTCCACAGCAAACAGGTAGCGGTTTATTAGTATGCAAGGGGATTTCTTCATTTGCATAATGTTCCCACAGAACTGGTGATTGGTAGCATTAGCAGGGAGGAGCTTTCTGCTGTACAGAGTCTGAACCTACTCCACCCCCTGGAAGAGCAGAATATGTTCACCAGTGCCTTTCCAAAACACGAATTTTGATGGCTGCTGAAATTGTTTATACTTTAGACTTGTATTGATCAACTGTTGAGGCAGCTTGGTATGTTGTGTTTGCTAGGTTTAGGCTGACTCAGAAGCTGTAAGTTTAGTTAATTAAAGAAATTAACTATCTGCAAATTACATGACTTTCACATAGCAGAACAGCTAGTTGTTCTTTTTCTTTGGGAGCAGTTTGCTTGAAGAGTGCTGAGTAGTAGGGCTGGGGTAAAGCATTGAAACTGCAAGTGAATGAGACTAGCTGAAGTTCTGAAGGGAAGTCAGATGTGCACTGAACTATTGTTTTAGTTAATCCAGGAAGAGAATTGGTTTATTAGCTGATTCTAAATAATGAAAGATTGATATCTGAAGCAGTTATTAGTAAAGACCTATAATCAACAATCAGTCAGTTGCACCCTTTTACAATAATGCAGTAATTTTGTGGATAAATAAATCTGTATTTTTAACCCAATATTGATATTTATTGTTGCTTTTTTTTTCTTTTTTTTTTTTTTTTCTCCATGTTCATGTTATTTGCTGAATGCCTTCTATCTCTTTCTACACATAGGTGGTACATGCCAGAGCCCTGCTCTTCCAGCCTTAGTGCGTCCTCCTGCTCCACCCTTGCAGCCGTCGCTGGATATTAAACCATTTCTTCCGTTTCCTCTGGATACTGCAGCAGCAGTCAATCTCTTCCCCAACTTCAATGCAGTAAGTACACTCCTAACAGTTACTGTCCACTTCAGTGAGCCACAGTTTCCACAGAAGGCTCAAGAGGGCACAAAGTAGAATTTTATGTACTCAATTAAACCTGGAATATCCTCTCCCATACTGAGGGCCAAATAGCTCTTTCAGACACAGTGGTAGGCCATAAATTAAAGCCTAGCTGAGTGTTAGCCAGAAATAATGTAGAAGGAAAAAAAGGATATGATCCCAAGTGACATGCAATAAAGTTGCAGGACATATCTAGTCCCAGGCCTTGTGAGTTTCCCAGTCTAACTTAAGATGTGCAGAGTTTTCCTAACATAAAGTTTGCTGCAAGCATGAAAACCGAGTGATTCTACATCTCATCTCCAACATGCTTCTTGAGAAATATCTAAAATTTGCAAATCAGAGGGGCAAAGTTTATCTTTGTAAATGGTAAAAAAAAAAATTAGGGGCAATTAAGGCAAGAATGGAAAAAACATTAGCTGGTATATGAGCTATTCACTGGCAAACAATCTATTATTTTTATTATTTTTTTTTAAAGATTAGGATACATTATTTCTATCCCTTTAAATTAAAAGCAAGGTTAGATTTCTCTTTAATAATTTCTTAACTTATTCATACTATCTAAAAATTTAGAAATCTACTTATTACTTCTTAGGTATTTTCATTATTTTACTGACCTAAATAGTGAGTGTATCAATTTTCCCCTGTCTAGCTGAGGTATTTAATGCTGTAAAAGAAAGAAAAAATTTAAATTGGTTTTAAATTTGTTTTAACTTTATGGAATCATGTCACTTTTTAACTCAAGGATTTTCTTTTCCTCATTTACCTGCGCTACATATAGGAAAAGAAAAAGTTAAGAGTGTGCTTGGTTACCTACTCTGAGAGACAGAGAGAGGGGTGGAAATTGTTATGCCATAACATTACTAATTAAAATATAAAATCTTAATTTTCATAATTAAGAGTAATAGAAAAGCATACCCATTCTAGAAGTGATTTGTAGTAATCGATAGCAAATTTCAATAATTAAATGTTAATTTATTTACCTTTTATGTATGTTTGTTTTGCTTTAAAGCAATTGAACTAATTATGAGAAATATTTATTTATGCAGTCTTAAATGCAAGCAATTGACAGCATTAATAGAGATAAGAGCAGCTATAACATGAAAGTCTTAAAATGCTCAGAAAAGATATGTCAAAGTATCATTACAAAGAAACTGTCAAATTTTAAAATGTGCATACATATGCAGTAAAGTTTTAAAAATTGCTGGTGTTAACCAAGTTAAAACCTGGATAACACTTTATGATATGTATTAATTAGATTTAAGTTTAGTGTACTCTAGAACTCTTACCAGTTTTGTTTTGTGATCATTACTTATATTTAATGCAGGAGGCCAGCTAAATTATTATAAATATTTTATTAGAATTTTAGTTTATATTTTATTAGATTTTTTTTTTTCAGGATTTTCCATACTTCAGGATTTTCTGATAGTTTTGTTAATTGTTTAACTCTGCATAATTCAAATGCAAAATTGAAATTTCACTTCTTTCAAAGACTGATTGTATACTATTAATATCTTGGGGGAGCGGAAGGATGTAATGTGTGCTGATATTAATTTAGAAATAAGAAGGTAAAAATAGACTCCTAGCAAAACCCTGTTATTCCTGAACATCATCTTAGAAGTATATCTTTATGTGTAAGCACTGTAGTTGGACTTTAGAGACTCCTTATCTCAAATTTTTCAGTAACCTGAGCCTAGGTTTCAAGGATAAGACCAGCAGCCCTTTTTTAACAACACACTGAAATGCATTCCCATGCAAAGCGCTGCTTCCTGTGATGCATGGCCATCTGCCAAATCTACCTTTGCTGAGTGTGTCAGTCCTGAGCGTGAGAATGCTGTCATCTGAGCTGCTGTCATTTGCTTATAGACTTTTCCTTGCAACGTGACCTTTGCCTTATCATGTGTGCTGACATGCAGCATCATCCTCAGTGTTCCCATTTTCCTTCTGAACAGTACATTATTGAACACTTCTATGTTTAGCTCATATGCCAGGGCTGGTTAATGGCATCCTCCAAACATGAAAGCTAGCTGAGTAGTTATGCATATTTCTAGAAATTCTTTCCAGGCTGACGAATCTTTGGGGACGCATCAGCTGCTGCTGAGCATTATCATTGTAAAGAGAAGGTAACCCACAAGCCATATTAAACTTTAAACAGAACGTCTGACAAGGTCTTTAAGTATGTGAGTGTGAGACAGGAAGGTGTTTGACCAAAAAGTGACCTGCCTAAATATGCATGCCTGTGAACGATTGTAGCTGTTGATAATGTTTTATATTTATTGACTTCACAATCCTGCACAGTGTAAGTGGACAAGCATTTGTACTTTGTGACAGAACCAAGGCTAAGCAGGTAGTCAGTAAAAGACCTAGAACTCCAAAAACCTGAACTGGATGTTCTCTGTCGTGTTGCAGATAAATTAGCTTTAGCCTTGATTTGAGACATCAAAGTTGTAGATAGAGTCTTAGGAAATAGATTTCCTCTTTACCTTTCCATAATTCTACATAAACTAATCTGTTTGGCATCATGTCTGGGCTACTTCCCAAGAGTCAAGAAGGAATTCCAGAGTTTTGGCTATTTACAGGCCAAACACACTTTTCAACAGCTTTCCCTTGAGAAAAGCAATGATCAAGGAGGTACTCGAGTAAAGATGTGTCATGTTCCAGAGAAAGGAAGTCGTCTCTAGTTACAGCAATCCTAACTTAGCTTGTGAGTTTGGTTGTAATAAGCATAAATATCTGGGCTAATCAGTCTAAGTTTCTTTTTAAAAGATAACAGAAAAACAGACAATTTCTCCATTTGTTCAAGAAAAATGCACAAAAGTAGCTTGTAATGCAGACACCCTATGTATCTATGTTGGGTTGAGGTGAAGTGAACCCTGAAAGTTTCCCATTCATTTCTGATGACTATAATGAGGGATTGGTTCAGCTGCATCTATGTTTGGTGAGATGAATCCCACATTAAGGGACAGGTCATAAGCTATTCACGGCTAATATGTTAAATTCCACTTAGAAATCAGATGACAGAAGTGCTGACATTGTATTGCATGTCTACAGAGACATGCTTCTACTTATCAAGCAGTTATGCTAGCTTCTAATTATATCTAAAGACAACTTTAAAGGAATTTGAGTATTCAGGCTAACTGGATGTAGGTATTAGGGGAGGTGAAAACAAAGTAATTTACTTGCTTGATTTTTCATACCAATGGAGATTCTCTTAGGTGTATACTCAAAATCTAACAAAATGAAATGCTGATCTTAAGTACACCATACTAATAACAATAATAGTGAGGTGTATTTTATAACATTTTTCACTCTAATTCTGTTTATTACAAATACAAGATTATTTTCTTTGTTACTAATGACTTTTGGTCTAAAGCTATCTCAGTTTTTTGATGACTGCCTCTGAGGAAAACATTCAGCACTGATTTCTGTGAAGTCAAAAGCTTGCATCGAGGCAGAGAATACAGGAGTTAACAAGATCTGTGCAAACCTTTCTCAATAATGTCTCTGGGCACTTCGGAAAGGGGAAAGTAAAAAGCAAGTAACCACACAAATGCAGGGATGATAACCTATGAACCTTTAAACCATTCGTTTTCATGAGGGACATTTTCTGTTTGTACAAGAAAGCTTAAAGCAAACATACCAATTAACAATCTGGTTAGCTGAACATTTGTAGGTGCTGTACTCTTAATTGTGAAGCAAATGGGTACCCTCAAGTCCTATGTAGAAAGGAATTGTAAAAACACAGATGTTTAAATTGAAACCAGTGCACTGTTGTGCAGACCCTGAAGAATCATGAGTTCACTGCAAGTTTATCTGTTAGAAAAAGATGAGTTAAGTGTACAGGATGTACGTGGATACGTTTTATTAATGAAAGAATCTGACTACATAAAATACTTATGTAGCTTTCTAAGATGTGTTTTGAAGAACGTCAGAAAAAAATAACTCGTCTATTCTGAAAAATGTTTGAGATCATTTAGCAAACATTTTGTATAGTTCTGTGTTTTCAATCTTGAAATATTATTTATGCTTCATAGACTGTGGTATGAGCAAGATCTGTAGTGGAAGAGGTCCACAATGTAGAAGATCCGTGTAAATGCTTGTAAGCAGAAATAGAGATACTGCTTGAAAAGATCCATCCTAACTCCAAAATAAGGCCTGATTTCCCCATGTTGCCAGTGGAAGATTTCCCAAAGAAACATCCTTTGGACAGAAATATGATTACATTTTTGACTTTCAACTTATAACTTGGAAGAGCAGTAGTAATGTCAGAACTCTACTAAATTTGGATTGAAAATTCGTTGTTACTCTACAGATGTCTTTTTCTCATGATCCATCTGTAGTAATCCTTGTCCAGTCTCCTGATTTTTCTTGGTTTTTTTTTGTTCTCATCCAGTACTTTTAGGTACAATACTTAAGGCTTCATGTGTCACCTTCCCCTGGTAGAGCTTTGCTGTTTGGGAGGGAATGGTGGATGTTGCCCATAGCTCCTAAGGTAGTACTCCAACAACAGCTTGTGTTAGGGTGCCAAGGAAGCTCCTTGCTTGCTGAAAACCAACCTGTGAAACATCCTAGCAGCTCTGAGGACAGCATAAATACTACGCTCTTTGTTTACAGAGGTGACGCTTGTATTTGTATGTATCAGTAGGGAGTAATTATGGCTGGCTTGTTTCAATAGGAGCCACTTTTCTCCACGCTCTGGTCTTGGTGCCAGACTCTACCTGGCCTGCAACCACCAAGTTAGCTCACGTGGAGCAGAGCTTCCTGGTTGTTGGGAAATGCAATCTTGTCCTTTTGTGCCAGGTGACGGAGAGAAATGGACAACATAGGAAACCTGCCTACTAATAGTTATTTCTGGGAAGGGTTATGCCAGAAAAAGTAGATAAAACCCGTCTAAAGGTGCCAGAAGACAGTTTTGAAATATTTTGCTAATACTCATGTCCTGGGTAGTTTTTTATCTTGAAGAGAGATATGTGCTACAGGGCTGACATGCCAATTTTCTGGATATTATGAATAAGATGTAACTTTTGATATGGAGGAGTGGAGAAGAATTCTGAAATATATATATATATATATAAAATATTAGCAGCCTGAAATTCTGAAATTTACAAAATATATTGTGTCCCCCCCCCCTTATTTTTTATTCATAATGACTTTGTTTCATGATTTCTGACATAACTGAGCAGGAGAGCTTAATGAGACTTCCCCCCTCCCCCCCCCCCCCATATTCTTATCATTTGCAATGGTGCTTTTTTCAGCACATAAAGTCCTTTGAAGTTAAGTAGTGATGGCTTGCTGTCAGAATTCTTTGTTTCCAGAAGGGCATAGTCAGGGGACAATGCAATAGCCTCAGTTTCATGAGAGTCAAAATGGAATATTGTCTCTGTGGAAGAACTTGGCACTAAAAATACAGTCTGTGCTGCTAGTGATTTTTAATGTTATTTCTGTGAAAAGGACCCTTATCAGGTGGAGAACTGTACTGCATCAAATTGGTAGTTTGTCAGACAAACAGGGGATTATTGCTTCTGGGGATATTCTTTGCATGGCTGCTCATTTACAGGTGTCTACAAACAGGGTTTTTGGCTTGTTCTTTTCCTTTCCATAGCGCTGCAATTGAGCTGTAAGATAGGTATAGTCTTCTTTATAGTTGATATCTCTATTGTTGTTTAGCTTAATGTTTTTCAAAGAGCAAACAAACAAAAAAAAAGTATTAGGATGATTGCAAAAATAATGGTTGGGTTAGGAAGTCTTTATTCAAATAACACTTTCATCACTGGCCAGGCCATTTAATTAAGAAGTCTGCAGGGCAAGAAGAGGGATCAGGGAGTGAGCAAACACAAGAAATCCTGGCAATTCAGATGTTTTTATTTGGTGCTTGCAAATCAGGAATGAGTCAACATCAGTATGAAATATTCAGTTATTTGAATTGGCCAGATTTATTTGCCTTGTATTTAAATCCTTAATCTATGCCCTGGGCTGTGTCTGAAATAACAGTTTTGCTCTGATTCTCTGATGTAGAAGAAATGTTCACAGCTTGGGAAACATAGTAAAATTAATCTCTTTGTCTTCCAGTTATGAGTTAGTTTAAGGTGGTTCCCGATCTCCAGAAATACCCGATCTGTTTTTCTATACAGCCTATGCTCTATGTCATGGACAGGGAACAGAGCTCATATTCTGGCTTTGTATGAGTGTTCCTGCAGCTCTCTGGTAACCTTCCTGTGGTTGCCTGTGATTGCATGGCAGTTATTTTCCATTGCACTCCAGTGTGGCTGAGAAGCAGTATCTCAGCTCCATAGAAATTGTCTCCAGTGTGTTTCCTTGTATTTTCTTTGGACTTGGTGCATGGGTAAGGATCATCCTACTAAATCTAACCTTAAACTAAAACTAACCTTAATCCTTTTGCAACCTTCTCAAAAATTTATAGCCTCTGCTTGCAACTACTGTCTGGGACTCCTGCAAGTTTCAACATAGGCATCAACAAAGGTTTTTTTTTTTTTTGTCTTCCTCTTAGTGTTACTTTATGTTTTACCAGCACTGCTGCCCCTGGTATTGGAATTACTTGCATTTCCTCACATCTTATTTGAACAGCTTTAGGATTATGCTCCAGTTAGGGAATTAGCAGCTTCCTATGCTTATAATGAACAGCTGTCACCTGTTACGACAAAGATGACAGCAGTGTTGAGAGTGTAGAGGAGTTTGCTAATGGGTGCAAATGGGTAAATACCATAAAAAATCCATTAAAAAGTTTTATTTTCATTTAAATTAAATTTGTGCCAAGTGTGCTCCAACCTTCTCTGATTGCTTTCAGTCAAAATTCAGGTTTCTAGGATGCGCATTCTCCTGGGCAAGCAAATTTTAAGATTACCTTGAAATAGCCTAAGTTTTGTGTCATATCACCTTGCTGAACAATAATATACCTATCCTGGAATTCATCTCTGTAACTGTAATGTGGATGTAAATCATCCAACCATAGCTGTTTCCTGGTTGCTATCCAGTTTTTGGAGAGTAATGTGTACCTTTGGTAAATCTGTTTCCATTTATCCAGATGACTTATTTCCAGCATGCATGTAATAGTATCACCTGTGTTTGGCCTTCTCCAGCTATTGTCTCAGCTGGTATTCAGCTCTGTGGCCTCATTCAAGGCCTGATGTCTCAGCGCTGGTGGTCATTTTAACGATTGTAACCTGCAGATTGTATTTGTTTTCATCTCTACTTTATGGATGTTGGTGGGGTGCTGTTCTAGTGCTCTGTTCACTAGCTGAGTGCAGCACGTGCACTTCCACCATGTGTTTGATAGGTCATGATTTCTTCAGGATTATGTTGGCAGTGTATTACTTCCCAGTTACTAAGCACCTTGTGGCTGAAGAGCAGATGTTTGTGCTGCTCCTTTTTGCCATTAGAGAATGGAGGACATTTAACTCATCTCCACCAATTCCAAAGTCCATAACTGACTTAAAAGTTCTGAGGCAGAAGCACCGTTTGTATAAGCTTCTGACTGCACTGTGTCCATACAGTGTAATCTGTACAGTAGTTTATGGAGTATCAGCTTGAAGGTGTTTTCATTAGCAATGTTGTAGGCTAGAAATAATCTCTGGACAAAGGGCTGTATACTTTACTATCATTTCCTAAAAATGTCATGCAGAAAACTGTTTTCTGTGTTTTTCTCTCTTTCTCTCTATTTTTGATTTATGGAAGTGGTTTCTTTTAATTGTTGAAACAATTAAGAGGATCTAAATATCTCACATGCTTGCTTGTTTATTTGATGATTAATAATACTGAAGGAATAGACTTTCTGAGTTATCTCATCTTGCCTCACGCATTTGCTAGAGGGCACTGCACAGTGGGCTGACAGATAACTTGCTGTCAAAGTCATAGTATCCACAGCAAAGGCAATAGCACAGCCTTTACTGGGGACTAAGGGTCCCTCAGGCATTTGCTTTCATGCAAAACAATCTCGTAAAGGAAATTAAATGAAGTGCTCTTCAGATTTGTCAAGTCTTGATGAGTGGAATTACTTAAAACTAAATTTTATAAAGCATTTTATAAAGCATTTTAAATAATGTTTTAATCAGTTGATGTTTACACCCTTTGTCTTAATAGCACTCAGATGAAAAAGATCAATGATTATTTTATTCTGCAAAGACTATAAAACTTTAATGGGTTGCATAATAAGAATAACTCATAAAATCTACAGTTTAAATATGGATGATTATTAACCTGTTTTTAAAAAGCTGCAATTAAAGTGAAAAGGAATTACTTAAAGAAATGATTTGATTACTGCAGTCTGAAGAGGAAAAAGAGTGATAACATTCTAAAATCAGTGTTATTTCTGTTGATGAGACAGACATTTGCAAAGATTTAAAACACAAATCTTTCCTGCCTTAGGCATGTTTGTGTTGCTAACCTAGCAACTTAGCTGAGTAACTATTTACTGATTTTCACTTTTTTCTTGTTTGCACAACCTGCAGTTTGTTCATCTGAGGACTTTCAAAGTTATCTGTTGAAAAAAGTATGAGCTTGCACAACAGGTAATTTTACATTCAGTAAACACATTCCTAAGCACAATTATCTCATTAATTGCATATTCACAGCATGCAATAACATTTCTGCTGTTATTCAAGAATTTGTCCTAGAACACCCCTACTTTTATCTTTGATGATAATTAAAATGTTTGAGGCTCTTTCTCACTATTCTTAGTCACGGTAGTTTAGACTAGCAAATGACACATGCTGAAGTCATCAATCTGGAGTCATCTTATGATGCAATCTCTGATGGAATATTTCTGTAATGTTCATGTCCTGACTAATTTATTTTACCTCAACATTTATTTATTTATTTATTAATTAAGGAAAGAAAATCCCAAAAGGTTTTATGTTAGATTTGTACAGTAGAATTGGAATATAGAACTCCAAATTCTCGTGCAACTACTGTTTTTCCTGGCATCTTTCCTTTGGCTGTTCTGAATACTTAGTTATACTGCCTTTTTTTTTTTTTTTTTAAGTACATCGTTTTCTATAACATATGTAAGTATCGAAGTCTTATTATTGAAAAGAATACAAATGAATGAATTTCTATCATATTTTGTCCAGTGTTAAATGTTTTGTGATGTCATGAGTAAAAAGTTATGACATATTACACATATTATTTATGATCAGAAAGAATCAGAGCTTTTAAATAAATTCTTTAACTTCATAATTCTTAAGATTCTAAGACAATCAGGATAGAGTGGACTGTAAGAACTGTCTTAATGACTCACAACAGAAAGTTGTCTATAACTGAATGAAAATTGCAGATTAAAAAAAAAAAGATATATAGAATGGAGTCATTTGAAATTACAGCTGAAGGTGGTGTTACACCTGCCAAAAAGCAGACAAAGAAGCAGTTTATTTCAGTAATTTGCTATGGAAACTGTTACAGAATTTCTAGGATGTCAGAATAGCAGCAATGATGATCCTAACAAACAGAGGTCATGGCAGGAGTTCCTGAAGTTGCATAAAATAACTCTGCAAAGGAAATATTTGAAGAAAATTTTATAAAGGCTCAGATTCAGACCTAGTTATTCCTGAGACATTTGTCAAAAAGCCAGGAAAGGCATAAATTTGCAGCCTTACTTTTCTCTACTCCTGCACAGTTTTCACTGGGCCTATCTGTAGTCCATCATGTCTATGTTGTATCAAAACAGTTCTGGAGAACTATGTCCACCATACTACGATATCAACTTGTGATCATGAAAATAGTATAGGCTGATTATCAGACAGTTTTTAGTTCTTGAGCTAATCATCCCTCCAGAAAAGTCAAATGGCTGAACACGTGCTTGCACAAACCTTTAATTTCAACAGATAGGGCAGCTATTGATATATGGGGGTAATGAAATGAGACTGTAGCAAGGTAACAAGCTTTATCTGTTCCTATATCTTCTCTCTGACAATTTAAGGAAGAACTGAAGAGTAGATAACACATATACCAACACTTTCCAGACTCTACCTCCAGTGAAGTGTATTTTAGAAAGTTCTTAAGCTAAATGTGTTGACTTGGAATGTGATAGCCCTCCATGAGGTAACATGCTGACCAAAATGAATCAGCAGGAAAGTTTGTTGATTGCAATTACTAATGAGGTAACGTGAGTTTCCTCTTTCACCTCCCCAGATGGTGCCTAATATACTCAGGCAGGGAGAGGTATAGGAAAATTTCCTTGGGCAACCTGAGTAGTAGTAAGAGATAGGAATATGTGAACTATGACTTGTTATAACCAGTAGAAGAATGATATTTGATGTGCTATGCTTGTGGAAGCTGGGAGTAGATGAAAAAATATCCATCACTTTACCCATATTTTGTTTGAAATGTACTGATTTGCTAATGGATCCAACCCATTACATTAGTGGTGTTGCTAGGACTCAGATGACAAAGATTAATCATGGAGATGATGCCAGAGTTAATTATAGCAGTGCCCTCCCAAACAGCACTATCAGCTCTGGGAGGCAGTAAAAGCTATTGTTGGAGTTAAGAAGTAACATGAGAGAGGAACAGCAGTGCAGAGACAACTGTCAGTGAAAGGACTGGAAAATACAGGATATATGGCACTGGGTATGGAAGAGAGGTGGGAGGAAGAACAGAAGGCTTCCAAGAAGAGAGACTTAGAAACTGTCTCAGAACAGGTATTTGGAAGATGCACTTGCTACACAAACACTCATTCACTCACTAATATTGGAAACATTGCAAAGCAAGTTAAAGTATCTAGTTTTGACTTATAGTGCTTACATCTTTGTTCCTGGCAGGAATGGTTCCTTTCTTTTTTAGTTTCCCACTTTATGCAGGAAATTAGTATCTCCTGATACCGTTTGAAACAGGTTTGTTCTCCCAAAATCTATTGTATTTATTTTTAATTTACTGAAGCTATACCTTTTTGAATCCTAATTTTGATTTTCTTTCTAAATTTGAAAGAAGAAAGAGAAATTAGTTTGGTACTTACTGAAAATGTCTCAAAATGAACTAACAGCACAAAATTTAAAAGTCTGTGCTTCTGAAATCAAAGAAAATCCTTCTGTAAGAACAAGCCCTCAGATACTTAAATAGTCATAGATTCACAGTTGTTCGCTACCTGTTCCTCAGTAAGAATTACCTGATGAAGTGGAATTGTTCTTAAATTTTTATGCACAGACAATAGCACACATTTTTGGTAAGTGCCTTTCATTTCTTTTAAGCAAAGCAATAGACCGAATCTACTTCAGGAAATACAGTGTATGCACGTCTCCTCTCTTCAAACAGGCTCTTTCTAGAATATGAAGTAGTGTCTGTTTCAGATGACACCAAATTGCACAGAAAGCAGGGATCTGAAGACTAGCTTTTATTTTATTTGCTAGGACTCCAACATCCAGTTGACTTGGAAAAGCTGTATTTCATTTAGAATTACTCCCTTTAGCTTTCTTCACAAACCACTGCAACTTTTTCAGGAGTCCTTCAATTTCTTTTTTAGAAACTGCTGTAATATAGCAACAGATCTGGCACATAAACTGATGCTGACCCTGACGGTAAATAATTCTCTCTGTGAGTTGCTAAATTTAGTGTCCCTTGAGCAGCTCAGGTGAAAGTACAAACAAATTTCTGTGGTTGATGGCACTTGTACTAATACAACGATAGGATCAACTTTGAATGTAAAAAAGTAAGAGAAGTGTTAATTTCGAAAAAATTGAGACTTTCTTTTTCTAGTTTAATGAGAAATTGACAGAACATAACCAACTCTGTACTCAAAAATACAAAACACACTATGTATGAAATGTGTTAGGATTCCTGTCCTTGCTTGTTCAGTTCTGTGATTTGATTAGTATATTTGCTTCATCCTATTTGGACCCAGAGTAGTGTACAGTGAAATTTTATCTACATTTCTTAAAACAGCACTTCTGTGGACTAGAAAGTGGCAGGAGAAGGTTGTGAAGAACAACTTCAAGTTCTGTAATTAAACATCTCAAAAATTTGTTAGGCTTTTCAGTAAGATACAAGATTAATCAGTAACACAAAAAAGCTACTTAATACCGCAATAAATCTTATTTAGTGTGCAACTTCTCTTAAATATGAGGAGTATTAACAATCATCTGCTTTGGTCTTTAACTATCATTAAAAACATTTACATCTTCAACCTACTCAGTGATTTAAGATGATTATATAACCAGAAAATTTTTTAGATAGCTACTACTGGCAAGAAGTATGCATTATACCAGATTTCTGAGCAATGCTAGGAAATGATTGTCTTAGTAGTCTTTTATTATGTAATAGTATCAAAAATTGATTTCAGTTACTTTTTCCTGACTGTTCATAATGCAGAATGAGAGAGAAACTGCAATTTTTTTTAAAAAAATTGAGCTGAGGGAGCACATTTTTGCTGATTGAGATGATTCTTAAAGGGCTTGGCAATTTTATTGGATAAAAATTACATATCTTACATGTAACAACATTCAGGTAGTTTCTGAACTTTAAGAAAATTCTGTGTGGCAACAGGAGAATGTGAGACACATTGGAACCTTGGGAATTTAATTTGGATTCTGCTTTATAGTCAGCCTAAAACTCTAGCTTATAAACTAGCCATGCATTGTTTTCTTTTTCTCTTTTCTCCTCATATTGTCTGTGTCTGTAGTAGACTTTTAGATGCATTTCTTCCTCAAGCCAGTAATACTGAAGCACATAGAATAAAAGCAAATCTGTTCAAGTTAGTCTAATGAGTTTGAACCTCAAAGGTTCTGGTTGAAATAAGTCTTTTCAAACACATTCTTAGGCCTTAGTTTATTTCATCTTGTTTATCTATCTTTAATTTTACATATGAGATGTCAATTCTGAGTAACTTTATTTTTGCTTTAACATCCATATATTTTGTTACAATGTAATCTATACAAGCCCTTCTTTCATATCTGATGAAGCATCATTTCAAATCTCCATAAAGGATTTTTTTTTTTTAAGTAAATACTGCTAAAATATCACTATGTTACCTTCCATTTGAATAGTTACGTGGCAACAAGTGTGTGCTTAAACCGTGGTTGTGATCCAGTAACCTCTTAAATTGCAATTGCAAACATTATTTATCAAGTCTGTTACTATTGGTCATTAGTTTACAGTTGAGTCCTTTGTTTGGACCAAGTGCAATGTGCTTATGTACCCTTTGGCATGCACAGCCTAAGCAGGTTGGCAGAAATCAGTAACTTCAGCAAAATGAGTCACAGCTAGTTCTGCAGATTGTTCCTCCCCATTAGCTAATGACAATTCTCAGGGCCTAGTCAAGCTTCTTCTGACTTTGGGAAAGCAATTTCTCCCTTTTAATGCTGTATTCTACTTGTCATTTCTGTAACAGGGAGTGATAGTGCATTCATGCCCTCTAGGATGTTTTTCCATGCTCTGGTTGGTGTTTTGAAAACTGGCTAATGTTCACAGAAAGCTTGGAAAATGTAATGTGCCTGGAGAGTCCTACAAGTGTTAAAGGATTACATCTGCACTATCAAAACATTTTATGCCTCAATAATAGTTATTTTTGAGTTACAACCCCCTTGTCTGTTTCTCCAAAACTTTACAAAATAGTTAGCAGTGATGGACTTATCAGTGATGACTGCTTGATACCATCACCTAATTTCCGGTTTTATGTGAATATCTATCATAACTATGCTTCAGGCAAAATTATGCCTTAATCTCTAAGGGCATTTTTTTCTTTGATCCATTGCTTCATCCAGGCCATAAAATAAAATAAAGGTAAAATATGTCATTAAAGGTAAGTCGTACTATTATTGCTTAAACTTAATCTGTTTGGGGGACCGCCCCATAGGTCCATCTCCAGATAAACACTTGAAAATATTAGATCAAAGCAAATAAAAATAATAATAATAATAATAAAAAAAAACAGGTTACTACAAAAGCTTATCTGGAATGATTTACTGAAACAATTTCCTGTTCATTCTAATACAGTTGAATACCTCCCATTTTCCTGTAGTTTTTAAACTTACAGTGTCTCCCTGTGAAGCATATGGATCTAACTCCTGAGCTTTTCTTAACTTACTTACTATTCAAGTATGATTTTCGTTTCCATCACTTTCTGCTGGCTCTTCCTTAGGTGATTAATTAAAGGAACTATTTTAAATATATTCAGATTTTGCCTTCTAATCAATCTTAAGGAAGTGATTTAAACAAAGAATGCAAATGAGTATATTTGATATGTGAAGACAAATGGTCTAATCCAATTGTGAATTAGACCTCAAATTGTCATTTATGTAATGATTTAAAAGGCAAGGTAGTAGACATCCCTAAACATAGTGGCAGAAAGACCTGTAGAAAGTAGATTGCTGTAGACTTCCCTGGCTTTTTGGTTAGAAAAAATAGAGAAAGAGTTTTGGTGCAAAGTGGGGAAAATTAACATCAAAACAAATTATCAGCGTTTTCTTTACTTGAAGTTAGAAACTCACAGTCACTAAATAGGTTTATTCACCGTAATGATAATGCTAGTTAAAAGATCAGTGTTGAAAATTAGGATATTTAAATATGTTAGTATGATCTGAGATACCTAATTTGAGGACATTCCAATATTTAAAAGAAAAAATCTGGCTTTTGTTTCCCTCACCTCCATGTGCTGAACAATTCAACCATGTATCAAAATAAGCTGCTAAACACCCACTGTATGAGGATATAACCAAGTCATATTACGAACTTTCTTGCAGAAATTTAAGTTAAAGTGGATGAGGTGTCTGACCTAACCTGATTTATAAAAGCAAAAGGTACAATATGAACCAACTGTTTAGCACCTTCCAGAGTCAATGCAGAAAGATGTGTAGCTACAGAAAGGAACTATTCCATCTGAGGCACTTACCTGGGATAGCGCTAACCATCTACAGGAGGTACTTATCTCCTCTAACTATAGTAGAAGCCTGGTAGAAGCCTGGATTATTACCTTAGACATCTATATTACAGATTACTGTAAATCCTATACTTACTATGCTGTTTTACAATGCTGTTTCTGAGGTAGCCAACTGATGCAGGAAATTCCAATCAGATATAAGGAAGAATTTGTTTTCCATAGTGAGTGTTTTCGAACACCAGACTAGTTTCTCCAGGAAAGGTGTGAATTCCCTATCCAAGGAGATAATCAGAACTTCACTGGGCAAAACTGCAAGGGCCTGGGTACGAGAGCCTGGGCAAGGCTGCCAGTTGGTGCGGCACTGGGGAGCTTCAGCAAATGTTTCAAGCTACACACAAGCATGTTTCAAGCTACATTATTGTGTGCATTCTAAAGGCCTTTTGTAAAGCAGAGAGACTAAGACTATTGTGTTTAGAGGAGATAAAAACCTATGAAAGGGAGCTGGTGAAGAAACAAAGCAGGAAGGATTCTGACTAGCCTGCAAGGAAAGATTGTTAGGGAAAAGTAATACGTTGAGTTGGACCAGCAAGCTACATGTCATCTACACTGCTACTTTTCTTTTCCTAGAGATCTAGAAACAGTGACTAGATTCTGCTCAGATCATTGGCTTGAATGTATATGGGGGGTTTAGTGTTAGAGCCTGTACAAAATATTTTAGTATCTGTTTATGTAATAATAGGAAAAAAAAAGAGTTACGGCATACAGATGGAAATTGGCATTTTTAATTAAGCTGTGATATCATTCTCTACTGGATATTTACAAATTGTCATTTCATCAAGAGGAGGCCACTTTTTAATACAAAGTAGTTTTGTTTTAGTATCAATTAAGGAATAATCATTTCTAAGTGTTTGATGTCTTGAAAGTAAAAGACATTAATACTGCTTATAAACAGTATTTTAAACTTCATGCAGTTGCTTGACCAGAATAGATGCTGACTGAGTGCTTCAATTAGACAGTGAGATGTTCAGTTTGGAAAAATCACACTGTGAGGGAGAAACTCACAATTAGAGCTTAGGTTTGGCCTGCATTCTGCTTGCTGAAACATCTGCTGTAAGGCAGTGTGTTCTTTTGATGAATCATGAAACGAAATGCCTTTGATTAATTTTTACCTGCAGTTTAATGACATAACTATTGAAATTCAGAATATATACGTTTGGGTGTACATTTTTCTTCAGGATGTGATGATGTGACCAGTCATAGACTATTCTAGTCTGACAGTGTTACTTACTCATTGTAAAGGGCTGACAAGTTTTTATTGTGCCAACTCTACCTGTTGTCTTAGTATCCAGCACTGTGTTGTTTAAAGACTAATGCACAGGGGCAGGAGGTAGAAGCCACTGCAATGGGCACTGCATAGATCCTTCTTTTTCAGTTATCCATATATATAGAAGATTTAAATTTATTATGGTGTGAGTTTGGCATGAAGTAGAAATTCAAACAGTAAACTGTGTTCAGCACTTTGATCGATTTTCAGTCAATAAATTTATTCTTTTTTTTTTTCCAAAGTAAAATGGCAGATAGAAATACACCAAGGACTCCAGAAAAATTACATCATTTTAATATTATCTTCTAGAAAGAGAAAGGGATAGAATTCTCCATGCTGGTCTGCAAAACCAACTTGTTGCAAGCAAGAGTAGGTCCTAGCTACTATCAACTGATATCTGAGTTCTGATATCTGATAACTGATATTCTGATTCCTGTCAACTCAGAATGTTGATTTTGTTCAATGATTTTGTTCCTTAGCATCCTGTGTACCTCATTTTCTTTTTGATGGGTTAATAGAGTTGCAAAAACATTGGTATTCAATTCAGGTACAACATGAGATCAGTGGACAAGCAAGAGATTGACTTGAATCCTTCTAAATGGTGTAGTATCATCTTACTGCAGACTCAGTTTCAACAGCAGGATGAGGTAGCTACCGTTTCTTTTCATGCACAAAAATGATGTGAAGCAGAGACCTGAAAATGGGCTATTGTCAGACTCTCAAATGTAACACCCATTATTTCAACTGACGTAAACTGGTTATCTCCATTGTTCAGACATACTGAATTTTCTTGTGTAGTTTGGAGATGGCATAATGGTTTAGATACATAAACTGTCTTTCTGATCATCTCCAAATAGTAATGTTGGATGTAACTAGACTCTGTGTGGTGTAATTTTAATTTTAAGAGATTAGGAGAATCTTTTAACAGTGTATTTGTGAGTAGTCTTGTGGGGTGAGGGACACTAAAGGAGGGTGTGATAAAGTATTTCACTGCACATATTTGCTTTAGTCTGCATTTGGTTATAACATAGAATTTTACCTGTGTGTCAGTTATAGCTTCTTAGTATTGCTGTTGCCTCAAAAAGAAGACGTATGTCTTTTCTAAAACAAGGCTTTGAAAAAATGTTGTTAAAGGTTAAGTCAAGCAAGCATAGATTTAATGGAAACAATCAAATTGTTTATCAATCCATTTGTTCTTTCAGAGACAGCTAAAAAATTCTGTAACTACTTCACCTTTCCCACTCCAAAATATTACTGGAGTTTAGGTTTTGTGTTTCATCACTTAGGCAGTCATTCCAGCTCAGTCTCAGACAAAATCCTTTTAATAAAATTCACTTATTACTATAAAATTCTTTCATTATTAGTTTAAAAAAAATAAAAAGTAATAAAAAAGATATTTTAACTTTGTTCTGCTCTGAATTGGGACCTTCAGCAAAGAATTTTGCCTTTAAACTACCATTATGCATCTGATTTAGCATGCTAATCCTTGAGGCACAGATCACACCTTTGTAATATGCAATGGCCGAATACATTGACTGTTCTTAGGGAACATGAAAGGGAAACTAAACCCATCATAGCCCAAAAGTATGGTAGCTTCTGTTATTAGCTCAGAATGGTTGTTCAACACCTCATAGAGAATTAATTCTAATCTAAGATTTATATGGCTTGATTTATTTAATATCAATTTTACTTTTATTTTTAAAAATACCTCAACTCCTTTTGTATAGATATGAATGCAGGCACTGCTGGATGATAGAACAACATGCAGATTCAGTGACCTGATGAGGAAGGGGAAACCTCAGTAGTAACAGTAGTTAGTGAGAAAGGCTGGAGTAAAGTGTATGTTTTAAATTTTATATTAGGAATAAACTAGACAAGATGATTATGTTGAAAGCCTCTTCGAAAAAAGGAATGCTTTGCAAGAAACTGTAGAGAACAGCAGACTGAAGAATGAAGGAAATGTCAGTACTCACCCTAAGGCAGTCAGTCATTCCACTTCCTCTGAGAATTTTAAAAGTAAAACCGTAAGTGTTTTCTTTCAACCTATGCATTTTTTACTGTGTATATAAGGTACTGTGCCTCTGAGCTAGTGGTTTCCCATGTATTCACGTTAGTTTATAAGCTGAACCCTATGTCTTCCTGTTAATCTCATAGCAGAATGACAATTGTCCTTCTTAAGTTTATCCACCTGTCATCTTATGTCATCATTCTGTTCCACCTGGGTCATCTTCAAGATTCCTCATGACTAGTGTCAATGAGGTGACAATGACTCTGTCCTACTCTCTCCGTAATTAAAGTTTATCTAGTAGGGACAAGTTCAGGATGTGTAAAGCTCTCTGAATTCTGCCTGATTTGGGTACCCTAATTGACAAACAGGAGAAAGAGAGATGAATCCTATGAGTGATGTTCAAGTTATTGCGGGTGGGGAGTCAGAAGGAATAGGGAGAACTCTATATATCTCTAAACTGTGTTGTTTGTATTGAAAACTGGGCCTCTGTCATTCAGCAGTGTAAATACTGAAAAGCAAAAAAAAGCAAGTGCCAGCAAGAATTGTGATTGTTCAAACCAGATTTTAGATGCGGTGGAATGTTTGGTATAGCCACTTCATGCAAAGTGATCTTGCTTCACTGATACAGTAGCATTGCCAAATTAAGTCTGATCTGTTATTTAAACATAACCGCATATCAAGCGTTCTCTGTTAATTTAGGAAAAAAAAAATAAAATAAAAATAAGTGTTTTTTTTTTTTAAACAAAAAAAAAAAGAGAGAGAAAAAGAACAGGAAACACCAGAAATCTCCCAAATGCTTTGGAACAAGTATTTTTATATGTGGCTGTGGAGAAGTTGTATTATTTTGTATCAGTATTATATATTATATATGCATAAGATTACCTGCTTGGTATTATTCTGGCTCAATAAAGAAATTAAATGAGGCTTTAAGGGAGGAATAGGTATTACAAAAAGCAATGAAAGATATACACCTTATCTCTGGAAAGAATATTGAAGCTCCTTACAGGAAAAAATGATGAGCTGGTCACCAAAAAATATTGACGTTTTGCACACCAGAGTCTAAGCAAAAAAGATTATTTAAGCCATTAAAAATTCCTGCCTAGAGAGAAAAAGTGAATGAATGGAGAGCAAATTCTTGGATGGACACATCGGCTGCAAAAGTGCAGGAGGAAATGTGTAGGAGGAAAAACCTTCTCTCGGCTCAGGTTTAGGTGTTGTTTCCAAACAGATAAATTACTTTTGTGAGAAGTACTGAGATAATACTAAGAGCCAGTTCTGCAGACCTTGTGTAAGCTTAACCCTTTTCATTACCTGTTGTGTCTGCCTCTAGTTAAAAGGGGGTCCCTCTGCCTGTAAGGAACTGTTTGAGTCCCCTCCATCAGCTTCTGTAAATGGGCACCTTAACACAGGCATACTGGGAAAGTCTTGTTTTTTATGGTGCTTTTTGAAGAAGCAAAGTTATAGCAGAGTCTTCATTACACTTAAATCTTTTATTGTCCTTCTGTATGGAAGTTTCTATCCTGCTTCTGTAATTGGAATAGCCAGGGCAAAGATGGTTAAATGGATAAGCAGTAGGTCCAGGATTAAACCTCTTTTATATCATCTGAGGAACTGTTTGCTTTACAGGACTTTGTCTGGACCTGTTCACCACAGGAAGTCCTTTCATCTATCTTTTCCAGTACTTAGCTTCAACGACCCTGGTTTATTGGTCTAACACAATAAAGTCATTTTTTCATCAGATTCACAACAGAATTACGAAATCAGAATTAGTGGAATCTTGCAACTTCTGCCATTACATCTATATTTGTTTGTATCATCATATAATGACCTTTATTCTTTTATTTTTACAAATGTAGTTGAGCTATAAAATGGTGGTCTATTTCCGTATACTACAGAGATTTATAATACTTTATTTAAGATGAATATGTTTAAAAATTAGATGTTTATGACAAAATTTGTAGGACCATGAAACCTTTGGAACTGCCATATTCGTGCCACATTAGTTGAAAGTTATAAGAGAGAGCACTCAGATGAAACACCAAAGGATAGGATGTTATAATGCTGTGAATCCAGTATGGACTTTAGGCCCTAATTCTTCAAAGCATTTAAGCATGCATTTGCACATCAAAGACATGCAGACCTGCTACCCAGCAACTTCTGGTGAATTAGCACATTACATTTTAGATGTCTAAAAGGCAGAACTTGGCTATGCAGAATGGTCAGTTCAGCTCTTGCTGACAGGACCTTCATTATTAAAAGCAAGTAACCAAAGAGATAAGACCGTATTGTCTTGTAATTGCCTTAGTTATCTTCATTTTGCATTAAAATAATATTTGTCTTTAAGATGGTGTTTGAAGATACCTTTACATGGTATCTCCATTTGCTCTTGATTTGCTTTTGATTTTAGGTAAATATATACCCAATAAAGAACTATAGAGTTCAGAGCAAAAGCATATTCTCTGTGGTTATAAATTCCTGAAAAGAGAGAGGACAATGGGAAAGCCTGCCAAAACCTTCAGTATAGCAGCACAACTAGGCCCTGCAATAACATATTCCATGCACTAACACAGAGAGAACCAGTTTTCCCTGGGAGATGTTTTTGTTTGTTATTGAATATGCTTTGTAATTAGAAACATTAAAAATAATAATTAAAAAATTTTGATTTGACTAAAGCCTACATGATATTTCAAATTAGATTGGAAATGTACAATACTATACAATGGAAATGTTCTGCACCTCCTTCAGCACTTACTGCATTGCAGTCAGATCCATCTTAACAGGGTTTATCTGTTATCTCATTCAATTCCCTCAGAAAAATGAAATTATCTATTTTTCATTGTGCTCTCGAAGCAGCAAATTCACTAGGTCTGTTGTATTTTTTGGTGTTGGGTTTATAGTCTTTTCCTTCTTTTTTCTGCAAGCTTATGAACATTTGTAAATCAGTATTTATTTCTAAAATACTTCTCTTGCCCTACTGCTTAAAATTATACAGTCCAGACAAGCAATGCTGTATGTGACTGTATTTTCTTTTGGGAGGTCATGATGGAGAGACAAAGGGAGGAAATGATATTCACAGTACAGCATATTAGAATACTTGCTTATCCCTATCACACTGGAATGGAATTCTTACCAATTTACAACATATTTTCATAGCAGTATAATTAATTTTATGAGGGGGGTCAGGGGCTTTTTTCCCTATGTGGTAAATTATGCTAACTCTTTGTGAGTTAATTAAAAATCTTATCTGTTAATTATCTCCAGTGTGTGCAAAATAGCTGTTCATGTAAGTTAGGATTTTTTTAATCATTGGCATCTTACTCTTTAAGTCTGAAAAATGTGCTACTATACAAAATTTTGATTTACAACTTTAATTGAAAGGCAATAAATGGTGATTATTGTCAATTGTCATGTCTCTATTACAAAAAAAAATCATTGTGGCTGACGTAGGAAATAAGTACGAAATTTAAGGAAAGCCATTATTATTTAATGAATCTCACTTATATAAACACCAGTAATAGCATTATCACCATTTTTGGTAGTAATATAGTATTTGGTAGTTACATACCATTTTTGGGCATAGTCTGGGAAAACTAAAATCATCCTAAATTCTGTGTTTACTTGGGATAATAGTGTTATCAGTGATGCAAAGGATTTAACTCTAAACTGATTTTTTTTAGGCATAACTTAAGAATGATTAACATTTTTATTTCTAATACTACCAGTAAACCTAAATTTCTTGATATTGTTTTTAAAACCACTAGCTAGAATTGCCTGTATTGAGGGAAATATTTTTCAGATGCAACAGTCACTGTTTGATTTTTATTAATGCCACAGCTCACTTATCATGTGTCTGTTTCTTCTTGTTCCCCATCCTCCAAAAGAAGTGAGGAATATAATGTGTCCAGAAAAGGGCAGCTCTGAAGTTCATTATCAGATTTATTCTCTAGCGTTAGCTCTGGTTTGTGAAGCAATTGTGCATAGGTTCACAGGCAATAAGATGATTTCCAAAAAGGACCCTAAAGAATATTGCATCTCTTTTCATGTCATAAAGTCAAAAACAAAAGACAGACAAATTAAGATTGTGGTAAAAGCTTGGCAGGAACACTTTTAAAACTGATGCAAGTACTGAATGCATAAAATCAGTAATCAAGTTGGGAGTCATATGTTGGAAGCAGCAAATGTGCTACATTATCTACAAAGATAACACACTGTGTTCATTTTTCTTAGTAGCTAATTTAACTACCAGGTTTTTATTCCTTCTTCTGCTCGGTCCTTCCATTATTAGCTGAAGTCGACATTTTCCACAAAAGTTCATCCTTGGTAGTAATAATTTGCTGCCATATAAAATAAATGACTTAACATAAAAGATTTTACTGATTGCAGTGCCAGTTGGCACTTTCTTGTTCTCTGTTGAAATGAGCACAACACATTGTCTATTACAGCTGCATGACTACCCTGTGACCGCAGTGTGTGTTGCAAGTTTTAACGTTATTGCTTCTGTACGTATTTTTTCTCCCATAAATTATTCTTTACAGAAGAATGTTAATTAGTAACTGATAGATATAAAGATTGCCGGGGACAGCCCATTAATTCCATTTACCTTAATGGCACTTAGATCTTAGCTTGCAATACAGCTGTATTCAGACTGTATTATAAATGTAATTTTTTGCATCATTAACTACCCTGATTAATCTTAGACAGCAAAAGCATAATTTTAGAAACATAGGGTTCACAAAGTGCCACTTTAAAGTTGTAGCTTTGCTCTTTTATATTCATAGCATTGTAAACAACATAGATTTTGAAAATTTTGACAGGGAAATAGTTTTTCTCCCTTTCTTAATAATTAACTCGTACCTTGTACTAGTCATTTCTCATTTCTGCATTTACTTATTTTTGTTGTTGGTGGTTGGTTTTGGTTTTTCTTTTTTTCTTTTAAGTGCTTTTTTGTAACATGTTTTGCTTTTGACTGGTGCAATTAATGGATATTTGCGTAGCAATTGACCACTATTAGCAAAGCGTTCATTATGCTCAAGAATTATTAAGGAAAGAACAAGTATTCCATGTCTGATTTCTGCGGAGGCTCCAGAGAGGAAATGTTGCCAGAAGATTTCATTATGATTTTCATGTTATGGACATCTTGAATGCCCTGGTTAGAAGCCATTCACTGTGTTGGACCAAACAAGAACACAAATTCAAATACCAGCCTCAGACAGGAGCAGGTTTGAAGTGGTGGTCTTCCAGAGAGCAGCCAGGAAATGGCATTTTCTACTAGAGTTCATGTTTAATGTTAACAGTTAGGAAACGTGACCTGCCTGATATCTTAAAAGGTTTTGCCAGGTGGACTTTTCTGGCTTGTTCTTCTTTGATTTTGATCAGGGAAATACAATGTAACTCTTCATTGATTGTGTGCCTTAGGTGCAATACTGTCTTATCAGTGTAAAACTGATGTGACAAATCCCCACCCTGCTACGTGCATAATGCTATTTAAGGTGTTAAAATTCTAGTTGCAGTTGATAATGAAAAAGACAAGAAGTGACAGAAAGGAAGAGAAAACTTGTGCTGGTAATAATCATAAATCTGAAAGAAAAACAACAACAAAAAACAACAGTTAATCAAAAGATGATACTTCAGAAATGCCCTTTTTAAGCAGTGAATGGCTAAGGTTCTGAAGGATTGTTCTCAAGAACATACAGTTCCTAGATTTTTTTTTAGAATCAGCCAAAACTTGAATTGGTGAGTTAGTATGCTCATGTAAAGCATGAATGGAACATTTTTTTGAAGGGGAGAAGAAGGAGAAAAGGTTTTTAGTGATTAATTGAAATAGGTGATTGCACAGGTGCCTTTTTTTCTCCTAACGATTTCTCGTATGTGGAAGGGTCTGAGCAGATATAAGTCCATTTTATTATAACAAACTACACATTTGTTTTTAATTTTGTATTTCAGTCTCTGGGCTTCCTTTTCTTTCAGGCTGTAGGCAGAACATTGCAGAAGCAATCTGTTACAAAAATTACAAGGCAATTACCATAAGTGTCATTCTTTCAGTAGAGCCTGAAGAGGCTGCAGCACAGCCATGGCTGAGACAGAGTTAATTTTCTTTGTAGAGGCTCACACAATGCTCTAGTTTGGATTTTGATGAAAATAGTTGTGATAATACACCAGTGTTTTAGTTGTCACAGAGCAGTGCTTACATAGAGCCAAGGATTTTTCTGCTTCTCATGCTGCCTGGCCAGTGAGGAGGCTGGAGGTGCCCAAGGAGCTGGTAGAGGGCACAGTCAGGACAGCTGGCCCAGACTGGCCGAAAGGATTTCCCACACCATGTGGTGTCAAGCTCAGCAATAACAGCTGGGGAAAAGAAGGAAGAAGGGGAGGACATTAGGAGTGAAGGCATTTGTCTTCCCAAGAAACCGTTATGCGTGAAGAGCCCTGATCTCCTGGGAGTGGCTGAACACCTGCCTGCCGATGGAAAGTAGAAAATGAATTCCTTGTTTTGCTTTGCTTGCACCTGGGGCTTTTGCTTTACCTTGTCTTTATTTCAACCCATGAGTTCTCATACTTCTGCCTCTTCAGTTCTCTCCCTTATACCACCTGGGGAGAGTGAGTGGGTAAGTGGCTGTGTGGTGCTCAGCTGTCTGCTGGGGCTAAACCAAAACAAGCGCTTTTAAAAAGGCACATGAAAAGAAGAAGGGTAGAGGTTTGGAGCACTGAACTTTGCAGCCGCTCCTGAACAAAACTGGTTTGTTTATGTGTTTGTTTTGTAGTTGTCCTGTCCCATAACAGAACTGCTTGTGCCTGCAGCTTCTCCTGAGAACTGTCAGGTAAAAGCTTCCATCTCTCTAGGTGAGATTGTGATTCGAAAAGAACCCCAAGACCCTCATGAGGCATAGTGAGGAGCTGGCTAAAAGTGCTACTTTGAGCTGGGAAGAAGGGGTGGATAGGGAAGGTTTAGGTTAGAAATTAAGATACATTTCTTCTCAGAAAGAGTAGTCAGGCATTGGAACGGGTTGCCCAGGGAGGTGGTGGAGTCACCATTCCTGGGGTTGTTCAAGGAAAGGTTAGACCTGGCGCTTAGGGACATGGTTCAGTTGGTGACATTGGTAGTAGGGTGACGGTTGGAATGGATGATTTTGAAGGTCTCTTCCAGCCTTTTATGATTCTATGACACAATGGGTTCAGCTTTGCATTCAGGCATAGACCTATTCAGTGACCCTGACCCACTGCTTGCTCCCAGTTCCTATCTGTAAGACGAGGCTATTTCCGGGCCTTTTAACTAAGTCACAAAGATCTTGGTCATTAATGATTAATCCTGGCACATGAATGTGTACAGTTATGTAAGTATTAAAATCTGTACATAATTGTCAAAGCTGAGATCCAAGGTCAAGCCTTGATTTGAATTCATTTCATCTGTGTTGAGTTAAACAAGAAAAAGTGCTCATGGATAAGTTTCATCTCTAATATCATTTCAGTATAAAGCTAAAAGAACTTTATAGTAGCAGGAGGAAATATAATGTTTTTGTTGGTGATGGTATTTTTATAATCACAGGTAATTCAATAGATAGAAAATAAAAACAGTCTCAGTGTTGAGAGCCCTGCAGGTATCTGAGACAGATAGAAGCAAAGCCTTTGGGATTTGCACTGCACTTTTTGTTTTTCTTTTCTTTTTTTTTTTTTTATTCCTTCAAGAGTGTGTTAGTTACTGCTGTCTTATTAGGTCCTTCTTACCTATTTCTTGTTGTATATCGCTATGGTGCAGAGCTTTTCAAGCAAGACAAGTTATCTATATGGTTTCCATAGGCATCACATTACACATAAAAAATTGATCCTCCACATAACCAAAGCCGCATCATTTGTATATCGTGGAGTTCCTTTTCCGAAAAGATATGCTAGCAGTGCAGATGCATTTTAAGTACTTGACTTTCAGGCAACGACTAGACAGTACACAGGAAATAAAATTGTCCTCACATCAGTAGGTACTTGTGTGAGGTACTCCGGACATAGATGATTTTGAATGAATTATGCCTCTGCTGTATAGTGCTAAGGCACAAGTGGGTTTGCCAAAAAGTTCTAGTACATCTCAGTTTTCATACGTTAATTACCTGACTGTTAAGTGGTCTTTGTAAAGTACTGTGAGATATTCAGATGAGACTCCCTATTGTGTTTAAGTTCATAATATACATGAAATCTTTTTCACTCTGATTAATTAACAATACTCGATGGCACCCTTGCTTCACTGAGTGCTGTGGATAGGGAGGAGTTATACTGCTGTTCTGGCCTGGGGTAGACTGAAGAGATGGAAGAACTCTAGAGGCTACTTGCCTGCAGTAGCTTGGTGTATAGCTGTTTCATCTCTTCCCTTTTGCTCAAATTCTGGTTCCCATCTGCAAGTGTTTGCTCATTTGGGCTTCCACCCTAGAGGAACACAGAGCATCCTTTTTCATGGACTAGTCTATAGCTTGTAACACAGTCATCAGCTGTGACTACCTTGTGTGTTTCAGAATGCATACATGACCAGTGTATCTGGACTTGATTTGGGATAAGGGCATCCAGTTTGAGTTTGCTTGACTTAAAATCACTGACAGACTAAAATCAACATGTGGTAACTTTTAAACAGAGAATTCAAGGAAAAAAAAAAAAAGAGAACTAGGTCAAAGCTAAATCACTAGTACAGAAATAGACTGTGTTGTGAAGTGTAATGATGATGAAGAAGTGAATGAATTTCCCACTCTTACATTGCCCTTTTACAGTAGGGGAAGAAAAAAAAAATTAGAAAAGAAACTAAAGTACCTCCAGAAACTGAAGGCCTCTACTATCTCTACATGTTAATGTTTGGACTTGATGATCCTGAGGGTCTTTTCCAACCCAAATGATTCAATGATTCTTTACTTTGTAGATATATTCATGTTGATTTGCGGAAGGAGGTGCTGTATAAAGCCTGTCTGAGATATCTGGAACATTTGGTCTAATACTTCCCAATGCACAGAAGGAACAACAGTTTTTCCTTCCTTTATTTTATTTAGTTCTGGTTTGACCCTGACTCCTCAGCTTTTTGTAGATAAGAATGGTACTGCCCTGGCAATAATTTTATCTACATTTTAATTTTGACATATCATTCAGATAAAACTTCAGAGGTGAAATTGCATGGAAATGCACACTGCTAATATTTCGTCTTTTCCCAAATGATGTAAAAACATGGCGAGAATTATTTATTGTATCACATTTCAGAGACAGGTACGAAGGGATTAAAGCACTTCAAATAATGAATGAGCCATAACTATATTCTCCACAGCTGTTCAGGGTGCTCTGGATCACACTAATGATTCAGTCACTAAGACTGACAGGAGTAAAAATGAACCTCAGTGGCAATCTGTAGAGAATTACTGAAAAAGTAAAGCCACAATGTGGGCACCCAATACAGGAATAAGTTTTTTCTGTTCATCAAAAGGAAGCATAATTTTTGGTTTTGTACAATCATTTATTTGGAGAAAATGTGAGTTTTCAACCGTTAGGGAGGAAGGTCAATAATGTTATAATCACTGTTTTAAATTCTTTCCTTTCTGTCTTTGGCTACTTTCTTCCTCCTTCAGAGACTGAAGCAAAAATCAGATTGTCTTGATTTTGCAGTTACCAATATCTTATTAAAATGCAAGCCAGCAAACAATCAGACCTTCTGACCACCTATTTTCTCGTGTTCCTGTGAGCCTGTTCAGCTAGTACTGAAGTCTAATGTTATTTACACATACATACTTTACTTACTTACCTACATAGTTACTAAGCACAGAAAGGTTTATTTTCATTGGTATATAAGCTCTGAAATATATCAAGAGAATTTACTCCTTGTTTTCATTTTCCTTTTTCCTATTTCTTTCTATCTTAGTTGAAGTGAGTTTCCTGAGCTTCCTCATCCTGGTTCAGTTGAGTGAGTTTCCTCATCCTGGTTCAAAAATTCAGGCAGGATATAGAACTAATGATATTATGGAGGAAGTAAGCATGTTGGTGACTTCTCTTATGGACCATAATCTATGAGCTGAGGAATGTCAAAATATTTTTCTATGTAAGGAGATATAATGCTCTTAGTAATCTGTATGAGGGCTGTGAATACAGCTGTGCACACTGTTTACTCTTATACAGAACCACTACCTGTTATAAGGGTATATGGTGTTACATATGCCAACTATAGCACTTTCATACTCTATTATAATCTATACTCTATTATTATACTATACACTTTCATAACTGTAGCAGTTCCAATATGTGACATTTGGAGACAAATATTTTTCTTTATTGAGTGCTGGTAATTAAATTAATTTAAATAAAATTGTCTTGAGTCTTAAGTTTTATGTCTTTGAATCTCCTGAAGAAAGACAGCAGAACATTTCTTCTGAGAGAAAAGATTGGATTGGAGATGATGCTTTATGTACTTTTTTTTTAGTGTTTAAAAGTGTTAAAAGTGTTTAAAAAAAAAAAAAAAAGGCTTGTGGTCAAATAATTATACCAGCAAACGTCTACACTTGCACCTGAAGTGAAATCTACCTATTGGATTTTGAGGAAAGACTGACATCCATTTAAGAACCAGGAGAGAAATTCAATAATTTTCTCATTACTCTGTAGTAAAGTGTTGTCAGAGACTTAGTACCTAAATGAGCAGAACAGCTTTGTTAAATGTTTCAACTGAAATGTTGAAGTGGTTTCTCTGAAATGGTTGTAAAAAGAGAATCTGGAAAAGAAAAAAGAAATCCCTCTCCAAGATTCAACCACTGAATTTTAGCCTTTGCTTCATGAAAATATTTGCTCACTCTTCCTGAAATGATTCTGTCTCCACAACATTTTTTCCTCATATTGTGCAAGGTATGGATTAAATGGTGCATTGGCGTCTCTTTTAGTCTCATATTCTATGGATCTACAAGTATGGCTTAGGAGCTATAACTTCTCCCAGTGTTAAATCGTACCTCAGTTACAAAACCAGGTTTTGAAATGTTTTGAAATGTTCTAAAAGTATGGATTTGATGGAGTATTTTTATGATCTTAGAAGATCTTGGCTTGGGCTTTTTCAGGTAAGTATGTATATTTTTAAACGTTCTAATTACACCCTACAGTGTAGTTCTTTATGGTTTCTTTGGAATCATTGGAATAAACATGATTAAAAAAAAATATTTTTTTTTAAAAACAGGCTAAAAAAGTATAGCAGTATAATCAGGCAGGCTGTATTGCAGAATTATTTTCCCACTCCTTAAACATGTCTTTACACAGTCATTTCTTTGAAATACATGTAGTTGTTTGTAGTGGCTTCTTTGGACTCTCATCTGTTTGTGAGGAATTCCTTCTTTCAGAGCTCAATTTTGTAGAAGTAAAGGATTAAGTGCCTCTCTGCCAGTTCTCTGTCTGGCACACATTCTGCTTTTGTTTTTGTTGTGATTAGGAAGACCCACTCTTATTAAATACCAATTATAACATTTGGTCCATTTTTCTGAAATTCATTCACATATGAATGATCCGATTGGGAATTTGTTGTGTAACCCTCATTATGCCTGCCAACCTTTTGTTCCAAGCTCTTTTCTTAAGCACAAAACGTAAAAATGCCCTTTGCTTCTTTTTAGTTTGTTCTCTTTTCATGCACTTGTTTTTCCTTTGTTCCTGGTTGAAGCTAGGAAAATAAATGGCATTTGTGAACCTTAGGTTTTCATCTTTATTTGTATCTTTAGAGAGAGTAAAATATTCCTGTCTTCATGTATCAAGAAACTGTTTTGGTTTTAATCATATTTTTACTATCTGCCAGTGCTCATGTTGGTGAGGAATTGGAAAGAAACAAGCCACCCCTTTTCTTTCCTACTGTTTTTGTAATGTCTACTAGAAATTGAGTGAATTATTCTCTCACATTCAAGGTGGTCTGTTTCACGTTAGTCTGCTCTTTTGCTGCAATTGTATTGAACATTGTTCACCAAAGAATTGAGCAATATGACAAACATGCCACATTTGTCACCCTTTCATCTTTCCTCCTTTGGGAGAATTTTTTTTAGGCTTGTTAGAAATTTGTGTGTTGTTTAGATCAGCATGGGGGAATAAACATGGTTTTGTAATTCAGAATATTATTATCCATAGTGTTCTTTTTTTTTTTTTTGTTAAAGAAACTGGAGAACATGTTTTGAATGACATGGGACTGAAGAAAAAGGAAGGGCCAACCCATGGAAAAAAAACAAAAAACAAAAAAAAAAAAAAAAAACAAAAAAAACAGTTGAATACCACCCTGGAGAGTCATGAGTCCAACTTGCACTTTGAAGTCTGCATTTAGAGCTGTGTAGCACCTTCGCAGATGAGTCCGAAGTCAGGAACTGTGCAGTGACCATATGAAAGGCAATATAATAAGGTGTATTAAATTGGGTAACTGGAATTAATGCCCTCCTTTGTCCATCATTTCTGGGGAATACCATCTTTTATCTAGCTAAAATTTTGAAAATAAGTTAATTATACTTGCAAAGTACTCACATTCTGTGTCAGTGAAGACTGTAGGAGAACCAGTGAATAGGCAAAAAGGTGCGTTTGTTGATGAGAAACTCAATGTGAGCCAGCATAATGCACTTGCAGCCCAGAAAGCCAACAGTATCCTGAGACACATCAAAAGAAGTGTGGCCAGCAGGGTGAGGGAGGTGGTTGTCCATCTCTGCTCTGCTCTTGCGAGACCCCACCTGGAGCACTGTGTTCACGTCTGGGGCAACCAGCACATGAAGGACATGGACCTATTAGAACAGGTCCCAAGAAGGGCCATGAGGATGATCAAAGGGCTGGAGCACCTCTTCTTTGAAGACAGGCGGAGGAAGTTGGGGTTGTTCAGCCTGGAGAAGAGAACGCTCCATGAAGACTTTATAGCAGTCTTCTGGTACATAAAGGGGGCCTACAGGAAAGCTGAGGAGGGACTCTTTGTCAGGGGGTGGAGTGATAGGACAAGGGGGAATGTCTTTAAACTAAAAAGGATAGATTTAGATGAGATATTAGGAAGAAATTCTTTACTTTGAGAGTGGTGAGGCACTGGAACAGGTTGCCTAGAGAATCTGTGTATGCCCCACATGTGTGATGTGGTGTCCCTGACTATGGCAGGGGGGTTGGAACTAGGTGATCTTTTAAGGTCCCTTCCAACTCAAACCATTCTATGATTTTATGATAATTCCCAATAAGAGCAGGACTTGTGTTTTATGCAGTGAATGAGGTCTAGGGCCATTCATTGAACCACTTGAAGAAAACAAAACCTTGAACAGTTGCTTGTTAAGTGAACAATATCCGTCTTATGGACAGAACAAAGGATCTTTCAGGAAAAATATGTGGACATCTTAAAAATGTATATTCATAAAGATGTTAAATTAAGTCATTTCCTGTTTTTAAGGGCTTGATTTGCAAATTCACTGTTTTTTTTAGCAGTGTGTTTCTGTATTTAACACACATATACGTACATACAGAGATTTGTTCCAGTTTGACAGTCTTTCACATGTTGTTTAGTGTTTGATTAGCATAATCACTGTGTGATTATTTCTCACTAGCCTTAGCGTATGCAAATTCTTGTCTTTTGACTGACAACCATTATTAGACAATCAGAGTATATGGATTTGCATAATCTCTGTGTGGTTACAGTATTTCTGCACAATGCCACTGTGAATGCAAATCCTTTTGCTCTGACTGGTTTCTCTATATTAAAACGGTTTGCCAGAAATGCTGCTGCCACCTCAGCACCTCATTGCCAAGCGGAAAGTCCACAAGAAAAAAATAACAAAAAGGAAAGCAAGGGAGGAATACTAGGCTCACATCAGAAATGTGACTAGACAACTGCTACCATTAAAAAGATTAATTTAAAAAAAAATAGAAAGAAAAAAAATCCTTACATTCATACAAGATTTCAACAAGAGAATAAAAAGAGGACTTTGGAAATTCATCCTGAAGTCCTATTCAAATTACATAAACAAGTTACATTATGAAGCGACTTCAGGTTTCGGTGTTTCGTTTTTTTTTTTTTGCTTGTTTGTTTGTTTGATTTGTTGTTGTTTGTTTTTGTTGTGTTTTGTTTTTTTTTTAGAAAAGTAGTTCTTCAGAAACTATTGCACATTATTAAAATTGTTACACTATAATTATTAAAATTATTTTACATTTAACTAGGTTGAGTGTTATTTCTGGTTTATGTATATGAAAAATGCCAGGTTAGTGTTATCCTGTTTCATTGGCAACAGCAGAAATGGTAGACACTAAGAAAAGATGTGTAATGCTGATTTTAATTCTATGCATAATTATTCACGATAATTACTTGGACAATACTGAATAAATTGTATGTAAATGGGTAAACCATGCATGATAGCACATCTAGAACATGTATTTTAACCATTTGATGCTGTATTGTTCTACTTTCACATGAAACCAAAATATTGTTGAACATTCATTTTTGTATTTATTTATACTTGCTAAGCCAGTCCCATCATTCCTTTTGAATTGTTATGTTTGGTTTATAAGATTCTTATTCACAGATTAATGTGATATTGGGGAGAAAAAAAAAAAAAAAGACTGCTAACACTAACAATAGGATGTATTTTTATGGAAATACAGAATATTAAATATATGTAGGATCAAATCACTGAGCTATTGTTGAACTGTTCTGTTTGTGATCTGGACATCAGTTTATTAAGAATGTATAAGATAGTTTGTAAGTTACACATCTGACAATTTTGGAAGGTATCCGATACACTTAACGTGAGGTGCACAGATTTTTTCTTTTTTTGAAAATGCACACTAAATAAATACTTTCAAGATGTCTGAGATGGATATGCATGTGCAGAAATCAACAGTGATGTGTGACACCAAGTGGGTCCTATGCTTCCTGGAAATTTGATCTGTGGCACATACTTTGTCTACCTTGTATATGTGGCTGTTGTAAAATGTATATCTCCCAGAGAAGATGGTGCTACTGCTCAGCTGAACTATGCCCAAAATATAGAAGTTCAGCAATATAAGGCAGAATTTCTGGCAGATCCCCAAAACATCAATTTCTACATAAATAAAAATATAAGAGCATAATGTAATATAATAATGTGGCATTTGTATAACTGATTGGCATGATTGTAGGGAAAATTATTTGAGTTTTTGATGCTGCTAAGATCAGAAAGAAGAAAGAACTACTCAATTGTCAATTGAAAATGGTCAAATTATGTCCAGAGAGCATTTTCATATCAAATAGTCCTCTAACTATAAATGACAGTGACTTAACATGACTGAGGAGTTGCCTGTAGCTTTAGAAGAAAGACAGAAGAGCATTTAGTAACATGTCACAGTTATAATACAGGAGGCAGTTTTATGTTTGCACTCGTTGGTGTTAAAACTGCACTAATAATGCAGTTTTAAGAATTGGTTAAGTTCATCAGTAAGAGTAAATGATGGAGGATATGTTAGTACTGTGTTCTATTTTACTTGGTAAGGCATTGTGTATAATGTTGTTACACGATTTATACTGTTTCCAATGTTCTCACTAGTTTCACCATTTCTTGGGACTTGAGAATGAATGAAAGGAGCTCTAACAGAGTTACCTTTATTTCTTATGAATTTTACAATTAAGGTCTTCACAGAAGACTCAACTTGCACGTGGAGATATTAATACCTTGCCTGCAAGTGCAATAACATTAGTGCAGTAGTTTAACCTAATTTTGGTGCTTATAATTAAATGCGTTTGCAGAAATGCAGACCTACAGTAGGAAACTGTTCTCAGAATATCATTCCTTTAAGTTTATTTTCATTGTAACATAATATTCTATTAATATCTGGATTTTAAGAAGTTCGAAAAGATTGATAGCTGTGTCACTGAATTCACTTACCTATTCGAGTAATGGAGGTCATTCTTTTGATGGATTTTTTTTTTTTTCACCATGCAATTTTAAATTACCACTAGAATGATCTACAGCATTTTTTTATTGAGAGCTTCAAAAACATGACTTGTTTTTCTGCTCACTTAAGTGTAGGATCATAGTGATTTGAGTCAGTCTTTTGCAGATAATTTCTTTGGCTTTGAGGTAAAAATGTTTTCTTACTTATTTGATTTAGACCTACCATGCATGTGTTCTGAACAGGTTTTGGGCATCCACATTATCTTCCTCTTTTGACCTGGATGCTCTTGTGTATAGATGACAGTGCAACTCAGTTAGTTTACTGCTAAGTTCAAGCATTTGAAGTGTATGCGTCAAGCCCCTTGTCTTTTAATACACAATTAAAACAACAACAATCCGCCCCCCCCCCCCCCCCCCTTTTAATGCCTTTTTGGGATTTGAGCTTTTATGGCTCAAATTTGTATTCTTTCTTTTGCAGTTGTTTTATCTTAGGCATGTTTCTGGAATAAAAAGTCATATAACAAAGACTAATAAAGTCACATATGCTAAAAAAAAATGTTGAAATTCAAGGTGATCTATGCTTGAATTCTAGTTTCAACTTAAAAAAAAAAAAATCATTATTTATGGAACTGATATAAAATTTATATTTCCAAAAGGTCAAATGTCTCTGTAGGTAAAATTTACTACCCCGAGTTCTACCTTCTGCAGATATTTAATGGAATTTAGTGAAAGGGAGACTTGGCTACAGAAGACCTTCAAGGATAGCTGAATCTGGAAAAGTTGCACAGGCAGGAAGGATAACATGGGATCTCCTGGGTCAAGTTCTTGGTGATTTTGTGGTAAATGTTTCATCCAGAAAGCTTTGTACAACAAAGCTTTTAACTGCAGCCTCCAATATGCTCTATGGTAAGCACAAGAACAAAGAATGGGGTTTAGGTCATTGGGCTTAAAGGTTGAATTTGAAGCAAGCAAGCTAAACCAAATGGAAGTAGTAAGGTCAAAGCTAAGAAAATGGAACAAGAGGCCAAGTTCTGCCATGCCCCCCAGTATAAGACTGGATTTTGCTGAAATATGGTAGGCTTAAACTGAAGATCTTGGGAAGGGATTACAGTATTTGATCAATGAAAGTAAACATTATAATGTTGCTACAAATTTCAGCTTGAATAATTAAAAAAAAAAAGACTATTACTGCTGTATATTTTATATAATGAAAACAAAAATCGGCTGAATGAAATACGAAACCCTCATTAGAATCACAGTCATTGCTCAAGCTAACAGTTACTTTGTGGTTTGCAGAGAACCTTGAACAATGTCTTTTCCCCCGACCATCACCAATGAAAAGTTTGACACAGCTTGTGCTACATAGTAAGAGATACCTAGTACTGGGTAATAGCAAAGCTAAGCACAGTGAACACATCAAACACAGAACATCACATCCTCTGTGTGATAAATTGCAATGCAAATAAGTTGGTAAGAGGAAGTAAAGGGACATCTTGCAAACCTTGTTCTTCTGCACAGCTTTGTCAGCTGAATCATAATCTTTTATGTGAATTGTAAGCCTCTCTCTCCTTCACTATCAATGGGAGTGAAGTAAATCAGTTACATCTAAGAAATACAAATGCAGCAATAGAGCACTAGTAACAAGTAAAAAGCAGATTTTATCAAAGTTTATCATGATAACTTTTATTTTGAAAGCAAATACCATTTACATAAGTTGAAATACAATCTATACATGTACTTAATAACATTCAGTGAACATGGAAGAACTTGGAGATTCTCTTAAGTATCTCAGCACTAAATGATTATCTCAGCTACATAATGTTATTTCCCTCTTTATATTTCCCTGCAATCCTTGCCTTCTATTTTCTTTGCAATCAGCTGCTTCTCTTTGTTCCTCTGACTCTCAGCTGGACTCCCCTCTGTCTTCCAACATCTGTGAGATCTTAGTACTTATCATGCTATCACGTTACCTCTCTCAAATTCCCTGCATAAAACTTTTGGAAGATTATCTGGTGATTTTGGATGGTTATTTGAAATTTATGGATTGGGAGTATTACACAGATGAAATCTCTATGAAAAAAATAACATTCAAATACCACTCCAATATTCAGCCACAACTTTATTAGAATCTGTTCTGTTTTGAAGTTTAATTCTGCTTTACAGTATCAAAGAGCAGTTGTCAGAGCAAGGATTCTTACTTTGAAGCAGCTTTTCTTAATCAACTTGAAGTCTATCCAGAACACTTCTTCATATAGAGCCACAAACATAAATCATCCAAGTTCACAGTAAGATCATGTAGCTGTATATCTACAAGTCTGCATCTTTAGAAAGAGAAAAGGAAATGTGCAGACGGATTTCTGTATCAGCAGATAAACAGGAGAAAATCTCTGGAGCAATTAAGAAAGAAACTTCACATTTTTCCATAAGAGGAAAATAAAATTAAATACAGAATCACAGAATCGTCTAGGTTGGAAGAGACCTCCAAGATCATCTAGTCCAACCTCTGCCCTAACACTAAGTCCTCCACTATACCATATCATTAAGGGCTACATCTAAACGTCTTTTAAAGACCTCCAGGGATGGCGACTCAACCACCTCCCTGGGCAGCCCATTCCAATGCCTAACAAAACACATCAACTACCCCACACATTCGTGTTCTTTGTTTGTTTGTTTTTCTTTTTTCTTCCAATTCTGAGAGTTATTTGACTTGTTCTCAATATGTGAGAATCTGTTCCACCAGAAGTCCAGTCCTGTTTGGAACTAGAATTCTTACTGTGAACATAAATCCAACTAAAAATTTATTTGTTCCAGCTTATGAGACATGGTAATGCCTTTCATATAACACTTAAGGCACTGTTCTGTTGGTACTCTGATTTGAAATGACAGAGTGACATTTCTGTAGCTTGCTAGCAACCCTGGCATGTTGACATAAGCCGTCCTCCATTAAATAGACACAAGGGCTATAGTAGATAGTTCTTTAATATCTGTGGTGGATATCACTCTTTTCTCTCATACAGAAGCAAAGGACTGATGCATCAAGGGAAGGAGTATAACAGGAAAGAACCAGTTCTGAAAAAGGAAGGAAGATGTAGAAAGACAAGTAATTAAAACCTGCTCAAGGAAACCTATGTCAAGAAAAAAATAGGGGCCTATTATATTCAAAGCCCTAATTATCTGTTACCAAAACATGATAAAAAATTAGTGATAAAAAAGGATCAATAATCTAAAAGAGTACTGTGGTACACATCACCATGTGAGGCATACAAGACTACAGTCAGAAGCCACATTTGAGAATTGCTTAATTATACAGTATAGATGCATGTTACAACAGTGTAAGGTCAACTTTTAGTATATCATCTGTTAGGTAATCTGAACCGATGTGTCTTCTTGGAGCTGATCAGTTCATCAGGAAGTTAGGAAGTTAATGTCTACTTCAGTTATCTGGGCCTCAGTGTCACATCCAAAGCACTCAGGGGGAGTAATGAGATTATAGGTCAGATGTTTAAACTTTCTTACCTTATGGCACTTGAGAGAGAATGTGTCAGAATTTAACATGTTTACACTAAAGTCTAAATTAATAGCATCTCAAAACTGTGGTTAAGAAGGTGAGTCTCTGGATCAGATGTTACACTCGATCAAAGGACGCACAATATATTGCTACTGTGTGTTGACTTATTCATATATCTAAGCTTGAGGTTTCCATAAGTATTTTAGACCTGCAATGGTGAGAGGAACAGCACGTAAATTTCTTAAAAATTTAGGCTAAATTTCCTAAAAGTTCAGCAGCTGTAAAATAGTGTTGATTAAGACCAGGTTTTGCTTTAGTGCTGAAAGCATACAGCAAGGTAAAGGTATGCTGGTTCTACTGGCATAAAAAGTCACATCTTGAGGAATGGAGCAGTTGAAGTAAGAACTTCTGTTACTGTTTATGCCTATGTAGTTTTCTTCTTTCTGGTCTGTGCAATAGTATCTTTAGATGTTGGTATTTTTAAAACTTAGG
Organism: Anser brachyrhynchus; assembly: GCF_964034855.1. Taxonomy (NCBI): domain Eukaryota; kingdom Metazoa; phylum Chordata; class Aves; order Anseriformes; family Anatidae; genus Anser; species Anser brachyrhynchus. The sequence goes on along the minus strand of NC_137695.1, from coordinate 40,083,005 downwards.
TTACAGAGTAAAATGAGTGTCCAAAGCACAAGGTTGGATCACAGCTAAAGCCTTCATATTATCTTACACAGTATGCTGCAGTATCAAGAGTCAACTTGATATTCTCTGACTTCAGTGATCAGTGTTGTTTTTCGGTTTTGTTATAGTGGCGTCCCTAGTTCTAGGGACTTATGCTCATTTGTGATGGTGGTTTTACAAACGGGTGAGATATTTCACTTTTGCATTGAATTGAAGAGGATTTTCAAACTGAACATTTCTTCTAAACCTTTCTATAACATCGCAGTTTCGCTTGTTCCTCCCTCCCTCCTCTCCTTCTCCCCTTCTCTCCTGATCTGAATTTCTTTTCAACAAGAATTAGTTTAAGCCCATGACCTATTTCATACCTTACACTGAACAGATGTCAGATGATGCAACAGGTCTGTAGTGAACTGTTTTGGATTCACTGCAATAGATGCCATGGCTGCCTACCATTACAGCTTCCATGAATCATTGATTACTTTGAGAAAAAGCTGTGATTCTTTATTTATAAAATAAACCTTTGCTAACTGACTCGAGAAAGTAAATCACAGGGACATGAACATAGAAAAGGTGTTTGGCTCTCAAAGCACATATAAAGTATTCTGTCTGAATACTGATTATTGTCAGTTAGACAATTAGATGTATTTGCTTCATCAAATTATGTGAATTTGAATTTTATTACTAAAAAGATAAAATCTATATTTGAATTGGTTAAAGTTGGCAGACCAACTTGCTGTAAAGCTGTTGCTAGATTTTAGGAATAGCTGTGAGATGCTTTTTGTAAAAATGATAAGATTTGGGGAAGCTGATTCAAATTTTCTGCCCAAATAATACTTTTTTTTTTTTTTTTTTTTAAACAGGATACTGCCAGATCGACTTTCTGGTAGAGGTTTTTTCAGAATAATGCTTTTCATCAGAGTCAAAATTTATCCTTAAGTAGGGTTTATTGAAAAATAAATTGTTTCTTCTAAACAGCTGTGAAAATAATCTTCGGAGGATTTGGATTTTTCATTGGTTGTGTGGAAGGTGTTTTATTGAAAAAGATCATTTATTGGTTCCTGGAAAATTATTATTTTTTTCACAATACTGAGCTATGGTATGTTATTTGGGAATTATTTTTATATAATAGTCCTTCACATTTTCATTGGTTGCTTTGTTAGTAATTTTATATAAAATATTATTGTTTCATTTATTGTACTAGCTTATCTTTGGTATAAAAAAATATAAATTAATAGGTAAATTTATTCAGTGTTCACAGCTTTTAGCTTTTGTCATTAAAGGGAGATTGGTACATGTAGAATACTACTAAGGATACGTGTTTCAAGATAGCTAACGACACTTTTCTTTGTTCCTTTCTGTGTTACCTTTTCATAAAACTGCATGAAGAAGAAATATTAATTTTCAAAGAAAAATAATAATTTTCTGTAGTGTGGAGTATGGTTTGGAATGATGTATTTCTGTTTTGCAACTATAGAAAACATAAAATACAGTGAAACAGCAAATGCTTTTATATTTCTTTTTCTTCTCTCTTTTACAGATGGACCCAATTCAAAAAGCTGTAATAAATCATACATTTGGGGTTCCTCTTCCTCATCGAAGAAAGCAAATCATATCATGCAACATTTGCCAGCTGAGATTTAATTCTGATGTAAGTTGATCATTTTGTATCAGATTAGAAATATGTATTTATCTTTTAGGATGTGCCATGATTTGCATAAATTGAACCTAAATGAAACGTTGTGATTTCAGTTTGTGATTCAGCAGATGAAAAGGCTGTAGGATGCTTCAAATAAACACAATTATTTGATAGTGTTTATACATCAAGCCAGATTTTCCCTGCGGATATATCTCTGCAAGCTCATCAACTTCAGTTGTGCTGCACTGAGTGAAAATAGGAAAACAGATTGATCCATTACTGCTAATAAGGCTGAAATATTTGCTGGGTCCTAATTCTTCTGTCAGTCCCAGATAAAGTTGCCTTTCTTTTCTTCCTGTAAATGTTAGATGTTATTCAGATGTGTTTATCATCCTTGTGGATTTACCTTCCATTTTCTACCCTTACAAAAATATACCTTTTTGGTTAGAATTGTATTTTAATACTCCCATCTTGGTGGTACAATCTTAATAGTAATAATAATAATAGAAGCAGGTAATTTTTGTCTATTGGCTCCTACCCTGCATCCTCTCGTTCCTCCAACAATTAAATAGGGCAATCTGATCTGGAAATGTTCTCTAATATACAGAGGAGACCCGTCCCTTGTAATTACCCAAGGAAACTGTACTGTGGTACTCCTTGCCAAGGAATACCTCTTCTATCACAGAAAAGCCTCTCAGAATTCAACTCCTTTATTTCCTTCTCCAGCAACTTTGTGTGTGAAGACAAAATATGACATAGCAGAAGACAATATATAGTACTATTTTAGTCTTCCCAGGGAGTTTCATGACATGGGCGTTGCTGGTGGCAGCTTGTTTTCCCGTTTCAAATGTCCTTCAGTTATTACCTGTTTGCTAATTTACATATGGGAGTTACTTATATAAAAACAAAAATGTTTGAATGTATATTGAAGTTCAGCCCAAAAACATCCACAAGGTTCCTTCCTCATGCTAGTCATATGAAGAAGTGAAAGAACTTGTGTGCAGCTGTTTCTTTGTAGGCAGCTATTTATGAACATTTAATCAACCTATTTTTAGCTTATCAATCATGTATCAAAGCCATAAACTTGTCAAACACTTAAAATGAGCCTTGAAGTCTTCTGTAATAGATTGGCCATGTAGATATTAAAATAATGCAGCTTTCTTCATTCCCCTCAGCTTTTTATTGCTTAGCAAGAATTTTAACAAGATCCCGGTCATGATTTTCCCACTAGTGACTATCACATACTTAAGCTTCACTGAGAACTCTGGGTTTTCTAGTTCATGGACTGAATGCACACCTTTCTCTTATAGCATTGACATCATTCTCAAACAGTGATGCAAATCATAATACAATATCTGGAACTGTCATGATCCTCACAGGTAAAAATAAGAGAATCAAAATAGGATTTTCTGTTTAGAAGCTAGATGCCAGAATTGTGACTGTGAATACTGAGCCATTCACGGTGGGACTCTGATGAACAGAATTTTTAAGGGATAGTGGAGACTTCTGGGCCACAGCAGGTCCTTGTGACTGAGCAGCCTGGATCATTGCTCATAATTTTCAGCTTCATCTTAAGAAAGAGTAAGTCATGCTGAATCATACATTGTATATAGCTAGAAGAGGCATCAAACACCACAGTGTTATGTACCAAAGTGAAGCATCTCCTTTACAAAGAGGGAACACCATTTGTTAGTCTGCAAAAAGATCCAGGCAAAAGTGAGGTTGAATATGTCATTAAGCTGACTTAATCATTAGCATATATGCAAATCATACAATCAGATTCATACATGGGGCAAAAAATTTTCCAGCTGACAGAAGCTGGGTATTTTCCAGAAGAAAATGTTTGAAATAAAATAAGTAAATAAATAAATCTAAATGGAAGGAAACAAGATAGTGGACACTGATACTTCTGACTCAGAGGACTGGTATGCCCCCATTCTGTTCCTCTTCTGCTGCTCTTAGAAAGGATTCCAAAGAAGAGAGGGGGAAGAGGCAGCGGCCATTTTCAGAGGCATCTACGATATCCAAAAAAATGGTTTCAGTGGAAATCTATTAATTTAGGCTGTTCACAGGAAACTCTTGGAAGAAAAGCTGTGCAGCATAAATTTAATTGCCCTTTCACACCTTCAGGTGCAAGAGTCTTGAATTCCAATTCACCAACTCTGTTCAGTGGAAGTTTGTTCTAATGGTCCTCTCTCTGAAAGTAGATAGTACTGTTAACTTTATGCAATGGGAAGACCTTACTGAGTATCTTTCGCTTTCTCCTTTTAATATTCACCTAAATTTTAAAGCATCCCCAGTGTTTCTTCTAGATAGAGAGATTAGGATTTCAAATGTTGTCCAGTGATTAACTTGGGAAGACATTTCTTCCCATTTTCTCTAACACCAAAAAGAGATTTGTGGATGTCTTTATGATGCTCTCTTCTCGTTCAGTGTGTATAGTTATTACTGATGAAATTCACAAAGTGCTCTGCTGAGGCTTTTCAAGAAATAACAATTAGAGTTCTGCTGGAGTTTTAGAAATGCTTTTCTGCAATGTGAGTGGAATAGGCAGAGCTAAGTTCCTTGGTTGCTTGGGTAATTCTGAATGTCCACTGGTTTTTGTAGCAAAAATGTGCAGATTTAATTTTGAGGCTTAAAGAAAAGGTTGCTCTAAAATAAATAAATAAATCGACTTTTGGTAACCCAACTATTTAAATACCAATACACACTGTAATTTTTTTCCTATTATTATGAAAAGGTTTTCATTTACTGAATATACCTACCTTTCATTTTCATCATATTTTGTTGAACATGATTTAAAACCATACGAACAATAAATAGCTTTCCTGTTCAGAAACCTAAGGCTTTGTGGCGGTACTACTAATGCATCTTTATTTTTAGATGCTGGAGATAGGTTTTATCAGAGAATAATGAATAGAAATTCCATTTACCTACTGCACGACAGTATTATGAAAATATTTACAATAAAACTGGTCTGTGAGATTTTTCATTTTTGTAGAGAATACAGAATTTTATCCCCTTTGATACAGACTTCTTTCAGTGCAGAAGAGCTTTTTTCTGTCTACATGGTATCAAAATTACATTTCAAAGAAAAATGAGAAAAGGCACTACAATAGTCTAAAATCATTTAGCTTCTTTCTAAAGGAGTTATCTATAAATCTTCATGACAGCTGTGTGTTCAGTATTTCTTTTTAAAATAAATCTTCTCATACAAGGGAAGGGAGGAATGAGCAAATAAGCAAAGCCTGTCCATGCTGAGAAGAAAAACAAACAAACAAACAAAAACATTAGAATAACAGAGGTAGGTTCAGTGGAATCTGTTTCAAGCAGTGCACATTTTTTTTTTTTCCATTGAGGGAGATCTCTTTATAACATTTGCCTTTACACTGTGCACCCAATACAGGGCAAAAGTGTGTGAGTTGCCCTTTAGATTTTGCCAGCTGCTGGGTGTTATTGAACCAGTTTAGATCTGTTAAATACATGCTTTATAGTAAACATTAAACATCTGCTAGAAGCACCTTGCAAAATGAATTCCAGCTAACCTGAGTAGGACAACTCATGTGCCTACCCTACAGGTAGGTGTTGGAGAAAATACTATGCTAACATGAGAACTCACTAAAAAAAAAAAAAACAAAGAAACCCCATGAATTCAAGGAGAAAAAAAAAAAAAAACAAAAAACTTTACTAAGTTTTCCTCATTTTTTGATAACCTGTGTTGATTATTTGATCTTGTTTTGCCTGCGTATCTAATTTCACCATTTGATCTAAGGTGTAACAGTGTCTGCTAACCAGGTTGATTCTTGCAAAAGGTCTCTCTCTTACTTTTCTGTCTTGTGTTAAACAGATACTTGAGTTCACCTTGCCTTTAGAGAAAGGTGGGGCAATGTTTTGATGTACTCACAGGACGTGAATTCCATTATGATACACTGTAAACGTATTTCCAAATATGCTAGCCATAAATAATTGCTTGTCTTAAATAGCAACAGTAGTAATGTTCTGAAAATCATGAGCTGGATGCTCATCCTGGAGTCCTTATTTGTTGTGTTTTTTGCCTTGATTTTCTCCAGCCCTCTAAAGCAAAGGTACTTATGAACTGATAAGCAGTTCAGCGATATGAAGTTGTCAGGATTCAAAAGGTGCTGTTTCAGTATAAAATAAACAAACAAACAAAAAAACTGAATGCTTTGGAGAATGAAGATGCAATATAGATCCATAGTATTTTACTATGGTTCTCACTTTCATGGAGAAGCAGAACCAGAGGACTCGTATCCATTTGTTAAGAATAAATCCTGTCAAACCAATCTAATTTTCTCCTTTGACAGGGTAATTGATCTAATGAATAATGGGGAATAAGTAGATGTGATATCTTTTGGCTTTAATAAGCATTGATAAAGATCTATGTGACAGCCTTATAAAGTAAGTAGGGAAGTATGGTCCAGGTAAAATTGTAAAAAGTTGGTTGCACAACAGATTGAAAAACTATACTGAGAATAGTTGTTGGTAGTTTCCTGTCAAAACAAAAGAATGGTACAAGTCAGGATCTGCAGGAGTCTTTTCCACACCTGCTGCTACTCTAAATTTTCATTAATGATGTGTCTGAATGAATAGAGAGTACGCATACTAGGTTTCTTAATGATACCAAGATGCAGGTACCTGATAGAAGGTGGCAAGTTCAGGACTGTAGTCCAAAATGATAATCCTGATTTGGAGAAAATAATTTAGAATTCCAATGAATGCAGTAAATACAAGCACAAATTATTTTATTTAGGCTGGAAAAAATAAATGAGCAAGCAGTAAAATGAGAAATGTCTGGCTTAATGAGTAAAAAAGACTTACTGAGTGTATGTTGTCAAGGGCTAACTGGGAAAAAAATTACATAGATCAGTAGACAGGTAAATATTCCACAGTATTTAAAATTGGCAATGCCTCAGATAAAGAATCATTTACAGCAGTGGTCATCACACTTCAAAAAAACATAATTAATTGCAAAATTTAGAATACATCAACAAGTATGACAAGACGTGAAAAAATATCACTTGGCTGGGGAAAGTAGAAAGGATTGTATAAAGTGAAGAAGACAATGAAAATATAGCAGGTTTGGAATATATTAAAGCAGATTATTAAAAGCACAGAGACCAACTGACCTTTGTGTTCCTTGGGTTCAGTAGAAGAATATTCAGCTTAATTTGCTTCTTTGATTGTTTGTTTTAATCAGAATATTTAGTGAAATAATTCCAGTTACAAAGTTTGTGAAATTCTGAAACGAAGAACATAGGGTTGGATATGGGCTCCCTGTCAGTTAACAGTCTTAAAAAGTTTGACACCGAGTTCTGAGGATGGCCAGGAGTGCTCAATGCTATCCCACAGTTGAGAGAGAGATTAGATGGCCTTGCACTTTAACTGCAAAACTGTTTCTGTGGTTTGAAGGAGTTAACAGAGATTTCATTTCTTATCTGTGCCAAGCAATGGTCACACCTGTTCTGGGCCTCTCCAAGGGGAGAGAAACTTTCAAAGTTTGTTCTTTGAGAACTAGGAAAGGCTGATACAACTAACTAAAAGTTATTTAGCATTTCACCTTCCTGGTTTGAAAACTGTTATTTTTCAACTTTCAGAAATACTCTTAAAAGGTATTTAAAACCACGTGTACTATTCGCCTCAATCACTGTTGTGTGTGTGTGGCTATAACCACATGTTCTCATTCTTTGCAGGTTTTAATTGTACCTCTGATTTTGAATTAGATTAAAATTTAGATTATAACTTAACCTGTAGATTTAGAACCCTGCTTTGGTATAAAATCAACAATTTGGTATAAAAACAACAATTTCTGCTTGAATTGTAAGACACAGCTTTCTTAAAGTTGCTTCTTGCCATTATCATTTATTACCAGCTTTCAAGTGCATTTATTTATTTTCTTGGGGCCATTTTATTTCTGGTTGTTCCAAACCAATATACCCCCCTTCTTTGAAGTCATCAGCCCAGTTCTTTAAGATTTTCTTGCACAAACACTTAGAGATACTCAGCATCTGTTTCAAGTTACTGTTACCCTGTGAGGGTATAGCACTAATTGCAGCACTTGTACCTCACTGAGAACAAATATTCCAGAATTAACTCCTTATATGGATAACTCCATAACTTTTATTTATGTATGTGTATGAGTATATTATAAAAAACAAACACAAACAAACAAAAAAAAACATACACTCATCCCCTTATGCGTGTGCATGTGTGTGTATATATATTTATGTCTGTGTGCATGCACATGTGCATGTGTGTATGATATTTCTTTCTAATAATGTACAATCTTTTCTGTACTGTGAAGGTCAGTGTTAGGAGGAACAAATACTGATTTCGGTTGTGGAATTGCACATGCACATTGATCATTTAAGATCAGAATGTGAGTCAGAGTGGAAATATACTCATAGATAGACGCATTTCCAGAGATGCTGGTTTATAGTATTCACTGGAAAAAGTAGCTAGTAGTTCAGAGAATTCTGAATATCTAGAATTTTTGTCAATACACTATGGAAATCCAAAAATTGCTAAAAATATTCAAGATATTTTTGGTATTCAAAAAATCTAATCAAATAAAATAGAATATTTTGCTTTTACCCTGCATACATTACAAATTTCTGAACAACACAATGTTATTTTGCTCATTGTATATTCAGAGGAACCTTTTTTTTTTTCATGTAGGAACTAACTAACAATTTATGAAGTAAGAAACCCACAATAGTCTGCTGAGCAATATTTATGATTTTTGAATTATTATGAATATTATGAAAACCTATAGTTTCTTGAAACAATTCTAAAATGCTTAATAAAAATATAAATAAATTCCTTTTGCTGTTTTTACCTTCTATACAGTACTATTATGCACCTGTATAACATAGAAGCATAAATTATACATATTTAATACAGCACCTTGCTGTTTAGCTTCTGAGTACTTCTGGAGGTGTTGAACTGAGTCCTGTGACTGATATCCTAAGGATATATATAATTACCTTGATTGACAATCAAGCATATGAACCAAACAGTTTGGGTGATGTTCAGTAACCAACTCTTCACTATTCCTGGTACCTATCTTCTCTTTTGTAATGAAAGCAATCTGTTCCATGTAAGAAATCTCTGTACTGCTGCAGAACATGGACCAGACCAGTGGTATCAGGCTCACAGAAGCATTGCCTGGGGCAAGAAGATATTAGAGAAAGAAAGTTTTAAGTTACTGATCTTTAAAACATCTTGCTCTGAATGTAAGCTGATTACTCAGTCTGTTGTTGATAAGGACAGATGGAGTCACTTTGTGTCCACTGTATTCATACTGCAAAATATGCTTTCCATCCAAAATTCACTCTTAAGCCACATTTAGCAGTAGCTGTTGAAAAGGGAATCTCTAAATTCAGGAGAAAGCAATGTCTAATGCTCACAGCTCCCTTCACAAGCACAGGCTGTGGAGAATGTTCAATATCTATGCCAGCTGAACGTCAGTCATTGTAGAAACATGATCCTGGAGAGATTAAAACTGTCAGTTGATCAGCAGCTGTTGCTGTGTTAGGACTTAAAGATGCTACAAAACAATTGCTTTATACTATTTTTTTATTCATTTTTGTCAACTCTCTGCTCATCCTACCTGGTTATTTCATTTTCAAAGCACTCACTTTTTTTGATAAAAGAAATCAGTTGTGCAGAAGGTTTGACATCTCTTGAAAATTACTTGAATTTGCTAGTAATGATCTGTGAATAGGTAACGGCTCTCTTTTATAGTCCTGTTAATAATTTGCAGAAGATTAATGACCAGTGTTCTGACTGTGGAACATGGAAACAAATTGGTTTAAAAGGTTTCTGCTTCTGGCACCAAAGTGAATGGTTGCAATATTTGCCAGTTGGAGCCAACTTCTAACTTATGCTTGGGTTTAGATGATCTTAGAACTACAAAGAGCAGCAGAAAGAAGAGAGAAAGGCAGAGGTGAGAGTACTTAAGAGGGAAAGTCTAAAATGCTTGTTACTGTCAGAAAGTTTTCCTTCTCTCAGAAATTATTAAATTGAGATATAAGAATGTATCGGGAAACATGAAATTGAGGAAAAAAAAAAAAAAAGAAGCTGGTCTAAATTGTATGATGGGTCCTAGATTTTCCAAAATATGACGTTAATGTTAGGAGTGCATCGGGAAACATGAAATTGAGGAAAAAAAAAAGAAAAAAAAAAAAGAAGCTGGTCTAAATTGTATGATGGGTCCTAGATTTTCCAAAATATGACTTTAATGTTAGGAGTGCTATGTAGATTCTCTGTCAGTTAGTAAGATGACTTGCAGACAAAAGTCATATATATCTCCAGTGGTTTTAATGAATTGGGTCCTGTATCTACATTCTTTGGGCTATACTGGTGTCAGAAAGATTTTGTATCTGGTGAAGGGTGGGGGGAGCATTATGGGAATGAGATGCAAATACTAACATTGGGAAGATAGTGGGCAGCTGTTGTTTCTTAGGTGTCTTTGGCAGGAACTGTAGAAACAAAGATAAAGCTTAGTATTATTCAAATGCACATTGAAAAATACCATTACTTACCTAATGGAATTAGGAGGAAATTAGTACAGACAGACAAACATATAAAAGGGGCAAGTGTTCTTCATGTTTGTTCTGATTCTCTCACATGATCCATTCATAGAAAAGGCTGCCACTCCAACTGCAAGGAGAGAAACCTCTGCTTTATCGCTTATTCCCATACACTTATTTATATTTGAGGTATTTTTTCCTGTCACCTTCCTCAGCCCAAATGTGAAGTAAATCAGTCAAATATAATACGCAACTGAAATTTATGAACAACTGTGATGGGAACTCTTGCAGAAACCACTTTCGATAAGCGAGTCATCACCAAGAAGGAAACATAAATTGCAAACTCTTTTCTGTGTCATCTTCACCCACCTTTGTTTGGCCTTTTCTAACTTTTTGCTTATAGATTTATAAAAATAATAATAAATATATATCTAGCTGAGCATCTGAGATTCTGGATTATTAATAATAGGTGCAGATAAATTTAAAAATAAAAATGGCAAAATATTGGCTGTTCTCTGTCACCTGTCAGCGATTCCTTTTGGCTAGACTGTACTTACTTTATTAGGCACTGGTAAGGATACAAGAAAAAAGGAACAGGCAAGGCTCTATGTGAAAGTTTGGTCTACAGAAAGAGCACATAGGGAGAAAATTTGCAGTTTTGTGTGATGTGGATAAATCTTTATCAAAACGAGTTAACTGATGTAATTACTAATTCTTTCTGAAAACACATTAAATATAGTTTTTTTTTTTTTTCTTCCCTTGGCTTTTGCTGGTTATACTCTCTTCTAACAGCTGTAAAACCTTTTCAAATAATCTTACACTAACTCTGGAGACTTTTTTTTTTTTTAATTTATGGTCAGTAGAATTGCACTTCCTGGGATACCTGTGATATAGTCTTCTTTCTGTATCTGTGCAGGCAGCTCTTGTGGCAAAAATAATATTTAATTTTGTGAGAATTACTATTAAATGTAACTGTCCCTGATGTAAACAAATTCCACTTCAGAACCTCCAGGCCCGACTTTTTCAGCTCCTTGTTTCTTTTATCACTCCTTGCATGTCTTTTACAGTCTCTGGGGATATTGTTATTCCATGCACTCAGTCACATCACAGCTAACAGCTGGGAGTCTGATCCTCTGAAGGAGTGGAAGTGCAACCCAGTATCTGCTTTAAAAAACTTTATATTGGAATATATATCAAAAAAAAAAAAAAAAAGGCAAGCACATATTTGAACTATACCTTTGAGGGTGTATTTCCCTCACTCATGCATTTTTTTGATCTCAATTGAAAATGAAGCCTTTAAAGGTTTAAAATGGCCAAAGGAGACTGACTTCTTTTCAGGAAAGAATCCAATATGGCACTTACACTGAACTTCCCCATGGCCTTTAAAAGCCTGATTATGAATTCAAAACATATATTCAAACTGAAGCAATGCTTTACTGGTAGAGCATATAGTTGCTTCAGTATATGTAGTTTTCTGATTGGTTGATTTAAAACTATGTTTTTAAAAATGAAAGGATTTACTCTGTTTGGGGTTTATATAGGTCTCATTGTGTCATGGTAGAACTATAGGTACAGATGCATAGCAAATTTACTAAATTCATGTATTAGCTCCTTTTGTATGTGCTTCAATGTTTCTTTTTCTTCTTTATAAAGGAGATTTTAGAAGGTAGTCCCTAAACAGGTTTTATCCTTTCCCCAGCATAGCCTATTTTCTCTGCATCAGTGGACTTGTCATGATAATCAACTTTTTTTGTCCCAACCATCAATCACTCCTGATTACAGCTGGGAAGAAGTTCTGTTCTGTTGATCAGCCCATCAGTGCACATAATGTTACACCTGGAGACAAGTGAAAATCATCCCTCGCTGGGAGAATCACTTGCCTTCAAGCTTTTTGTCTGAAGTATTTTAATTTACATTTAGAATCTTGTTGCAATTGTCAGTGCTTGCTTTGATTTTACTATTTCTTGACAAAAATAGCAAGTTCAGTTGATCTTTCCCTACATGATTTTAAGAAGAATGCTTTTCTGTTTCAAATAACATCTTATGTTGTAACTTTTCACTTCATTGGACAAATATTACTATAATTATCACTATATAAATTAAAATCTGAACAATTATGGGGTACTTCACTAGGAGGAACATAACATATGTTAGCCCAGTATTTTTGCAAAAGCAATTTTGTTGGCTTTTAATCTGATACTTAGCTAAGGTAATATTTATCTTTAGAATTCAATTTATTTAAATTGTTTGTGTAACAGATTTCACAGCAATGGAATCATTAAAAATTAAAGACATCTTTCCTTTCTTAAAAGGAAATATGGCTTGTATTATTGTGATTGTTACTAAATAAAGCACTTCTGTCAATAAGTGCATTCTATGTATCTAAAGCCAAACATATTTTCTTCCTTATAATAAAACTGTCACTGAGTTGTCACAAGTATGATGAAAGTTCATCTTGAGTAAATACTTTAAGTTTTTTTAATAACTTAAATATGACTTTTAGTTAGCTATCAGAATAACCAGATGTAGTTTAATTGCACCATTCATTTTCCTCCTACAGTTCCTTTTTCATTTTTAGCATCTTTTTAAAAAGAACAATATATAAGAAACCTGTAAACCTGATACTTCAGGGGCTACAGGATGAAGTGTAAATGAAAAAGAATGTAGAGCATGAGAGTATGGAGTAATACAGATTTGATTAGCAATCATGTTTTTACATAAAAGGTTTAATTAGCAGTAGCTCATTTTCCTATTCCTTCTGGCCATTTTCTGGACAGTGATATATTGCTTTTTTGCAGTGAACCATGCCAACAAATAGAAGGTGTTATGTTTTCATTAGATGCAGACGCTTCAGCATTATTATCTCTCACCTCAATCTACACAGTGATACAAAACATGTCAAATGTCATAATTTAATAGGCGAAGGATATATACAGTAATTAAAGGAAAGGAAAGGAAAGGAAAGGAAAGGAAAGGAAAAGGAAAGGAAAGGAAAGGAAAGGAAAGGGAAAGGAAAGGAAAGGAAAGGAAAGGAAAGGAAAGGAAAGGAAAGGAAAGGAAAGGAAAGGAAAGGAAAGGAAAGGAAAGGAAAGGAAAGGAAAGGAAAGGAAAGGAAAGGAAAGGAAAGGAAAGGAAAGAAAGGAAAGGAAAGGAAAGGAAAGGAAAGGAAAGGAAAGGAAAGGAAAGGAAAGGAAAGGAAAGGAAAGGAAAGGAAAGGAAAGGAAAGGAAAGGAAAGGAAAGGAAAGGAAGAACTATGGCATACTTGCTTAGATGCTTTATTTTGTTTGCTCTTAAACTGGTGATTAAAACACTAAATCGCAAATCAAATAATCTCTCAAACAGGCTCATTCCTTATGCTCTGTCTGTTTGAATACCCTATTTGCCAAATACAAAATTTCATCACTAGTATAGAAGTTATTCTTTCAAAGTGGTATCCTGTTTATTTTTATGCTTTAGTAATTAATATGAATATATTGCAGCATTTTTATTTTACAGGGTACATCAATCTGCATTACCTTTCCAAAGACTCTCAGCACTTATTACTGTTATGACATAACAGAAAATTTTCTTTTGTTATTAAAATAGAGACGTTTGGTGGTTCTTCATTAATACAATTCTAGTCAAAGAGCCTGCCACAAGGTACTTGTCACTGCTTGTCAATTTCTTCTCTAACATGATTTTCATACCATAATCTTACTCAGTTATAAACAGTTAAAATAAAACCAGTTTCTAAGATAAATGTGTTCTGAGAAGCAGCAATAAGTGAGCAACAATGTCTGGAGAAGCTGGAAAACCTGGAGTATATGGAAATAATTACCACTTCGGGTACTGGAGGAATGAAGATTTTTACAGTATTTCATTGCATATAAATCCCAGTGCCTAGCATTTATTATTTTATATATATATATATATTTTTTTCTGAAATTACTTTACATGACTAATTTGTATCTCTCTAGTGCTTGAAAAGTCTTTAAGAATGAAACTTTCTTCACAGAAAAGCTGAGGAAGTGTACATTACAAGATGTGTGAATTTTCAACAAAATACATTAAAAATGGTACAATGCCATTTTGGCTATTTTTCTAGAGCCTGTCTTAATTAGTGAAACAGGCCTTACTAGCAAGGCAAGCCTTTCTGGTCATGAGATGCAGTGAAAAGCCTTCAATCTTTGTAGGCTTGTCCCAGTGCTGTTGGAGTTAGTGCTGCCAAAACAACTGGTAAAAAGTAAGGAGAGAACAGACATTTTGGAGAAGGAGCAGATGCAGGGGCATTCAGCAGCATGGATACCAAAGAATGGAGACTGCAATGAGAAAGAGAAGTTCCTGGTACTGTCTCTTGGCTAAAATAGATTCGGTTGTAGTAATGGTCAGCTCTTATTCGTTTCTATCTTATAGGGATGATTGTGTTTGCACAAGTACAGACTCATTCAGTCCAAGCCACAAGGTCTGTCATCTTTCCAAGATGGATCTAACTTTTTATTATGCATGTTGTGTACTAATATGAATAATTATAAAGGAAGAGAACTTTCTGTGGAGTGGAAGATATGCATTTCATTCTTGACAGACCTCTCCTACAACATAGTATGGTCTGAATTATTCTGCAATAGTGATCTTAAAAATTGTAGCATTATTATTTAATCAGTAATCTACTTAAAATGCTCTATCTCTTTTATACACGGAGCCTACAGCTATGTATCCGTGCAGCAAACTCCGTTCTCTTCTTTTCAGGTATGTAAGATGAGATCTTTTCCCTAGAGAGCTTATTTTCTAATAAATCAGAAATGAAACAAGAATATAAGGTAGGTAGAGCAGCAGGGTAAACGAATAAAGTGAAAAATACTTTCTGAAAACCATTTTTAAGAGTTTTGTTGAAAACAAAGGGTTTGTCAACTTACTAGAAAACATCTGAGAATATTTGAAATCAAGCCTGGAAAAAATGTCTAAGGGTAAATAAGAATAAGTGCGTTTTCAAGACTGGTAGTTTATATAATAGTTGATTGGGGTAGGTGAGTTTTTCTAAGGCATGTGAGAGGGAGAAAGGGCTGTGTAAGAGAAGAAACAAGTAACATTGAAAAATGTGTTGCAGAATAGGAGATCACTGTGGAAAGAAAGGAAATTCTGTCAGAGTTCATAATTAAAATCTGGGCTATAGTTTTACGTATAGTGACAGAAAATAGGTGATTTGAGGAATGTGAAATTTTAGGTGGCAGAGTCAACAGCAGGAGAAAAGTTATAACCATTCAAGCTCAACAATCATAAAAACTTTGGTTGAATTGAAGAAGAGGACAAAGTCCCAAAGAGTGTGTCAAAGCCGAGAGAAGTGGAAAGGCTTGAAGGCAGACTGGTGAAATACATTGGTCTGAAATATATTATCTGGCCAGCGCAAGGCTTGTTTTGCAACTTAAAGGAGGTTTGTCATCCCCCAGCTGGTGTTACTTAGGGTTCAAATCTTCTCTAAAGTCAGCCCTGATGAATATTTATTTTCTCCCCATACTACTTAAGCCCATATAAAAGCAATGATGGCTATAGTCTATCAATTAGCTCTTTTCTGGTATTTGTGGTAAGGAGTAATAACAGAAGCAATTCTACAATAGTTTAAATGGGTAACTGTTTTAAAACACCACAGATTACATGGTTTTGTTTTTTTCGTTTTTTTGTTTGTTTTTTTTCTCTCAGAAAATCTACATATATGAAAAATATGCTGGTTTCGATATTCCTTGAATAAGAAAATGAAGGTCAAAAATATTTATTTACTTTCCCACTCAATGTGCTGTTCTCCTTTCCTCCCTCCCCCCACATGTCCATATGAAACCATGTTGGTAATTCACTGTGGCTGCTCCTGACATGAAATGGGTAACAGAGTACTAAGAGTGACTCATGGTGATTAGTATAGCCACTTAGAGTAATTGGATTATGAATTTTTTTTCATGTCTTCAAAGTGTTTGTTGTTACAGTCACAAGAATCTGTGTGTTTTGCAGGCATGACTCCTTTTTTCTACAAAAAGAAGTCCCACTAGTTATTATCATGCATTTTAAATTGAGCGCTTATATTCACTGCAAAGAGATGGGTTTGGACTATAGCTAACAAGTCAGGATTTTGTTTAGTTGAGGTGCTAACGAAGGCTTACCTCATTTCAGAATGAGTTTACAGAAACAAGAATTGCATGTTGAACAAGGCAGAGGCCTTTGACATTTCACTGCAAGCTCTTCTGGTGCGTGCAAAATGACATTTTTAAAATTATGAGTGACGGGATGGTCCTTGAGGCCATTTGGCTGGGGAGCAGCAAAGTATATACTCATAATTCTCTTTTATCAGCTTAAATAAGATAAATCAACAGGATAGTGATCTTATCATTAACATCAAATCTTGAGTAATTTTCTGAAATTCCTGCTTTGGAAATAACCACATTTTCAGGCCTACTTACTCAATTAAAGCTGTCAATTTGGTGGCTGGTGTAGGCTTATTGTGTCACAAGGTCATTCTTCATTTCTGTTGGTTTAATGAACAGAGGTGGACTCCACCCATTTTAGAGATGTGACTGGTTTAAATGGGGAGAAGGAGAGAGGACTGTGTCATCTGACACTGGAATACACCCATGTTGATTAGTGCTTCAGGACAGAAGCACAGTGAAACAAATATATAGCTAACTTTTTGAAGGTGGAGGCTGTCTATGTAATTACTCTACTGTCCAAATTCCTGACTAGTTTATCTTGTGGACTCCAGCCCTGAAGACTTTATTAAGAGTTTGTGTACAGCTGAAACAAAGATTCCCATAGGTAATAAATTCTTTTGCTGGCTTCTGCACTAATAAGCTGTAAAATCAAAAGACTATTGGGGCCAATGCTGTGGACTGTCTGATAGAGTGGTTCTCAAATAAAACACCAGGAGGGGTTGGACCCAGATTCCTGAACCCGCAGAAGTCCTTGACTTATATTGACTGACTGAAAAATGTTTACGCTCAACTGAATAAGCGTAGATGTAGGCTGTAGATTTAATGTGTTGTTAGCATACAACTGCTCATCATGCCACCATATTTGGAGTAGTAAATACTTTCTTTTAGCTGGAAACCTCTCCACCTGGCCAGTTGTCTGCCTGAAGAAACTTTAGAAAGAAATTAGATTTACCATGTATCAACATGAAGGTGCTAATACATCCTAAAACTGTGAGCTGGAAGTAAATATCTAGTTTGTATGTGGAATGCAATACAGTTTATTTTTTAGGAGATTGAAGAGCAAAAACGTTGAGGCTGAAATTACATCTGCAAAGTGAAATTGAAGAAGCACTGATTTAAAGATTAAAACCTTAGCCCTCTGTAAAGAGAAAGTCTTGGAAAGAATCAGAAGTTAAATCATGTCTGGACTTAGTAGGAGCCTTGGTTGCTAAATCCAGTTTTCCTGAACTTGGCCTGTATGTCCTCTTCCTCTATAAATGGCTCTGCAACAGTCTTGCAAGATCTCAGATGTAACACACTGCACATAATATTTGTGCATCTGCCCTGTCTGCCTTTAGAATCTTGTTTGGAGGGTGTGACTTCCCAAAGGGTCCCCATTAATAAGGCCTTGGATGATACCTGAGATTGTACCCTCACCTCTTCTTTGGGGGGTACAACCACAGTGCTGTATGGTTCAAAATTCTTATTACTCAGTAAATCTGTGTATCTTTAAGTGGTGATTATTTCTCAAGCTTATGCTTTGACCGTCAGAGTGGGTGGCACACAAGTGCACTTCAGTCAGAGCTGGGAGTGGGGGCTTCGTGAGTCTTGGAGGAAAACGGCACATACAGGCCCAGGTGCAATATAACCATATATACCAGATCACTAGAATTACCTGGAACTCTGAAAGCTAGGAAAACGCCCTGGGAAAGTTAATGTTTTTTCTCTAGTCTCAGGAAGGCTTGCATGACGAACTGCTAAAATATATCATGATCCAATAGATCATAGCAAATAGTTAATTTTACAATCACAGCATTTGCTATCTGCTGTTGCTCTTCCATATACATTGTTTGGACTTGCAACCTTAATGTTCTTTTAAGGTACTGTCTTTGTTTTATTTATTTATTTATTTATTTATTTATTTACTTATTTTGTGTGTGTGTGCTCTGTCTAAAGTTCTTTCATGTTGGAATAGCTGTCAGTCTTAAAATGATTTATAGTTGCACTGTGTTTGGGAGATATTTATTTATTTATTTATTTATTTGATTATGGGAAAGACTTGGATATATTTTGGCTCCAGGATCAAAAGTAGGAAATTACTCTAAAATAGAAAGTCACACAGATTCAGTCCAGACTGAGTTCTAAGGGTTATCTGCCTTCTCCTGGTGTTTTATTTCCCTAGATACTGTTATGTAGTGTTTCTGATATATTCTGTGGCTTTATATCTATGTGTAAACTTCTGCACAGATTATTTGCAACCCAGTAAAAAAAGCAGGACAATGGATTATATATATCTGACAAAAAAAAAAAAAGAATTTTTGTTAGTTTTATAGCTGGATGTCTGCAGGCTATATTTATATATATATCAAGTGTGCTCAGCACTGGAAACCTTCTAATATAAAATTTCTGGTGAGATGGCAGGTGGCTTGTGGTGTGTGTACAGCCATTTTTATATACATATACCTTTCATAAATTTTATTTAATATAAAATAAACAGAAACTGTACAGATCTCTCAAATGGTGCAGTTGTGTTCAGCAGTGTAAGTAGGAACTGGCAGAGGAAGTACAGAGAAACAAAATAAGTTATCTCCATTTGAGTTAAATTGCTCTGGATGTTCTCAATTTTCATTTTGTCACTATATTGTAGACTGTATGTATGCCAAACCAGTAAGAGCAGGGTATCAGTACATAGCATCAACCAAGAAAATATAGAGCTGCCCAGACAAATGCTGTAGTGTAGGTGGTAAAGTTACGTATGCAAAGTTGAATATAAGTTTTTGTGGTGAAAACATGGTTTTTTTTGCTCAACTGATGCATTTCTGTGATGCTATACATTTTGTTTTCTCTGCTTAGTCAAACTCTGCCCATCTATGTTAAAATTCTTTTCACTAAAATAAAATGGTCCAGGTGGAACATCACACTTTCTTTCAGTCACCAGTCCAGGGTGAAATAAATGTCAACTGTTGACTTAAGTGGAGCCAGGATTTCACTCACAAAATCTAAACTAATCATGCTTGCTATCTTTTTATTATTCTCTCAGCAAGGAGGTTCTTCCAGTTTCCAAAAAGCAATGAACAGCATGGTTCATTGTTTGTAGATTTTGGTGTTTAATGAGTTCATAGGAGTGAATGTTGAAACAGTTGTAAAGATCCTGTAAAGGTTTGTCAAAATATTCTTTCTTTATGAGAAAAGGAATGAAGTATATTAGCTACACTCAAAAAATAACTTCCAAATCAATATTCAAGAAGTTGATCAATAATATTCATATGGAGAAGGTAACAGAATATGTTCTGCATTTGAATGAATGTACTAAATAAAGTTATTCTTTTGCAACAGGACTTCTAGGGTAATTTGCTAACTTTCTGTCATGGTTGATTTCAACATAGATTTCAATGGAGCTTGGACTATTGAAGCAAATAGCTCATTCTTGAAGATCTTTTGTTGTTTTTAATGCATTGAATTAGCTCATTACTGTTGAATATGTAGTGGAAAATAGCATCTGTTTACACTGCAATAATATAAAAATTACTTACCAGTAACAGAATAAGGAGCAATCTGCAAAAGCTAATCATATTTGTGCACTTGTCTGCAAAAAGTAAATTGTTAATACATACCCAAGGGAAAAAGCACTTACTGGTTTATGCAACTTAATAGTAGTGTTAAGCATAGTGTATTAAAGATTTTTTTTTTAGGATTCAGTTTTGAAAGTCATAAGGATATGAATGTAAAAACCATAACTGTCTCATCTTGCTGCTTCATCTGTACTCAGTGATGGCTGAACTCTAGAAAGCATCCTGAAACTTGGTTTGCCCATGTCACTGTCAAACTGTCTGTCTATATACCCCAGAATGTGCAAATCCAGCTTAGAAAACTACAAGATTAGTGAGAGTTCTGTATCCATGTGCTTTATCACTTCAGAAACGTGCCAACATTTGGTGGCCATGCATGGAAAACTGTTAAATGTTACTGACTTAATTATACTAATTTAAATATATCACTAATTCTTAAATGAGTATTTATTATTATTATTATTTATTTTCATTTGGGTTTCAGTTACTGTAGATTAATATGAACTAGTACTGAGGTATAAAAAAGGACAGCATAAAGACAATAATGTGCAGTAAATAAGTATTAATATGTTAGTAAATATTGAGAATATGTATGAAGCAGTTTGTCTGCTCCAAAAACTTTGGAACGCCAGCATTATGTTTCAATACTATTTGGAAATTTCACTCTTTTGGTAATATCTGTCCAAACAAATATAAAACATGAAATGATATCTTAGGTTTTAAAATCAGAAAGGGCTCTTATACCTGTCTTGTTTGACCTTTTTTATATTACACATCATACAATTTTGTATAGCTATTCCAGGTTTGAGCCTGATAACCTGTGCCTGACTAAAGGAGATGAGAAATATCAAAGTCAATGTGACTGAACATGAAATATAGAGCATCTCTTAGGTACTGGTCTTATGACATTTCAACATATAAAATGTCCTGTTGATTTCAGAGGGGATACTCTTATCCAGTAATGTCTGTAGAACTGCAAGTATACCTTAAGTAAGTATTTATTCTTGGCCAATAGAAAAAATAAAAATAAAAAATCTCCAGATTTCAGCATAACATGAAGTAGAGGAACCAAAGTATAACTGCAATGTAAATAGTAAGTAATGTCAGAACAGTCTCATAGGTTTGGTGTACTGCCTTGAATACCTGGCTTCTGGCTTCTTATGCAGAACCTGATTTCTATTAATATAAATTGCTTGTATAAGACCTAATTTACTATTTTCCCTCTCTCCTCCTCTCTCTCCTCCTCTCTCTCCTCCTCTCTCTCTCCGTCTTCTTCCTCTTTTTCTCTCTCTTTCTCTCTCTCTCTCTTTCTCTCTCACTCTTTTCCTCTCTTTCTTTCTTTCTATAGTGGGAAATGACATTTATTCATTTTACTTTGGTTTTTCTCTTCTTTTTTTTTTTTTTTAATGTAACATATATTTCTTCTCGAAGAAATATTCATTTCTTCTCCTGTGCAGAAGCCTACAATAGGATTTTTTCAGCAAACCACTGGCACAGGTCACTTTTGGAGTTACAAAGTTGGTTTAAATGAGACAGGAACTTGGGAGCTAAGAGTTCTTTTACTCCAAGAAACCATATTGCCTCTCCTTGGAGGTTCTTGTACTTGAAAAGCTTGGATGCTCCTTGGAATATGAGGAGAAGGAAAGAATCTGTGAAATATTCAGTCTTAGTTCTAGCCTTAAATTATCAGTCTTCGTGTAGCTGTGAAGACTTTTGATAGTGGACAATTCATATGTTTTATATGCACTTATGACCTTCTAAAAGAAGGATGGAGATTTGACCTGGAGACCACCTTACTACAGCCAAGTGCACACAAAACAGTGCTGAAATTAGGAAATTTGACCACTTTCAGTTCTAGTTTGTGGGTTTTGAGTTTCTTCTTATGGGTAAGAGCTGATCTAAAGGATGCAGGGTAGATTTATATTGAAATAACCATTGAAGTGGAAATTGAAACTATATTTGAGTAAAAGAATCAGAAAGTTGAATCAGCATTTTTCTGAAAACAAACTTGAAATTTGAAAAAATTCTATGAAATACAGCATTAAAAACAGTAATTCCAGTAACAATATAAAGACTGTACATAAGAACACAATGAAAATACCTCCATATACTCTTTTGTGGTTTTGTATATGCAAGCTTTATTACCTTGTCTGTCATTTCAAATACAAAATTCAAACGGTACTGAATTAATAGGAATTTAAAGATGCATTTTTTAAATTTTTCTTGTCCTCTTTAAAATTGCTTGAGATATTTTTGTGTCTTGATTTCCACTATTCTCTGATAGTTTGATTCAGTCAAAAATAAATAAATAAATAAATAAAATTCTGAAACTCAGAATTTAATGAGATTGCTATTCTGAATGTAAACAGACAAAAGTAGTTTGCTTGGTAACAGAAACCAGGTGAAGACACTCAAAGGAGCTATGCTAAACATACCACTCAACTTTCTTTAGTTAACAGTTAACCAGCTGAATGCAGAGGGAAATCGTGTTTTATTTCCAGTCAATGTAAAATTCTTAAATAAACTTAGGCTCTGGGAAGGTAAGTGTATGTGTATACCCTTGAATCCCATTAGCTGTTGTCAGCTGTGGCAAACTGATACTCAGAAGGGTTTTGGCTACATACCCACCATTGTTATTCCTTTTCAGACAATACCAGAAAAGTCTGAACTTTTCAATACTATTCAGAAAATTACTGTAAAGCGGTTATTTTAAATTCAACAACATCTTTTGTTTTTAGGCAAACTTTCTTTGTGTATAAACTGAATACTGAATTACATTTACATTATTTAACTCATTATTGAGTAAATCACAGGAATATTGTATAATGGTGAGCTTATTTTCTTCGTTGTTTCTTTGTTGTTAGATGCATTCTACATCAGCTTCCACTTTTAGGATTTCCATTACTGACATATCATTTAAAAAGTATTAATTAACATAGTGAGTAAAATATGGGTGGGAGTCTACTGATACAGAAGGGAAGCTGGGGTACATTTGTAAAAAACAACAGCAACAACAACAAAACATTTGCTCAAGATCTTGATTCCAAATATTTTGGTTCCAGATTCAAAATTAGAAACATACATGTTATATTTAATAAGCTGAATAAATACATCATTTATTTTATCATGAGCCACACAAAGTGGTGTATATATATATTAACTTTCCTCTATCTTATTCTAAAATTAATCTGAGATTAACCACCTGGTTAATCTGAGCAAAAGATCAAACAAGCTCAATATTCTCTTGAAAACTACAACAAGATTTGTCACGTGGAAAGTAAATGGTGCTTGAAAGTCTGCCAATTAATACAACGAAGATCAGATTAAACGTTAAAGTTAATTTCATTGATTAATGTTTCACTAATACCTGTTTTCTAAAGAATGTTTCATCTCTCCATCAAAAGAGTTCCCCCCAAAGAAACTATTATGAAAGTCAGTATGTAAAATCTTCCATAGACCAGAACTTGAAAACTCTGTTAATGAATTTAAACTTCATCTTCCTTAGCAATAACAAGGTTAAAATAGATGATAAAATAAATAATCAGTTTATTAAACTTTGGCATTCAGTGAACTTTTGTTGTGCTGCATGTATAAGTACCGGTTTCCTTAAAAGAAAATGCCACATATGGGAAGAGATTTATTACTTGAGCTGTATTCCCTTCAGCATATATATTTTGATGTCTTCTATGTCTACTGGGAATGAAGTGGGAAGTGTTCTATATCTAGGCAGCTTTTTGTACCTTGCATAGATAGTTTCAGGTAATGTCACACTCAGTAGCAGCCTACAGTAAAAGTAGATGCATGGTCTACTAGAGTGCTACAGGACAAGAGATATTACACAGGGGATTCTTACCTTCTTTATCTGACCAAGATAAAATAGATTTTCCTCTCCAGAATGACAATATTTGATTTTACTATAGAATGGATGATTTTACCATAAGAATGGGGTCAATGCCAATCTCTCACAATGTGATGCAGACTCTTGCCAGGAGCAGTCTCTCACCATTATATAAATGGATCTGGAAGGAGCCCAAGCACAGGGGATGGGATGAAGCAGCTTTGTTAATGTGAAGGAAATAGTGAGCTCAGAGATCTCCCATCCTCTCTGTCATCCTTGAGTCTCAAAGTACATTCAAGAATGTGTTGAGTTAATGCTCTAAGAAAGAGAAAAGGGAACAGAAATTATTTCTTTCCATTGAAAGAGAAAATTAAATGTCTGGGAATTAACATTTATGTTATTCTGCCATGGTAATGAAGAATTGTTTTATTTTCTACATACATGTCCTTTTTGGTGCTTGCTCTGTTTTTGTATGCTTAGCACTAGGGAAGGGGGGCAAACCGATCAGCAATAAAACTATCACTTTTGATGTGGTAAAAGCCTTCTCTCAGAACATATCTGAAAGAAATCACATTACACACACATCCTTGGAGTTTCATACCATGGTTACGTTTGAGTCTGTAGTGTAATTAACTCTCTGGCTCTGTATTACAGACTGATGTTGATGATAGAGTGCACAAAAAATTGAAATGACACAATTCAGAAGATAAAGGTAAGCCTAGCAGAAGGAAGAAATGACGACAGGCAACATTTATCTACACTATAATTGACTGCAGATTGAGTTTGTATATAGCAGGCAGAAATCAAGGTACTCTTCTTGTTCAATATAAAACTTGTCATCGTGTTGACATCACCTTTAAAAATTACATTATACGTCTTCACTTAATCTCTTATTCTTCAAAGGCTTGCACAGGTTCATAGCTCGTTTGTCTCTTGTACTGTGACTTTGTTAAGCTCTGAAGTCCATGGAGTTCCTCCATGTTCTTGAAAGTGAGTATAGGCTGTATAAGTAATCCTGAATTTCCTGCCTGTACTCACTGGGCAAACAAAATAGTATGTGTTGCAAGACATATTATTTTGCAAATTTTAAAATACCCTCAAATAAAGACTTACTTATGTACTAGAGCAAATAAATCTCACAGTAAAAGCCCTGTCATAGGCAGTACCAACTGTTGGGAGCCTCAAGGCTGCTAGACTTCCTGTAAACTTCTACAGTTAACTTATTCTTCCGTAGAGATCAGCTCTGGTTATGAATGTAGCACATACTTGGTAGTATACAAATGTCTCAGCTGCTTACTGCAGTTTTCTCTGAGCTCAATGATGTCATCACTGACCGGCAAGACTGGCAGTCAACCTGGCAATTTTGGAGTCACTAGAAAAAAACTTTATGTCAGTATGATGCCTTTTCCAAAAAAAAAAAGACTTCTTTTTTTTTATTTATTTTGATCAATTTTTTGTGTGCTTAGAGCACCTGTAAAATTATGTTTGAAGTACTTGTTGACAGCCCAACTTCAGGAAGATAATCTATACTCAGTGATTAAGATAACGTAGCACGGGCATCTCATAAACAATTTCTCTCACTACACCAAAGGATAGAAGCCCTTTTGCCTTATGCAGCCCTGTGTTACTGCCTAACCTGGAGTGGCCAGCTTAGTGACAATATTAGTTTGAACCAGAAAACTCATTTTTCGTTTTTAAAGCTATTTTGTATACTTTTTACTCTGGGAGATCTTCATGTCAATTACTGATATATTAGCCAAAGTTGTTACCGTTTTACTGGGAGTGACAATAGAAGTGATAATAGCATCCAGCAACTGGTAAAAACAAAGACATGATGATGTGAGCTACTGAAATCTCAGACAGACAAAAAGGGGTTTTCGTCCTTCTCAGCCCTTGTTTGGGGCTTTCTGAGGGTACAGGCAGACTGCAGCCTTGCTAGTGATTGGTTGGATGACAACATGGAGTACAGCACTCTTCCTGTTGGACAGCTTTCAAAATGTATTGTGAAATGAGAAAGATATAATGCATGATAGTTGGATTGAATTTTTGTGAGGAAGAATCACTGGAACATACTGACTACACTTTTTAAAAAATTCTTTTCTTTGAGTTGGCTTTTATTAGGAAGGTATTGCCTAGAAGGAATGAAAGAGGCAAGAAATCAATCTGTAAGAAGACTGGTAATATGAGATGAACCAGGAGGGATATAGAAAGGATAGAAGATGTGGTGCTGCTAAGTTGAAAACTCTCTGAGAATAAGAGACCCTTTTGTGTTTCAGTGCACAAAATTAAGCACAATGTTTTTGTTGAACCAATGCCTAAAGAACATAAGTGAGAGGACATGATTCACTGGAGTACATTATTCAGACTGACAAACTTATTTTGAAGACTGCTGTATAGATATGATGACTGTAATTGTACAAGAATACTGTCTGGATTGTTTGAAATATTTCATATCTTTCTCATCATATTTTACACATTGTAATTTTCTTGGTAATATGTCCTTATGGTAATTGTGGTACAATATTGCACATAAGCAAAGAAAATATAGCTGAGTTTTGACGTTATGGCTGTTATTTCTAACTGCTTTCAGGTGTAACTATACAAACTGCGTATAGAATAGTTATTATTTTATGGTATCTATATGTGTATTTATAATAAATATATATATGTATATATTTTACTTTTTACACAGACAAATATGTTTTTATATTCTAACAATTTGGCAAATTTAGAAAATGTGTGGATTAGAAAGGTCCCTAATAATTCAACATAGATATGCAGAACCAGAGGAAATCATTTGTTTTGCAAAAGAGATTCTTAAACTGATCTGTATTGCTGAAACAGGCAGGACTTTACAAATAACCTTGAAAACTGAATTGCCATTTAGACATCTTGCCATTTCTTTGGTTTTTAAGTAACTCACATAGAATAAATTTTATCCACACGTAATTTGCAGGATCAGAGCTCTCAAAATTTAGTTAAGGATCCATGCGTTTTCAACTTCAGATGCAAAGTAATACAATATACCTTTTACTTTCTTGTTTGACATCTCTTTCAAGAATGGATATAGTTCCTTAAAGTGCAATGTAATGTTAAAGCAGCAATATTTGGCATATTTCTCATGTTCCATCATGAGACTAAGACTGGGTAACATGTCAGCTGACACTTGTATTCACAGTGCTAGGGATAATTCTGTGTATCAAACATGGAATCAGAGGATCACATAATTATAGAATGGATTGGGTTAGAAGAGACCTTAAAGGTCATATAGTTTTAACACCTCTGCCATAGGCAGGGATGCCACCCACTAGATCCAGCTGGCCAAGGCCCTATCCAGCCTGGCCTTGAACACCTCCAGGGATAGGGCATCCACAACTTCTCTGGGCAAGCTGTTCCAGTGCCTCACTAACTTTACAGTGAAGAATTTCTTCCTAATGTCTAATCAAAATCTATTCACTTTTAATTTAAGACCATTCCCCCCTGTCCTATCATTATTCACCCGAATAGAGTCCCTCTCCATCCTTTTTATAAAGCCCCTTTAGGCATTGAGAAGCCACAATGAGGTCTCCCCGGAGCCTTCTCTTATCCAGGCTGAACATCCCTGGCTCTCTCAGCTTTTCTTCATAGGAGAGGTGCTCCAGCCCTCTGATCATCTTTGTGACCCTCCTCTGAGCTTGCTCTAACAGGTTGACACCTTTCTTGTGCTAGGGGCCCCAAACCTGAATGCAGTACTGCAGGTGGGGTCTCATGAGGGCAGAGTAGAGGGTCACAATCACCTCCCCTGCTCTGCTGGTCATGCCTCGTTTAATGCAGTCCAGGAAACAGTTTGCCTTCTGGACTGCAAGTGCACACTGCTGGCTTATGTCAAGCCTTTCTTCCACCAGAACCCCCAAGTCTCTCTCCACAGGGCTGCTCTCAACGAGTTCTTCTCCCATTCTATACTCCTGTCTGGGATTGCCCTGACCCAGGTACAGCACCTTGTACTTGGACTTGTTGAACCTTATTCGGTTTACATGGACCCACTTCTCCAGCCTGTCCAGGTCCTTTTGAATGGTATCTCTTCCTTCTTTGGTATCAACTGCACCACACAGGTTGGTGTCATCTACAAACTTGCTGAAGGTGATGTGAGAAAAAAACACACTGTGTTGGAAACTGTGATGAAAGAAGAAAGTAAGGTGTCTTAAGGTATTATTCTGATGATTTTGTAATCATAAAAAGAAACAGAAGTTAATATTAGATGACTTTTAGGAGAGATGTTTGTGATTACCAAGTGTTCTCTAATAATATGGAGTTTTCATTTTAGGATTGTCCTGAATCTCTGCTGCTTGAGAGAACATCTGTTTTTAGATTAAACAGCTGTTTCTCAGAGGAGATTGACTTCTGTCAAGATGAACAATTATAAAATTCAGTACCCCTTTATAAGAAACGTAAAGGGAAATCTTCCCTTGATTCCCATTGAGTTCAGTAGATTCTGGGTTTTGCCTATCCTCTGCTTATAACTTGTCCGAGCACAACTTGTTGCACGAGTTGATAAGATGTACGTACACATAAGATAATATTGAGATAAAATATTAAAATATTAAAATAAAATTGGGAATAATTGCATTTTATGATCATTTTATATTTATTATTATTTTTATTATTATTATTTAGGCTGACAACAAATACCGTTTTAAGCAATGAATTTTATAAGCTACAAGTAAATGTCATTTAAGTAGTGAGGATTATTTTAGTTCTGTTATGGCTGCAAGAAATGATAGCGCCATATTTTATATTGCCATGTTAGAAAGATATTTATGGATATTTTTCCATTTTCCCCATCCCACTCTTGCAAGTAAAGATCTCTAAGTAGAGGTTATGTAAACTGTCAGTGATCAGTGGGAAGTGAGCAATGGAGAACTTTTCATAACAGCCACTGTACCTGTAAGTTTATGCAACATTTTTCTACTTCGGAATGTTTTCATTCATGTATTTCAGAATACGGAAAAGGTCAGCACTTTCTACATAGGGCCTTATTTTATATTCCTTGTGCATCCAACACTCTGCTTAGGTTGAGGTTTGTGGAGCTATAGCTGTGAGAATTTGGAGTGAAGAGTGGATGCAGGAGGCATAAACCTGGCTGTGTTCTACCAGTAATTCTGTGAAGAAACTTGAGCTGTGTATCAAACTAAAATTGGCATTCATAATCTAGTATTAAGGATCATGTTCTGACTACTTTTCTGATATTTGAAAAATGACACTATTAGTTAGGGGAAAAAAAGTGCACTCAAAAACTGAAGCTGACTGGTAATTAATTTTGACTAGAAACTGTAAAAACAATTGACATGATAATATCATAAAGATGTACTTTATAATGTCATTTTTAATGCATCATCATAACCTGACACTGGTCTTTCAGTTTAACAATAATTAACATCTCTTGATTGTTTGTATCTGGCTTACAGTGTGTCTTGATGTTACGTGTTGGGAATTGTAAAAGGTGCATGATTGTGCTGTTTCTGTCCAAGTAGTTTCTAATTAATAACTTCACTGTCCAGTGTTCTTTCAATAAGGGTACCTATTATAATATTTACATTATTTTAGATACAAAGAAACTGGCTTTTCAACCAAACTGAATGATGCATCTCGATATACAACAAGAGTGTGTGTGTGTATGTATTTCTATGTGTGTATACACATACATGTATATGTGTTTATTAGTTTAGATAAGCTCTGTCACTTTTTCTCACCTTGAGCTTCTCAAATCTCAGGCATCTGGAAGGAAACATGACTTTTCATGAATACTGAAAACCATAAATCTCGAGATTAATTAATTAACACTCTTATTGTGATATTCACTAGAACTTCCTCACATCCTAGAATTCAGCACAGGGCAGCATTAAGTAAAGGTATAATGACTAACAGGTACCAGATAATGCAGGCATCTTCCACCTGCACAAGTGGCTTAGTGAATTGAATGACGGTGTCATTTTATCCCTCTGATCCTTTGAGTTTGTAGCTCCTAATTGACATATGTGTTTATTTCTTCTTGTGATTCCACAATAGAAAGTGTTTACCTTATATGTTCTCTCTAAGCATCTGCAGTTGTTTCATGTCAGAAATAAAATACTGACCTTCATGTATCCTTGGGCTGACCCAGCATAGTTGTTTTTAGTTTGTTCATTTCTGTGATAGTTAAATTTTGATTATTTTCCAGGGTCTCAATAATGTTCTTCAACTAGGAAAGGAATTGTTTTCAATTAAGTTTGAATTTCAGCAACAAAAAATGTAAGGAATGTATCAAATTATTATTTTATTAATTGGAGGAGTATATTTCCTATAAGAGATTAAATATTAGAGAGAAAAAAAAAACAAGTTCTGATTATTCGTATTAATTCCAATGTCTTTTTTAGTAAGGTTTAATCCTATACTTAAAATAATATTCTTAAAATATACATACAACATAAATTAAATGAAGAAATGTTGCTATTAACTCTTAGAATAAGAATTCTTCCAGTGTAATCCTTTTCAGTGTAATACATAAATCTCAATAGCAATGCATGTACAAATCTATTTTAGCTTAATATCATGTAGCCAAGACATATTTTTGAGGTTTCTGCTTAGAAAGGGTGCTCCTGGCTTTGAATTTCAAACCCTGGAACTTATGTATTTATTTATTAAGAAAGCCAGATAATTGCAGTTAAATCTTTGGTGATGGGTTTTGAAGAGGTTGGTTTATGTTTCGGGGTTTTTTGTTTGGCCTTGGGTAGTTTGGTCTTTGCTTTTTGTTTGAGAAGTTCCTGATACCACTGTTAAATGTAAACTGTTCTTTGAAAGAACCTTTAGCAAAATCTCTAGCTTCTAAGATGAATTGGAAAAGTGAAAAGCTACTGGGAGGATAGTGTTTTCTTCCCCATTGCCTGAGAATTATTAATTTTTTAATGCAAAGGCAAAAAAAAAAAAAAAAAACTTGATAGAAAATCTGATGAAGATAAATGTTTTAAGCATGGTATACTAAAACAGTCTTATTTTGGTCTGTAAGTAAAATTGTTATACAGTAATATACTGTATTCATTGGATTGCAGATGTTTAGGTATTTTTTTCCATTGTTTTCCAAGCATCATTCTAAATATAGTCAGTACATGGATAATGTTAGTGGTACCCATTATTGAAAGGTAGTCTGTATTTGTACTAATACAGAGAATACCAGTTTAGAAATGAGCCTGATTGCATGGTTCATTTTGTTCTCCTTTGTAGAGCCAGGCTGCGGCCCACTACAAAGGCACTAAACATGCCAAGAAGCTCAAAGCACTGGAAGCCATGAAAAATAAGCAGAAATCTGTTACTACCAAGGACAGCGCAAAGACTACCTTCACTTCCATCACTACCAATACCATCAATACCAGCTCTGACAAAACAGGTTAAGCGACAATCTTTGTTGGTCTTTTGTTGCTGTTGTTGTTGTTTTTTCCTTGTTTAATTCCATGTCTGTTTGGTTATGTGCTTGCTACATTGATTCATGCTTGATCCATCTTTTGGAGTGATATTGATCTCTTTTAGTTCTTTCAGTCTGCTGGTGCGAGTATGACGGTCATGCAACCAATTTCTCTCTATGAAAAGAGGCTTGTCATTCTTTAGGATAGAATGCAATACTTATGATTTGGTTAATTTTTATAGCAACTAAACTATTACATATCAACTGGTCTAAAGCTCATAGTCTATACACAGCACCACTTTATGTATTATTGCTTATGGATGGTTTATTTTAACCACAAATAATGCAGCAAATTGCACTAATTGTGTTCAGAAGCCTCTTGAAAAAACATTGTTAATATAAACTTAGTTTCCATAAATTTCAAACATTGCATTAATTTTTTTTTAAATGGCTATTGCATGGTTTTGAGCTGGAAAATAGCTGTATAATCTTTATGCCACATAATCAGGTAAGTGATGTTGATGACAATTATTTTGTTTAAATGAGTCTTCAGACTGAAATCATATCCTTTAAATTATTGGATGGGTATTCCTTTGCAAAAAAATAAAAAATAAAATAAATAATTAATTAATTAAATAAATATATATATATATAAAGTTCCTTTGCAAATAAAATCTATGCGAGTATTTGGTGAAGTCAACAGGATTTGATTAAGCTCACATTTTAAATATGTGGTTACTCTACTGGAAATTTCAAAGGAAGGTTGTAAATTCATTGAAGTGTAGTCTAGTATCGCACAAGGTATGACTGCTTTTGTTATTCTCTGTATGAAGGTTTACAGTTTGCATATTTAGTCATAACCAACCCCCCTTCACCAAACAAGTCAAACACAGCAACAGCAAAAAAGCCAAAGCTATGAAAAAGCAGAGACTACTGATGCTGAAAGCTGCTCACTGTCCTGATTCAGTCAGTTTAGCACTGTAAATCGGTGTGCACTAGCCAACTATAGTAAAAACAACAACAAAAAAAGTACCTTGCAGATGTGCAGTATTTTCTTTAGGTTACTTTTTTGCTATATTTGTTATAGGCAGATACCTGTCTATATGTCTGTCTCTCTATAAATATACATATCTATATAGAGATCTCTCTTTGGTATAGACTTTTCTTACACACTGCATATATTTTAATGGAAATTTATATCCCAACAGTAATAACATTGCTTTAAAAAATAGTTATTACAATATTGTTGTGTTTGTTACAAATAAATAAATAAATAAAAATTGAAAATATTCCAAATATTTTTGTTTCTGTGATGAAAGAAATGAAGCATAAGGACAAAGGGGGGAATGTAAGTTATTTAAAAATATATATATGTGTTTCTAAACATACAAATACCTGTAAAAGTTTATCCTACTTACCTGTTACTGTGATCAGAACAGTAAGAGAGATGTTGATGTTTCTATTATGAAAGAAATGGAGTATGGGAGAATGGGAACAAAGACGGGAAATGTCAAAAGTTATTATTAGTTTTTTTAATATATATTTCTAAACATACAAATCTCTTTACAAGTTTCTTCTGCTGCTATCTGTTACCATGGTCAGAACAGTAAGAGGGAAAGAGCAAATTATTGTTTACAAAATATGATCTAGTGTTTAGAGGAAAAGAAGAAAAAAGTGAGAGAATTTGAAGCTTTTTCTTATTACTCAAATCTGTTTTTTTGTTGTTTTTGTTTTTAGTTACTTTCTTTTTGATTCTATGTAAGTTTGGAGGATTATCCAAAGTGCCTTAAAACCAGTCTGACTCTTTCCATCAGGCTTTGAATTAGACCCTTGAATGAACTGTCTTGTATCCAAGGTCAGTAGTACAAATCAGTATTAATATCAGCATAAATATGAAAACATCACAAAACTAGTTAACCACAAAAGCAATGGTCTGTGCAGGAGTTTCCTCAGATTTACACAGTTTGTGACTTCCTAGATTAATTTTGTAAATGTGTGTATACATATATGTATGTACATGTATACATATGTAGTCTACGTTGGAAATACTGACCTCCATAGCATTCTACAAGAAAAATTTTAATACTAGTTGACAAACAGCCTAAAATCTGACTGTTTCACAAAACACTGAGCACTGTTCAACTTGTGGCAAAAGCCCTATTCAACCACTGTTATTCAAAGAAAGGCAGCCTGTTCTATCAAAAGGCAAATATGGTTATTACATGTCCACATTGATGTGACTGGCAGTAGAATGGCATATCCTTGGTATAAATTATCCTTTGTAGAATCAAGTATGTAAGCACATTATCAGAAAAAAAAAATCCATTATGAGTAGCTAAAAGGATGAAATTGTCTGCCTTATAAGTTTAAATAAATAAATAAATAAATTTTATATTTACTTGATAGAAATTTAAAGATCAAAATGTTTTCTGAAAGCCAGAATAAAACATCAGAACATGCTGCACTGCATTTGCTATTTACAAATGATCACTCTAAAAGTCAAATATTCTGATAGTAATGTGCAGTTCTGAGAGAATAGTTACACTAATGAATATATTTTATGAATTCATCATTCATAACTAGAAATAAGTTCTGTTACCTGCACGTGTGATCATTTGTAACCAAAGCTTTTCCTAAAGTAAAATTAAATCAAAATAAAATAAAATAAAATAAAATGCTTAGTACTGAAGATTAATACTTGATCCTAAATACACTGAGGATAGGGTCATGTTCGTATCACCTCCAATCCATCATGTACAGCAGTGGTTAAATGGTGAATTACACGTCAGTCACAGCACATTGGTCAGAATTTCAGTTCACTGGTTCTTTGCACACTTAGCAGCTCCAGCAATGAAATGCCATCAGGAAATCGGCAGCGCTATGCAATGAAGATTATGAAAAAAGATTACACAGTATACACACTTGTATTTTGTTAAACATGGTGCCAGCATGCGTTATTGCAATAAATAATGGAGACTGTGCAATC
Organism: Anser brachyrhynchus; assembly: GCF_964034855.1. NCBI lineage: Eukaryota > Metazoa > Chordata > Aves > Anseriformes > Anatidae > Anser > Anser brachyrhynchus. The sequence continues at coordinate 40,048,842 of NC_137695.1, read as the reverse complement.
CACCATGCAAGCAGACTCCTTAAAAACTTTCATAAATGTTTCCTTATATTGATAGCGTAAGTACTAAGGAAAAAACATGAAATACAGGGTCATTTTGCTTATTCTGTAAATGTCAGTTTTGTTTTTGTTTGTTTGGTTTTTAACATTTTAAGTACTTTTTAGAAACATTAGAAGGCTAGAACTTGAGGAATTTGGGGGGAATTAAATATCATGAAGAGCTATACTGCCAGTCACATAATGGATATTCTAAGCATGTGGGAACTTTGTTATCCATTCTATTATTTAATATCCTCCTTTCATCTCTACTTATCATTTTATATGTGATACCTGTAGTTACTTAGCACAGAAAAACTGAAAGTATGACCATTCCAAAGACAAGCTCACTTTGTGAAAATATACAAGCCAGTTCAAAGGGTGATAACAAAAAATGAATATTTTCACCATATATTATGATACATGTATATATATATATTCCCTGCTATAGAGTTATTAAAGGTCTGGGATAGCTTTAAAAATTCATCCTGTTTTCTGTCAATGTATGTTTTCCTCATAAAATGCTTCACACCTTTACATTGGCTGTAAGGGCTGATACTTTAGGAAAATCTCTCAGAATATGTTTAGACTGTTTTCTGTCAGCATAATTATATGTCCTGTCCAGTTAAGTCATTTTCCTGAATGTGGATTTATGGATTGAGAGTGAGTGTTCAAGTTTATATCCATGTAAAACGAAAACTCTGTATCGTTGTATACGTCTGAATATTGATCATTTCAGAAGCTATTTGAAGTTAGGAAGGACTCTCTGTAAGCACCTTATTATGGGTTACGTTCTGAAGACTTGGGCTTTTATTTTTTTTTTCTTAATTCAGCAGAGAATTCAGCCATCATTTCTTATCAATGGAGAAGGATAAGTAGACCTTTCCAAAAAGGAAAAAAAATGTTATTTGAAGCTGTCATTATAGCAGTCTTTGATGTCTCTCTTTTTTTTTCTTTTTTTTTAATTTTTTTTTTTCTTCCAGATATTGAATGTAAGTGTGGTAATAACATAGGAGAAAGCATAAAGTTCTATTTTCTTTCTCTGGCCCATTTGAAAATTGTTCTTTGTGGGGAAATTTTAAGTGAGCCATGCCTTCCCAAAACACTTTTTTTTTTTTTTTTAAATCTAAGAAATGGTAGGATATTGATGGTCAGCAGATTCAACTCACTCTTGAAAAAAACATTTTAGTCCAGCTGGATTAACTCTGAAATAGTTACAGGTGGAGTAGGTTGGTGACTGATAGAGAAGCCCATCTGACAAGGCCTTGGACAGAAAAAAAGGAAGACAGAGAGGAGAAAGAAATCAGAAATGTTGTAGTAAGTCAAGGTGGAAGGAAGGAAGATGGCATGAAAAGGAAGATATGTTGGAGTTTGGAAGGCACAAATGCCACAGAATGACACAATTTTTGAATTCTCTTTAGTGAAGAGACCTTAAAAGGGACATCTGGATATCAGATATTTCACCTTCCAGCTCAGAGCTGTCAGCTAGAGCAGGTTGATCATTACCTTGTTCAGTCAGCTTTTGGATATCTTCACAACCTTGCTGGGCAACCTGTTAGAGTGTTTGACTACCCACACAGTAAAAAAGATTTTATGGGGTACTGAGTCTAATCTCTTGTATTTCTTTTTGTGCCCATTGGGTCATGCCCTGTCACTGGGCATCATTGGAAAGGGTCTCTTGCTCCGTCTTCTTTATTCCCCACCCCTGACCTCATAAGGTATTTATATACATGGATAGCAGTTCCCTGAGCTGCTCTTCTCCAGGCTTAACAGTCCCAGATCTCATCTTCTCCTCATACAACAGATGCTCTAAGCCCTTAATCACCTTTTCAGCTGTTTGTTGGACTTGATCCAATGTGTTCATGTCTCTTGTGTATGGAGTAGCCCAGAACTGGACCAAGCACTGCAGGTGTTTCTCACCAGGGCTGACTAGAAGGGAAGGATCACATTCCTCAATGTACTGTCAACATTCTTCTTAATGCAATTCAGGATGCCATTGACATTCTTTGTGGCAAGGGCATGCTGCTGGATTAGCCTGGTGTTCACCAAGACCCTGAGTCCTTCTCCACAAAGATGCTTTCCAGGAAGTCAGCCCCCAACCCAGGCTGGTGCATGGCATTATTCCTGCTCAGTTTCATAACTGCATTGTCCTTTGTTGAGCTTCACGGGACTCTTGTCCTATTTCTCCAGACTGTCCAGGTCCCTCTAAATAGCAGCACACCCATCTAGTGTATCAGGCACTCATCCCAGTTTTGTATCATCTGCAAACTTGCTGAGGATGCACTCTATCTCAGTGTCTAGGTCATTAATGAAGACAGTATTGGCACTAATAATCCCTGGGGGCCACTAGTGACTGTCCTCCAGCTGGCCTTTGTGCTGCTGACCACAACCCACTGGGGCTGCCAGCTCATACATTTTTTCTATTATCTTTTGTGTGTTGTTTTGTTATTGCTGTTTTGTGTTTTGGTAAAAATGTGAACTAAGAAACTGTAAGAAAGAAAAAAAAAAAAAGAACGTCAAAGCAAAATAAGAGGATTAACATGAAAATGCATAAGACTTACGCAGATCTCTAAATTCTGCTAATGCATGGCTTTAATAGGTTTGCACTGGTTTCCCATTAGGCAAATCACATTGATTTTATGTAATGTATATTACTATTATAAAATGTATTTTACATGCAATTAAAATAAAAGATCATTGATGGAACCTCGTTGGATGCATATTTTTACATCTACTTTGTGCTCTGTTATATACTATATTGTCTTTGTGTATTGTGACTTTTCTAATAATTCCATAGTGTATTTTATCACCCTTTTGCAACCTTTAACTATGCTTCTGGGGGATGACTCGATGGTCTACAAACATTGGGAGTAAAAGTTAAAGCAGATCTGTTGCCTTATATCATCTTACATCAGATATGAAATTGGTCTGTAGATATGTAGGTAGTGGCGATAACATTGCACAGTATCCAGTATATCGTTCACCAATATTGAGATGGAGAAGTCAAGCTACAAATGCAGTGTTTTAAAAGAATATAACCACTGAACTGAATAGACACTTTATTTGTCCTTTTGGTTTTATTGAGAATATAAAGGAGAGATAGACACTGATTTTTTAAACACAATATTTACTGAGAACCTACGTGGAATTTCTTTGACCATCTATAGATATATGTATCGACAATTGCATATGACATATTGACAATTGCACTAGATTCTCCTTAGTGTGTGAGGAAATCTTGTCAATGGAGTCTAGGGCACATTTCATCTCATTCTAAAATAAATATCTATGAATGAAGAATTCATAAGAAAGAGTCTTTCTCTTCATTTGAGTGCATATATTTATTAAAAACAAAGAAATAAACTGTAGTGACTAGGTCAGATGTTAAAGGCTAAAGTTAGCTTAGACAAATTCTCAACCTCAGTGAGCAAATTGCCCTTTCCTTCAAGAGGTCCAAATTTTTTCTCACAAATTTTGTTTCTTTTTAACTGAATTGTGAATTTATCTGTAAGAATTTAATACTTAATTTTCACAATATGAGTTGTATCAGTTAATTTTTAAATGGTTATTTATCAGATGACACTATTACTGTCTGTCAAGTGAAAATTTTAATAAGTTTCTGAATAGATTTTGGATTTCTGACTGATGAAAAGAGAATTTCTTAATGTTTTTTTGAAAATTGTGAATCTTTTTCTGATCTCATTTTTTAGGCATTGGAGAAAAACTATTGCCTGATAAAGGTAGGCAGCTGGAGTATGTATTGTTTACTATTAAAATACTAACTTCATTTTTATGTTATTACATTCAACCAGTGGTGTCCTAGGTAACATGTCCTAGTAGAACATTGTTTGTGTCTCTTTCAGGTTTCTAGCAATGACTCAAAGGATTCTTTGTTTTTAGTAAGTGTCTGATGCTTTATTTAATATTCAAAACTTCTGCTCTAAGTTGTAGGGAAAAGTTTTCAAAAGTAATGCTCAAATGAAACTTGGTTGTATGAATATTTATAGTATGAAAGCATATAATTGACCAGTAATTCAGCAGTTTCATTTAAAAATAAGAAAAAATGTTTTTTGAATATGATTATTTGAATGTTTATATGCATGCATATTTGCAATAGTAGTCCTTCTCAGGTTCAAGGCAGATGACTGACTGTTTCCTCAAATATAGTGTATTAACACACCTTTCTTTCTTTCTTTTATGGCTTATGTAGTCAAATCCATGTGTACACTAGCTCTATACATAGATATATTTTTGCATTTCCTGGTTCTGCTCCAGAAACTGTAATGAAAAGGAGCTTCCATTTGAAAAAGAAAATCAGTTTCCTTTCATCTCTGCTTTTCATTTGGTTTCCACTTTCATTTTCTCTCTCTTACATTTAGCTTTTGAGCTTTTTTTTTTGCCTTTTTTTATATATTATTATAAACATCTGTTTCAGTAATAGCTAAGCTTTGTGGTTTATGAAGGCTTCCATATATTAAGAATTATTGGATTATTTCCAGTGTTGCTTGGTGTAGCCACCCTACCTTATCATATGAGTGATTTGTTTAATCCTTTGTTCTTAATGGCAAAATGCACTAAATTTTTCTTTCTTAAGGAAAGATGATGAAGTCATGCTGTTTACATATATATATATGTATGCCATTAAGATATTTAATTAAAGTGTCACTGCCTATCTATTAGCATTTTTATATATAGCTGTTGTTAGGTACAAAAGATTCTTGTTAATCTTTTGTAGCTGAAAGAAATTCTAATTCTAATAATGACTCAAATGCCAACTATATTTAAAATTCAGAATAGTAGTTAATACTAATAAAAATCTGCTAGAGGATGCAGAAACAATTTATTGTATGATCCCAGTGTGCAACTTGCTAGCACAGCTTAGGCTTTGAATACCCTTTTAAATTTAATTGTTACATTAAGGATGTTTAATCTAAGAAGACACTTCAGTGCAGTCTGTGTGTATAATTTAGTTGTTGTTTTGTTTCTTTATGCTTTATTATATTATAAAGTATGCTCTTGTTTGGACAAGTAATTTCTTCAGATTGTTTCAGCATTGCTTAGGGCACAGCAGAAATAGCAGGCTAATACTGGGTTTAGGATCATGAGATCTTAGATCTAAATTGATTTTCTTTACAAGTCAATGTTTTAGTGCGTGCGACAACATAGCAATGACCTTGAAGCTTTGTAAGGATTATTACTTCATGCTATCTCATATCTTGAGATATTTTGGGTGGAGCATTCCAAAGTTGCAAGCATGAAATAATAAATGAGGAGTAATTGTTTGGTGCTTAACACAACACAGAAGCATTCCAAAGTCAGATAGAGGGCTTCATTGCCTGCTTCCCAATCACCCAATTCAAAATTTGACCCTTTTCAAATTTTATTTGAATGAAAAATCTTAAGGAAAAATTTTAGTGTGAAAAAAGTATTCTTATTTCCTGATGCTCTTGTCATTTGCTTGGAAATAAGAGATTACTGATTCATAGTTATCAATTCTCTTAATCACATACTCATAAAATTCAATCCGAAGCAGTCACATTTAACTGTGTTACAATGTCTTTCACTTTAAATCACCTATGCTTTGACTTTTCCACACTTCAGACAATCTGTAGCTAACTGCAGCACAAAATGTTATCAGCATTCCACAGACTGTTGTACCAATTTTACATTAGAGCTCAATGGTAATTTGGAAGACAATAGCCTCTCTTTCGATCTTTATGTAGAACTAGGGCTTTTTCTTTCTTTCTGAGTGTAGCTAAATGGCGATATAAAAATTACAGTAATTTATGTGCGCCTCAATTGATCATTAATGCACAATAAAATCATTCTTTCCTTCCATCTATGTACACGGAGAGCTTTGTCATATGAACACCATGTGTTTTCTGTGGACTCAGCTGCTTTTGATTGGGATTGCCTTGACAACGATTTTATGCTTGAATAATCCTGCAGATAGAAACTACTGTCAGTCACAACATCTGTATCAGTATGAAAGTCCAGTATTAACAATGCTGTTGTTCATAGGTATGAAAAACATTTTCTATTGAGATATTAAATAGGATCTTTCACAGTATCTCAAGGAAATGTCAGCTTGTTTGCTGCATGCCCATAGTTACAACTGCTAGAAATCTTGAGAATAATCTCCAGTTTATTAGATTCTGTTTATCAGATATTCAAGAGCATTGCTCTGAAAACTGTATCAAGTACTGTAACATGCATCTGCTTAATGACTCAGCCTTCATGGTGTGTTTTGTTCTGTTATGAGTGCAGTTGACACAAGCTAGTAGGATAGGTCTGAAGGCTTCACAGTTCTAGTCTTTGGGATTTCAGAAAAATCATGGTATTTCAGATCTTGATCCTCTTTTACATTTTTATTATAAAACATCAGATTCAGAAGCCTGTTACTATTATGTAATTGTTTAGTTTGTTAGCTTATGGATTGATTTTGAATGGAGTTGAACTTCCTGATCTTGGATAAGTGGTCAGTTTTTGCAAATCTGAAATTCTTTCAAAGGACCTCTGCTTTCAGGGCAACAGACGAGTAAATATGCCTTCATGTAATTGATTGATTTTCTTCTTGCTAACATCATAATGTCTGGACAATGGAGAAACAGAAAGTGGTTGTAATTTGAATATTTTTTTTGTTTGTTTGTTTGACATTTCTAAGTCAAAGGCAGACTCTTGTCCTGAGATGTTTAAGAATTTGTCTGGTCTTTAATTTTTCTTTTTTTTTTTCAATTTTTATTTTATTTTATTTTATTTTGGTTCCTGTCATATTCTTATCATGCCTAAAACAAAGGAGAAGAGTGTGTTTGAAAACATGAGTAAATGTACTGTGTTAAACATTTAGTGCCATTGCTCTTTGATGCCCTTATAGCACTATTCAGAGTGGTCTAAAAACTATCAGAGCTGGAACAGATGTATTAATAAACATATGAGAATCTGCTTTTTCTGATCCATTTCACTGGCTATTCATGTTACGAGAACTCAGCTCAGCAGAAATTATAAACAGACTACATGTACATGTAGTAGGCATTTTCAGAAATAGGGTGAAACTGAATACAATTCAAAACTACTGCAAGAATGTTAAGAACAAATTTATTTTTGAAACAGTGACACTGCAGTAATTATTTGGTCTTCCATTTGGTATTCCACATCTTTAAATAACTTATTGAAAGTATTGGCAGTTCATTGATTTCTTTGCTCACATGGAGAAGTCTCATAGGTGAAATTCTTTTGTAATGTATCATTGCTTTGCTAAGATATACCTTCCACTCTCTATTAGAGTTAGACTTTACAACTATCCGTTTTATGTTTAGTCCCAATCAAACAAAGTTAAAACAAACTAAAATATCAGTCATCTGACATTTTAGCTTCCTCAGTCCCTGTCAATATTCCCCCTCCCCCCCCAAATAAATAAATGTGTTTTGAAGTATTGGGAAAATTAAAAATTAATCTAGTATCTAATTGTTTTAAGGTTTTCTGATGCCCCAGTTGTAAGTCTAATAAGCCTAAACTACGCATAAGGTTAGTTACATGTCTTCAGTACCAGCAAACATAAAGTTATCTTGAGATAAGGCATAACTGTGACTGCAATGTCTGAGGAGGAAATTAAACATGTAGTCAGTCTTCAGGTATCTGAATCTTGTGCTGCTTGGACTTACTGTTTTTTTCCATATAATAAATAGCTTACTTATAGGTAGGTCAGGCAAACCGTAGCTATAACTTCAGGATAGGTATATTAAGATTCTGTTATTCTCAAAATTCTTATAGGGTTTCAAACATCTTGAAGAATGATTGTATATTTCTCAAATCATCTTTGCACATACTGTGCTCTACTTTGATACATCAAATAGCAGTCTGCCAGCATTAAAACTCTTGTTTTATGGCATATTCATAGCCAAATTAATATCAAAGGAACTAATCAAAGGAACTAAAACCGATTATGTAAGACAGTAAGAATTACAGAATATCATTATAGAAAACAAATGGATGCAAAAATAAACATAGGCTGGGGGGGGGAAGCACTCTAAAGAGTTCCAAGAACCAGGGAACTGGGAACTAACTGGGAACTGTGTTTGATACATTTGATTTGAGAAGAAAAAAAAACAAAACAGTTTACTTATGTCAATTTGATGATAATGTTGATGTTTAAATGTTTTCCATGCTAATGGCAACATTAAGTGTATTAACACGATTACTAAATTACACAAAAGACCGGGAAAAGTAACATCTGAAAGTTTAAAAAGAACCAGATAAAGAGCTGTCTGCATAGGCTGTTACAGTTTTCTGTATAGTGTAGACACTGGAAAACCCAGGAGTAGAAGAAAGTAAAAGTTGTGTCAGTATTCAGAAAAGGTAAACAGGATGATTCAAGTAATTATAAATCTATCACCACTACATCAATCTTGGGATGGAAATTGAGTAGTGAAGTAAATGAGATCAATTAATTAATGACAACGAATGGAAATTAATAGAAAATCAGTCTTTCCTACCAAAAATTGTTTTTATGAGTTTGCATATTTGATTGATAATTGTTAAGCATGCTGATGTTTTGTGTTTGCACTGTTCTAGAATGTTCAAAGGTTAAAAGTTATCTAAGATACCGGAATGATGCAGCATGAATATTGAACATATTAAGTGGATTTAAGCCTAATTATAGGCCTTGCAGTGCAATCACGAGGCACTAGTTTTTGTAGACATATTCTAGTGAAATTCTTTTGGAATTATTTTACAAAATTGACTCTAGATAAGTAAAGATGTTTTATTTCTCTGGAAGACTAATTTCTTTATATTCTTACACTTGCTTTAGTATTTTCTTTTTCTGTCATTATTAAAATTTACATTAAATGAGACAATTGAAATTCATGTCTTAATTCCCAAACTGTTTTCTTTTAAGCATTCTTCTTTCTTCTTTCAATCAGAATTTACGATTGTTTTCTTTTTCTTGTTCCACCTATGGTCAGCTTTAAGTCATGTAAGAAGCATTTTAGAAGATTCAGAACTATCTTCTAACTTAATCCAGTAGATCTACACTTATCCAAATGTAGACATTAATGTAAATTCCAGTAGCCTGTATTTCTAGCTGAGTATTACAGAGAATTCAAGGTGTTTTTTTTTTTTTTTAAAAAAAAAAAGACTTTTTTATCACACTTTTCAAATTATTTTATTTCTGCTTGCAAATAGCTATTTTCTATCATTAGAGACTTCAAATGAGCTTTTCATTTCATTCACCTTATCATGGGAGTCCTGAGACAGCTGCTGTGCTGTTTTAATCCCTTCCTTTGCTACATTTTACTTTTTACTATTTCTGGTTCATTTTCTGCACTGCTGGTTTAATAGCTTCAAGTTTCTAACATCATCTTAGCAGATCCATCTGCAAGTTGTATCAACATATTACCTACTTCAGCCATCCAATGGAATTCACTAGCAGTAGTTGCCCTTAATAATTGGATATTTCTCATATGGAAATACTTTTTCCTGTTTATAAGTATAAGGAAATATCAGCAGCCATTGATGGTGCTTGAAATAAATGGCAAATCCTGTAACATTTATCGTTCATGTGATTCCTAGTTTTTTGTTAGGTCACCAGGGCAGGGGAATGCTCTGGAGGGGGGTTAGTGCATTGTCTCTGCTGTAGAATATAAATAATGTAAGTGAGCTTCAGCTGCGCAATTTGATCTATGACTAGTGGGGACACCTCAAGTTCTTGCACAGGAGTGACAGTGCTCACAGCAGCTGGGAACATGCTACCTGGGGAAGACCTTTATACTTTACCAGTAGCATGGATGGCAGTATCTTGTAACATGAAACAGCTTTTATACTTCAAACTTATAAGATTTCAGAACTTTTAACCCAATAAAAATAGCCTTTGTGGCAATAAACTTATGAATGACACCTCCAAAATGAAAATCCATCTACTTTTTTCTCTTTCTTTTTTTTTTTCTTTTTTTTTTCTTCTGAAAACACAAAAGATAGGTAGCTTTTTTTGTTTGTTTAAATTTAGATAAATTCATGCACAGTACCTGGATAGTCAGACACTGATTACCAAGATGAAGGGGGGAACTAAGAGGGCTTTCATTTCACTTGCTGTTTTCTCACTGTAGTTTACCAGCCTGAGGTATATACTGTGTCATAGATCCTACAGCTCCCCTGCTCCAGATATCAACAATGAGCACGGCAACTGCACCACCAACTAGAGAAGGTGAATTATGCCCCTGATGAGTGGAAGTCAACATGGAAACTAATGGAGTAGTTGTACAATTCATATTGACAAAAACCCTGAACCAGTGTCCTTGCCATATTGGGGTCCAACCACCACTTGAACAGGGACTGCATCTTCTTTTCATGTTTTTGAGAGATATCCCAATGCCTTATTGAGTTGAAGTCAGGGGACACATTTAAAGGTCACAAAATTGTTTAAAAGGCAAGAAGTGATTCCTGGTACAAAATTGCACTTAACTAGTGTGTTTGGATAAATTTAAAGGAAAATTACCCAGCCTGCTACTGCAAATTTTAACCTTTAACCTCCACTTTTGTTACTGCTGTAGATGATGTTTCAAATGTGCTCTGACTGTACAGATATTTGAGATTCTCCTCTATAGTTCCATTTTTCCTAAGTCAGAGTATTCAAGCTGTCTACTGTGATAGCTGTTCATAAATTCTGAATTGTCATTCGTCTGCCTTTTAATTATCCAGTAGTTTGTCTAGGTCCAAATCAAGGTCCCTGGTTGTCTTCATGAAAAACTGTGAACCCTGCTTCATGACTACCTTCCCACTGTCATTTTATTTTAAGCATTTAACAATTCTTAGCTAACTTGAAACAAAGGAATAAAATAAATAAAATTTTGAATTAGCCCACTCCTACTTCCTAGTTAACTGTGTTGTTGTAAACACATATTTTTTGCTACATTTTTGTTGATCGGTAATAGTCTAGAAGAACCATCTGTGACTAGAAATCTCTGTCTCATTCTTTCCTTAGTCTTTCTACTATGTTCCAGGACACTTCAAAGTCAGTCTTTGAAATGAGAATACTGAGGGGAAAAACAGTGGTACAAAGGAAAAAAAAATAAAAAAAAAAATCCAAGTGTTGTGGATACTGTGCTGGTTCATCCAGAACAGGTCATTATATTTTGTATTATCTTTTAACTCTGCCTGTATTATTTTTATTTAGTTTGTTACCTGCTGCTGTTTATATAAGAAAAAAATACTAAAAGAAAGTTAGAAAAAAGCAGTTTCTTTTCTGAACTCTTGTGGATCTACTCTAAACTTATTGGTTTTGCCTTCCTCAGACACTGTGGACACTATCTAATCAAGATGGCTGTCATTATGCAACTCATAAGATATACTGCTGACATTTCCAGCCTTACATATTCGGGAGTACATTTATCTTCTTTTGGTAGTGTGTCATCATTCTCTGAGCAACAGCTATTGTGTGCCTGCTTGCTTTATGGTTGACAGGGAGTGCTTTCCAGTGACTGAGCCCACCCTCCTACCTACTGAGTCTTTTACTACTAATTTGAAGAACACGCTTATCTTTTTCAAGGTCATTACTACACATTTGGGCAGTCTCTGAATTGAGAGACAAGATCTGATATTTTATCTAGGAAAGGAGACTCTGTAGTACTTTTGATCTTATTTTCTATTTACTTATTTATTTTTAAATTTACTTCTGATTATGTGAACTGAGCAAAGACATATTTATTTTCAATATTAATAGTTAACCTAATATGCTACTAATTTTTTCAAGTCCTGGTTTGAAGAATTCATTATTATTTATTTTTTTAAGGTGTTTTTTGTTGTTGTTCTTGTTCATATATTGACCAGAGAGAGGCCTTAGGAGACTTAAATATTTGATTATTTCACAGCCAGTTTAAGACATTTCTTCATTTAATTTAACTTCAGGTGTGATCATCACCGAAGAGACCATTCTTCCAGAAACTGAAATTGGTAGAAAGTTGTACAGAGTAGTTGTGGAAAGATGCATCTCCATGGTACTAAATGGTTGACTGATATCAGAATAATGAAACTGATACCCCAAATTGTTCTTTCATATATGAACAAACATCCTCTTGTAAAAGAGCTCTACTTTGGCAACTTATCGTATTTTCTTCAAAAGGAAATACTTAATATCAAATATAACTTTCAAATAACATTTATTATTTCAAATGTTTCTTTAACCTACCTTGGCTACAAGCTAGTGAAGCATCAGTGCAGTATATACAAGATTTGTCTTTTGTGTCTCTAAGGAAATGAATGGTTCTGATTGAGAAGCACGAGATTTTATTAGCAGTACAGTCGTGTGCAGCTTCTTTTATTATTCTTCCACTTTAATTACTGCAAAAACTTGTCTGTCTTCCAGATAAGACATACTTATGGATATCAGACACAAAGTTTCCAGCTGTAAAAGAAGTGATAAAACTCATCATATTGTAGTAGCATGGTTTATAGACTATTTGTGAAGTTTTGTAAAGACCATGCATAACAATTTTCAAAGATTAGTGAAATTAATTTATCTAGAGATTTTGAACTGTTAATATGTGTTTAAGTTTATGTAAAGGTCTGAATTATTATTAGCGTAATTTGTGAAGAAGCAGGGAGAGGTTTAAAGAGATTTTTCCCAGTGTCCATTTTATAAATTCATATTTACCATATATTACTGGTTAATTTAGTGGTATATGGCACTCAGAGGAGTTCCAGGTTCAAAAGGTGGTTGTCCAACTTCAATTCAAGTGAGTCAATCATGTTACTGTTATATTGACTGCCACTGGAATTATTGAAGGAGAAAAAAAAATGAAACAACAACAACAAAATAAAACAGAAAGCTGGGACAGTTTTACTTACAGAATAATGGGGATAAAGCTCAGTGGAAGTGAGAGAGGTATTCTCCAAGCTCCAGCTATGTGTTGGATAGATGTTAGATAGGTCCACGATAGATACAACATTGCCTGTTTGGTGGTAGCTGTGATGCCCTGAGCCCCAGAAGCCATTACGCAAACAGCAATGAAGAAATTATCTTACCAAAAACCTTAGCAATGAAGGTTTAGCTCAAGTACTGTAGCTACCTGTCTGTCTGGAGTTTTTATTTCTCTGTGTTGCATATTGCCCAATGAATTGTAGCCCAAGATGGATCTGGATCACTTGTTTCACACCATAACCTCTGGCAAGTTATGGGCATCTCTCACTCCACAGACGAAGAGACTCTTGCCTCTCTTTGTAGGAGAGCTGATGTACCAGCCCTCCCAGATCCCAACATTAGAAACTTCTATACAAAAAAAAAAAAAAAAAGTGACATAGCACAATTTAGCAAAATTAATTATCTGCTTTAAAATAACTGTAACAAAACATGCTTGTTCCCTGTTCTCAGTCTATAAATGTAAGTTTGAATGAAGCTACACACATGCTTCCCTGGGAACTGAGAACATATTATTCCTACAATAGTTACACCTTATGCATTTCAACCATAGGTCTATAGGTAGTTAAACAGATTTATTTTTTGAGTTAAATACTTGTTTGCCATTAATATCAGGAATAAGAAATGCTTTCCCTGAGTTTTGTTGCCAAGATGACTTGAGGACTGACTTTGAAGAAAGTAGAATCTAGACTATGCCTTTTTAGGTGTGAGCATGACATGCATTTTTCTGGAGAACTTTGACATCTCATTTAGACTATTAAAGTAAATCATATTGATGTCATAGAAAACACAAGAAAAGGAGACAGTTGATTATAGTGTGCCTGGTGTTAAATTTTTTGGTAATTCTTTGCCTGAGGACAAAATAGACTCTAGTTATTATAGCAAAAACACTGATAACACATATTTTACAGCAACTTGTTTTTCAGTGTTTTGTTCCAAGTGAATTAATTAACATATTTATGAATCTGAGCTATGATTGTGATATACTTGATGACAAAAGCTGAGTGATAAATTTTACCAAGCATGCATCAGAGTTCTGCTAGTATTTTTTATAGTAGCTCCTGGTCCATGGTATTCTGCCCTATGTCAGTACAAAACCATTTTATTGTTTCAAAATTCGAATGTAATTTGTAGAAGTACATTTGAAACATAAAATTTCTCCATGGAAGCCTTACTACAGCTCTATAGAGCTCTAGTAAACCTGTCAGACAGGTTTCTTCTGCTTTATGCTTATAAAAATTCTGACTGTGATCTCAGGTTACATATGGATAAGTAATATTCATGAACAAGTCATCTTCTAAAGAGGAAGAATTTGTTTACTATAAAATAAGATAGAGATCACAGCTAAGGAAAGTGATTTACTTCTGCTGAAAACATATCTCCCCAAACCAAAACATCATAGCAATATTTGTTTCTTCAAATTTCTGTAAGGACTGAATCAATTCAGTTTTTCGTGTGATCTCAGAGATGATTCAGACTGGTGTGTAGATGTTATCAAAACTGTTATTAGCGAAGGGATGGAAGAAGAGAGGAAAGGGTAAATTCAAATAAAAAGGAAAATCTTAATATTTAAGTAACAGCAATTATCAGAGGTTCTGCTTGTATTAATATTGTCTGAGCACATTATAAAGCATTTTTCAAAGCTAATGCATTCCTGTCAAATCAAGCAATATTAGAAGAGGACTTTTACAATGAATATTAATATAAGAGACAGCTGTAAGTGAAGTAAATTATAGAGGCATGTAAATGTAGTATTAGCTGCTACAGCAAAGTAGTCTTCCACTGTAAATCAATTTCTTCCTATAATGTTACTGAAAAATTAGGCCACTTGGTAGTTGTCTGCAAGCTGCTGTGCATTGATATGAGTTTTGAAGTACTTTGCTCATGTGTCTAGCCTTAAATTAAAAGACACATTCACAAAAATGAGTTTACAGTCTGTGCACTCAACTTTTGACTGTGCTATATTTTCTGCACAGTTTTCAAATTCTTGTTCACACATCAAAACATATCTTCCATTCAGCCATCTATGACAATTTTGGCAAGATCAAGTATAAGTACAAGAATTATACCACTACATCAAAAATAAAATGTATGAATTCAAATTTTGTCTGTCTGCTTTGATCCAGCTGCTGAACATGGCAGTTTTGTTTGTTGTTATTGTTTAATTCAAGTTTCTTTGGTTTTGCTTTTCATTGTATAAATACACATCTGGATTTTGAGGGGGGGACATGTGCATTGATTTCAATTTTGATGTGTGCTATTTTGGATAGGAACTGAAGGCAGGACTTTGGCATGCAAAGGATTTTGTTCATGAAAATAGGCTCTGTAATTTTACCAATATATTTTAAATTCATTTTTTAAGATTCAGAAGCTATTTACATCTAAGCCATATTTTAATAGGAAAATTATTTTGCAGTGAAGTTGTGATTATTACATGTGGTTATTATTTGGAATTTATTTTCCTATTGTCAAAACCCTTGATTCAGAATCTTAGTAAGTACGTGATCACTACAAAAACTGTCTCAAGAAAGGTGTAATGCAGCTAAAATCTCAGTCCTTATCTGTAGTGTTTTAAATTGGAAAACAAAGGTATTTTTCATATTCACTCTGGATAAGTAATCAGATTAACATTCTTGCACTCTTGGGGCTTTGAAGACAATTGCCACAGTATTGTTTGTGGTGGTGTTGTCATTATTACACTTCGATGGCTAATGGTGCACCATCTATAACAAATAGGAAAACTGGCAAATCTCTATTTCACGTAAATATAATTATTCTGAAATAGTAGTGTTATTTTGATTCTATGTAGTGATATGTCCAAGGAGTACTGGGGGGAAATAAATCTGTAAACTCTTTTCCAACTGAGTAAATATGGTGCAAAGGTACTGCGGAATTTGGTCATGTAATGAATTTCTGTCTATTGCTAGGTCTTAGACTTTTGAAGTATGGAATTTAAGCAGACTAGTCCAGACTTAACTATTTATAAAGCTCTTGCTCATCTGTTATCTACATTTCAGAGACATTTCAGTTTTCAGTTTTCATTTCCCCCTGTAAATCTGGGCATACCTAGAATCAACCTTCCTCTTTCTGTTGTTTCAGAGAATTAAGCACTTAAGTATCCATTAGATCAAAAATTAACTATTTAACAAGTTATATGAATTTGATGGGGGTAAGGAAAGATATGCAAATGTCAGTCTCAGAACTGAGGACTGTTGACTCATTTTACATAAAACAATTATTGACGAAATGAATGAAAGGGCTCAAATCAGTTTCTGGGTTTGGTTTTCACCAAAACGAAGGGTCCTAGCCAATGAAAATGAGAGTGCATGGCCTCTGCATTCAAAAGTGACATTTTCAGATGTCTAGTTTTCAGATGTCTATTTCAGGTGGATTGTCATTTAGGTTTTCTTTTCACTAGTCCCACTCACAGGATCTCTGAGTCCCTAAAACCCAAGACTCAGCATTATAAAAATCAGAAATCTTACAATTAACATTGAAATATGATTTCATATTGCATCAGCAATATAGTTTACATAATGATCAATGTGTAATGGCCAAATAATCTGCCTGGGAGTAAGTCAACAACAACTTATGTCTGTGCAACTATATCAGTTTATCTACCCATGAGAATCCTTATAAAGATTTTTAGGTCACTCATTCAAGATTACCTTCATCCATATATCATTGCCTTCCAAAGGTGAATATATATTCGAAAGTAGAGCAAAGCTGAAAAAGAGAAGATTTTGACAACAGGCTACTTGCATCATTCAATCCTTCATTAACATGTAGTTCTTCTATGTAACCAGGGACATGAAGAGGAGAACTCTTAATGAAATAGGTATAAGTGAGGTAAAGTGGTGATGAGTATGTTACACATTTTAAATACAGAAAGTCATGCTCCATATGCCAACAGCTATATGCCACGTTATATATTAAAACAATATGTTTATGTCATGATTTCCATAATACGTAAACTGAAAAATATCAGGAAAAAATATTTTTATTCCTGTAGAAATTATTAATGATTTCAATGAAGTCAGGATTTCATGTTTTTTACTGTTTTCATCAGCTTTTTAGATATTTTCAGTTTTAAAGGGAAGTTAATAGAAGGATGAGAATTCTGTCTTACTGGTATGTAGTTATGGCTGTTGGAAATGCTGTGGGTTTTTTTTTGTTTGTTTGTTTTAATGTTTTTCAAAGGTTTTTATAGCACAGATATATAAGAGGGAAAATAGATGTCAAGATTTTAAAAGCATATGTGAGTCTGCTGTTTTTCTTATTGATCTGGGGAATGCTGAGCAAAAATTTGAGAAAAAGTAGCTCAGAATTTCCTAGGTGAGATTTCATTCTATCTCATCTTTTAAATATCTAACTCTATTTCAGAGGAAGCATAACTCTTATTAAGAGTAAATCAATGCGTTTCACCAGTAACATAGAAGAGCATTGTGACATCCTTGAGGTGTTTTTGGACCACAGCGCATTGCATGGAAAATATTTGTTCTGTGAATTAAATAATTTCTGTTAAGCTGCTCTTTGACCAACATGTCTTCAAGTAGTCAGTTAATTTTCACTGAAAGTGAGTTTAATAGTCCTTTGAATCAAAAAAGTTGATAATGTTGTTTGTGTCTCAACAGAGAAGTTGAAGAGGAGATGTACTTATATTTGTATGCTTCCTACATTGTAAATATATTGTGTTTTATAGCTGGAGGTGGGAGGTAGGAGTGAAGGGCAAACAATGATCAAATGGGCATTTGATATCCTAGTCAGGTAAAGTCCATCTAAGTTCAAACTTAAATGTTTAATGCTCCCCTAACTCCTGTGTAGTGATTCAATTATCTACTTTTCAGAAACAAATGAAGGAGGAGATAAAAATCAAATACACAAATAAATTGAGTCTCGTACTTGGTCTTGAATTTATATCACCAAGGGTTAGGCAATTTGAGCTTCTTTTATGGAAAGATACCTTTTATAGTCAATGGTATGAAGTCAGCTCTTTTAGAGAGCATTTGATCTCTCTCTAACACAGTTATCTAAAAAAGATCACATTGGTCTCCTATCTCTTTCCAGAGCTTAGGGGGAATTGCTCAGGTGTAGACAATTGGAGCTGGAGTAGACGTGTTTGCCAATTAATTAATTAATTAATTAAACTTCAAGGACCATTCACAATATTGAAAAACTCTTCTGTATTTTAGTTTAAATTCTACTCTATGCTGTTACTGAATTTAGTACCCATGTTCCTTTAGGCTGAGGTATCAGTGAGAACGAAACCTGAGTTTCTATCTTTATTATTCCCACCACTTTCTTATTCTGAAATACATAATTAATTTCATACATTTACACCTTCTAGCCTTTGTGAAAAGAAAAATTTCTGAAAATAGAAGCGCCAGTCAAGATACGAGGTTTTGGCTCTGCTATACCTTTTATGCTTCACAGCTGTAATAGGCTATTTCCAACTTGCTATATAGTACATTACTGTGGGATGCTTTCTAAACATGTTTTATTAACAAAGGATCTGTTAACGTTTGCCCTAAATGAATCTCCAAACAAGGTAGTCTTTAACAGGTCTCTGTTTCCTTCAGACTAGAGATAGTAAAAGTAATATAATGGCCATGTTTTAATAGCATATTCCCCCATCTGCACTCTCAGTGCTTCACCGAGGCCAATTTAAAGCATCTGTTTCCCTCCCAAGCTACTCGTATACATATGCAGCATTTTCATCTATTATCTTTAGCTTGACATAAGAAGCACAGGGAACATTCAGCTAAGCCAAAAGCAACAGTTTTTCTTGGATTAGCTTTCTTGAATAGCTGCAGGAACTTTCATACTTTTAATCCTATACCTACTATTCGTGTTTGGCATTTGGTGGCTTGAAAGTTAGAAGTAGACAGCAGAAATTCTTTTCATCTTAGGTAGGAGCTTTGAGGAATATGTTTAGGGCCAACAAGTTGTTTATGATTTGGACCATACATGTTCTTTATGTGAGGAAAAACAAAAAACAACAAACAAACAAAAAAAAAGCAGGAGAATTAGAGAAAAATATGTAGGAATGAGGTACAGCTTTGTTATGACTCTCTGTATCCCATGTCTGTATTTGAGTGTTGACATACACAAGTGGAGGTGGTAGTTGCCCAAAAAATTGTATTAACTTAATTGCTGTACTGAAAAATTTATCTGTGCATTAGTTGGATTTAGCCATATGTTATTTACAAGGAAAATGATTATGGCTGCTGTCACTCCTCACAGCACAATTTCGTAGATTCCATGAAAAACGATGTTGCTTTAATACATTGTTCAACAACTGAAAGTACTTTTTAAATATTTCTTTTCTCCTCTTGGAGTGGTTCCATGGGTTCTATGATTAAAACCTCTGTATTAAAGATATTCCCATCAGTTCTTGGTCAGTTTTATATACAATTATTTCTTATTGTGGATTTAATTTTCCTGGTTATGAGTATCCTTACCTTCTTTTAACAATAAATTTTATATTCTTCTGTTTCTTGACTACTTTTGATTGCATATTTCAAGAAGGAAAAAAAAGAGTGAAAATGATCCATTTAACAAATGGAACTTGTCTCTTCCTTCCTTCCTTCCTTCCTTCCTTCCTTCCTTCCTTCCTTCCTTCGGGTTTGGGACTCTTGCTGTTACAAATATATTCATCAGTGCTGTCCTAGTTACTGCACAGAATGCTGAAATCTCCTTTACTATATCGCTTTACTACTGTTTCTGAGTATTATCAGTATTGTCAGTGTATTGTCAGTAAGCAAATATACCTATTTTCCCATGTATAAATTTTCATGACCATAAGCTTTTCCATGTTTCACCAAAATAATTCCAGAAAGCCAGGTGATCCATTTAGGTATTCTTCTTCCAAACAGCATCCTGGCTTGTATAAAAAACAGTGTGGCCAGCAGGGCTAGGGAAGTGAGTGTCCCCCTTTATTCGGCTCTGGTGAGGCCGCTCCTCAAGTACTGTGTTCAGTTTTGGGCCCCTCACTACAAGAAAGACATCGAGGTTCTCAAGAGAGTCCAGAGAAAGGGAACAAAGCTGGTGAGGGGTCTGAAGTACAAGTCTTACGAGGAGCGGCTGGGGGAGCTGGGATTGTTCATTCTGGAGAAGAAGAGGCTCAGGGGCGACCTTATCGCACTCTGTAGGTACCTTAAAGGAGGCTGTAGTGAGGTGGTGGTTGGTCTATTCTCCCATGTCCCTGGTGCCCAAAACTATTTTAGAAAATATCTAAAAAAAAAAAAAAAAACTATTTTAGAAAATATCAAAGAAATAAAGTAATTAACAAATTATGAAAGTTCCCTGAAAATTAAGATGTTGATGCAGTGTATAGTTTTCACTAAAATAAATCAAAACTGTTTTCCATGGGTTAGTAGTTAAGATTTCTTATTTATGTTTTATTGTAACAGAAGAAGGAGACCACACTTTCTCTCACACTCCTACATATCAGCTTTCATCAAATATGGACTTTTCTAAAGGTCACTGCTGGAAGTGGTCAAAGTTTTATTTAGGATACTCAACAGGCTTAAGTTGTGCAGGCTAAGGAGAACAAAATATTTTTTGTTAACATATACGTGAAATGAACATTGCTTACTGCCACATTTCTCCCTATGTTTTTCCATTTGCAGAGGAGTGTTTTGGCTGTGATTTCGTAGCTAAAAAAAACATCTGAATAATTACTCTTTACTTAAATTCAGAAATCATCCTCTTTGTGTGCTCAAATCTGTGGAGGCTTCCATAAATATTCATTTAGATGTATAATTTATGTACATAGTCAATGTAAAGGAATGAAGAAAAAGAAAAAAGATTGGAATATGAAATTATCCATTTCAGAGCACACCTTTCTAAAGACATACAGCAATGCTGACATCTAAATGGATACATTTCTTACTCCAATACTCTTGTTCCTTTAAGTAAAAGACAAATATCTGTCATTGACCTGCAGCTTTTTTTTGGTTTGCTTTTCTTCTCAAGATGTATTAATATGATATCTTTTCTATTCCATTTGGAATTTATTTCACATAGCTGTGCATATTGGCTGTAACATTCTAAACTGTTAGTGCTCATTCAGAGAGCAGTACAATTCAAAATGTCATCATTAATGGATACTTATGACATTCATAATGATTCTTTCCTAGAATGGACCAAAACTGACTTGACAACATGAATGCATTCTCTCTGTGCATTTGCATTTGGTAAATAAAGCATTTAGAATATGGTCAAATAATGATTCGGCTTTGATCTTCTAGCCAAGGGGGAAAGAGCATTCCTAGCAAGTACTAATTGAGCATTCTTCTGTCTCTATGATTTTTGTGCTGAAAGTTTTCTGGCAGGTCATGTAAATATTGCCAAGTATAAGTTATTTCACTAGCTCAACCAATGTTAGGAGTCTGAGGGGAAAACTAGCCATGTAGAATTTAGGCCACAGGAGGAAAACTCTTCTAATGTTATTTAAAGCCTTTGATGTTTATAGTTGTATGGTGAAAAAAAAAGAAAAATTAACAGTAGTTTTTGTGAGGTCTCTGGTCATTTAGAACATTATGCATTAGAGATAAATGTAAATTACACAAATACAGTTATTTTGTATAGCAGTTATTCAGGAAAGTTCTAAAGATGAACCTGGAAAGAGAAACAAAAAATCAAATAAATCCAAAGCAGGTGTGTTAGGAATAAGATAAAAACATCATCTTTTGACTTTTTACATGTTAAAGAATTATTGTAAGAAAGTAATAGATATTTAACTTCCAGTTGTAATTTGTTGTTTTACATATTTTAAGGATGTCACTTGTAAGCTCTCTTCTTGATGTGAGAATGAGATTTTTACCAAAAGTCCATTTTGTTTTTAACAAAAGGATTTACAAAGGGGACCTATACTTTTTGATTTTCTCATAAAAACTACAAGCAAATAAATCACTGCATTCTGAAGTTGAATCTGCACACGTGCACACACACACAAAGTCTTAAACAGAGATGCAAGTAGCAAAACAAAATTCTAGTCTTTGTCTTTACTGTTAAGTAAATGTTTACCATAGATGTCAGAATTCTGGACCATATTTTACATAGTATTTGTTAATGTTATGTTCACTGTTATCTCCTAATGTAGCTGGTTTTAAACTGAGTATTTATTTCATGGAGACATGAGGGTATCAGTCCTGGTTTTTTTGTTGTTGTTGTTGATGATGATGATTTGTTTTGTTTTTATTTTATTTTATTTTAATGAAAGCTGCAGATGTAGATGTCATTAACAGTATAGCATCTCTTAAACTTCTGGCAAGGCACTGGAGAGCAAAGGTCCTAGAGAGTAAAGTATGTTGTCCTTTGTATTTCTCAATCAAGTAATCTTGAATAGAATAGAATAGAATAGAATAGAATAGAATAGAATAGAATAGAATAGAATAGAATAGAATAGAATAGAATAGAATAGAATAGAATAGAATAGAATAGAATAGAATAGAATAGAATAGAATAGAATAGAATAGAATAGAATAGAATAGAATAGAATAGAATAGAATAGAATAGAATAGAATAGAATAATGTGGATATACATTGATGTGGATACATCCCACACATGGTGTAGAACATATAGGGCAAGTCAACAGGTCCTAGTAATTAGTAATTGAAAGAGAGCAAACAATCAAAAAGAGCTAATGTGGATTCCTTTAATTTAGCAATAGCTGAAGGAAAGTAATCTAGCCACAAAAGAGAAAAAATATTTCAGGACCATATTTCAGCTCCTTTTCTGACCAGCAGTGGGTCTGGGGTACAGATAGGGCTCAAAAGGTCCTTAGATATTCCTTCTCTTCCACTTTCTCTTTTATCTTGACATGTGGTATTGTTTATGGTCTCATTTACATCATGGTAACTTCATTATCTATCACTGGAAAATCCTTTTTGGAGAAGGATGTTAATGATGATAGCTGACTGGAACCATTGCTTTTAGCTATCACGCTTATCAAAGGGCAGTGAACCCTGCTTCTACTACTTTTAATGGTGTTTCTGGAATAGAGAAGAAGGAAAGGCTAAAAAAATATATTTCTATCAGAGCTTCTATTAATTGTGCTATGTTCTTCCGTTTTCTCATGTATCTATGTCATACTTCATGTATGACATACTTCTGTATACTAGATACATACTTCACGTATTTATGTCATATCCCTTTTGTATTCTTTGCTGCAGCTCCATATTTTTGCACTGCTACTATCCCCTAGTTTTCTTGTCCTTAATCTGTCAGTCAGAGACAGATCTCTTTGGACTGCAACACACCATAAACTGTGCATAGTTGCAAATGAAAATTTAAAAGTGTACAAGATATGAACACTTCCTTATTCTTTTAAGACACAAATTAAAATCCACAGCTGTCTTCCATAAGCCTCTAGAAACCGGTATGTAGATAGTTTATGAAATGATATAACTGTAATTTTGCTGTCTTTTATGTATTTTATGTGTGTTACTAGATTTGTCTTCTAGTTTCATAGCGACGTTTCAAAGAAAGTCAAAATAAGAATTAAATTCTCTGCATTTCGAGTTTTCAGGTAGGAATTACTTTTTACCCTGGCAAGAGGAATGGATTACTTGATATATACACTTTTCAATTAATAATTGTTATGGTTCTGATTTACTTGAGAAATAATAAAAAAAAAAACAGGTACACTTTTCAGCCTGACATGAGGCAATATTTATCATTCCTAATTTTTTCAACTCTTTTATTTAAACTAAACAGATCATTTAGATGAAGCTTTGTATCATAGAATGCATTTATTCAAATGAACATTGCTAATGGATTGCACAATAGCTTTTTAACTACCAGAATTTTCATTCCTCAATTTAAATAGTCCAATTTAGGTTCTCAATGTCATTGTCACCAAAATTAAACTCCATAACAGCTTTGAAAACTAATCTCCAGTCATTACCGTGATCCTCCTTTGCCATTTTAAGTGCAAAAATTACACAATTAGTTATACTTGGAGGGAAAAAAATAATATTTAAGCATTTATTGTATGGATTGATTGAGTTCATCGCATCTGTGTTTATTAAAATCTAAGGACAATAATGTAGCCTAAAATATTTAGTCTATTTTTAGCAATATGATAGAATGAATTTGTTACCTGGTCTAGGAGGGAAAATGTTAGATTAGTTGTGCACCAAAATGATAACTCTTTGATTTGCACCATCAAATGAAACAAACCCTGCTGTTATATGGACAACTATATAACATCAAAGAATGGCCTCCTTTAATTTAAAAAGAATTTATATCAGCCCTTTAATATAAAAGAAAGAAATTTGATTTTGAAGACTCATTTGATTATGAAACTGTAGTGGGCAAATGTAATATGTGTCTTCAAGCAGGTACATGCTGTGAAACAGTGAATGAGCAGATTTAGAATAGCCAGAATATACGTTAAACAGGCATATCTTGTCAAACATAGATGAGGAGTAATATCTGCATGTGACAGTAGACAATCAAGGAATTAAATTCAGTATTATGCATAAGTGAAGATAAAAAAGTAAACAGAGGGCTCATAGTGTTTTAAGAGGAGGATAGAGTGCAATGCAGAGCAAATTATTTTAATGCTCCAAGGGGCTTTTAAGATTCTGTTTGGACAGCTGTGTGCAATTTTGAGCACATGTATAATCTAAGATGTTAGGCAGAGATTTAAAAGGTTCACAATAAGAATGAGTCATGTTCAGAGGACTCGTATATGCAGAAAGCCCAGCAAAACTGAGACAAGCAAAACTAAGAAAGCTCTTTAGATAAACCTATTTTTCAGGTTTCCAAGGTGCTATAGATTTTAAGGACTAAAGCGTGTTAAATCTTGTGGTGCCACTAAGGTAAAAGGGTTAAAGACCAGATGATGAAAGTTAAAATATAATTCCTGGTCAGCTTGTGTCATCAGAATGCTATAGATAGTGGTAAATATGTTTTGACTTGGTTTCCAAGTTACTTCATGTAGAATATTTCTGCCATAATTCACCATGAATTATTTTCCTTTTAGTTTTGGGTGAGAAAAATGGTATGAAAATGTAAAAAAATATATACATTACATCAGAAACGATGCTTTTTTATTATTATTTATTTATTTATTCATCTGGACATACATATGAATATCTTATTATCTATGTTTTTTATAAAAAGCTGAAGAAGGCTGACTGAGGTGATCATCATTATTCAGTGACTTAAGCACTGGCTATTCCCACAGTCATATCAACATATCAGAGTCACCATCATGAAAAGATTATAGTAAATACCAGTGCATTGAAATTTTACAGCAGTAAATTTGACAGATGTGTAGGTGAACCAATGCTGAGATGCTGTAGTTAATTTCATTCAGGAAACACATATTAGGACTAAGGATCTATGCTGGTATCCCCAAAGGGACATTGAGGTGGTAGCCTCTCATACTAGCTGGGATTTTGAGAGGAAGTGACCATTTTCAGCTAAGCTGTTGGTATGTGTGAGGCCTGCTCTGGGCATATCACTCTGACAGACTCTCAAAATGAGTATTTAGAGATGGAAATGCCAAATTATGGATTCCAAAAAGATGTAAGACTCCCCACATTAGCAGACAACACCGCTTGGCATGTGTGATGCCTGAATTTTCTACTACTAA
Source organism: Anser brachyrhynchus (assembly GCF_964034855.1). Classification (NCBI taxonomy): domain Eukaryota; kingdom Metazoa; phylum Chordata; class Aves; order Anseriformes; family Anatidae; genus Anser; species Anser brachyrhynchus. The sequence goes on along the minus strand of NC_137695.1, from coordinate 40,023,288 downwards.
ATAGCTTTAGCAATTAAATTTAAGTCTATTTAGAAAAGTTATGTTTTTGTTGTTTTCTTGCTTTGGTCCCCAAATTGCAGCTGAACTGTAGTTCAGTGCTCAGACCCTATTGGTGCGTGATTCTTTGGTCAGCAGTTTTATCATTCATCTGGATCCTCAAATGCAAAATTAGGGCATGCAACACAGAGCTAGGAGCTCATCTGTCCTGAGATTAGAAGAGATGGACATCCAGTGACACTCTCTTCAGTCCTCACAGCCCAAACCTTTCTAGTAAGTTGATGGACGATACCCTGATGTTATGATGTAATAGAACATAACAGCAATAGTTGAAACAGGATGTAAGAGAATAAACATTACATGTCAGGAAGGATTATTTGATCTTTTGGTTAACATTTTGATGTCAAGAGAGATTTTTCTAATCCAGACAGGTCATTCTTGTTTCTGTTTGTTACTCATCCTGCCTTATGAATTCTCCATCCCTCCCTATGCATCCTGAAATGATAGCATTCTGCCTGCTTCTCATTCCTCATAGCTGTCAGGCTTAAAAAAACACACTGCTTCTGGAGGTTGCCCTGCTTAATGGTCTTTTCTTGTCTTTCTAGTGATGTCAGATAGGATTACTTACTCCATTTTCTGTCTGTGGTCCTAAACGGAGATTGTGTGTAAAGGCTGTGAAACAGTTTCTGTCCTGCTCTGCCTAGTTTGAAGCTACAGTTCTGAGTTTGTTTCTTTTTTCATTTTAACAACATTTTAACGTATTTATGCAGACAAATCTTTTTCTTTATAGAACTGTCTGTACCTCAGGGAACCAGGGAGAAAAAGTAATGGTGATGTTAGTCCTAAAACTTGTTTGAAAGAGCTTTAAAAATTAAAATTTTGATCTTTTAAAACCTGTTTGTCTAAGAATTTTTCTAACTTTGAAACAAACATTGTGTCTCTTTTGTACAGCTTTGGGCATAACTCACCTTCTAGACACAATGTTGTGATTTTCCCTAGGGAGAGGCCCTACTGAAAGGGTGGTGTTACTGTGTTGGTTTTTTTTTTGGTTGTTTTTATTTGTTTTTCCTTTCAAACTGATAATGTCAGCTACCGTTGGAGACACAATATTGAACTAGATGGACCACGGATTCTTTTTGAGTGGTGTAAAATTCCTTTTTACATCACAACACAGTGTTACAAGGATCTTAAATGCAGTATTGCTTGTCTGTCTTACATTGTAGACTGGTTATTTTTGTGGAGAAATTTCATCATTCCACATTTGTTAGAATGGAAGTAGATATTTCTAGCTGTGGTTCTTTGGGGATATTTTTTTTGGCAAGCCATTGCTCTTTGAAGATCTGCATTCACTGCTTGAATGGTATACACAGATCTGGGTGAGAGAGATAAGCAGACAGAGAAAGGATGAGATGATCAAAAACGCATGATAAATGTCTGGTTTTGAAATTTATCATGTGCACCCCAAACATGTAATGGCCTTTATCATGCCTGGAAGACTGGCATAATGCTAAAATTACAGAACTATCTTTCCTCTGCTAACTTTACTGCAACAAGCTTAAATGTTTTCTTATAAACCACTTCCTTTTTATTTCAGAGTATATTTATCTCTTTATATGAGGTTGGGAGCAGAAGGAAAGAGGAGCTGTGGTATTTTTAATTTCAATTGAGAATGTTTTTGAGAATTTCGATTTTAATTTCAATTGAGAAGGTATGGAACAGCCAAGTTCCTCAGTTTCTGAATTCTAGAAAAGATATTTGGAAACTCAGATATATTTGGAAATATATCTAGGAAAGATATTTGGAAACACTACACTTCAAAATATTAAAAAATCTATTCTCATTTTCTTTTTCTTTGTCTTTTTCTTTTTCTGTCTTCTTTGATTAACAGTTGTATTACTTTTTTTCATCTGCTTCATATTTCTGCACATTTACAGACTTGAATGCCTGTGATGCAAATGTAACTCAGTATTTTCTATTATTTTAAACAGATATTCTCTGTGATTTTTAAGGTATTTTAAACAAATATCCACTTTTTCCGTATATAAAGAAACAAACAAAAACTTTCTGTTTCTGATACATGTGATATTGTTCAGTGTATATTTTTGCTAAGTGCATCATTTTATTTAAGTTCTAATCATAAAACTAAAAATGTGTAACATAACCAGATGTGAGGGGAGAAAAAAAAGTAAAAAAAAATTGACTTTTGTTTTTCAATGCTTTCAGAAAAAAAGTAAAATCATATTCAGGATTCAGTTGTGTTTTGTTTGTTTGTTTGGTTGGTTTTTCTTTGTTTTATTTTGTTTGCTAGAGTAATTTTTTAGCCACAGTGCACCAATAAGCCTATCAAGAAAAAGTTACCAGTAGTGAGTTGTATTAGAGTCTCCGATAATCCCATGATTTAGCAGTCCAATATGCTTAAAACACCATTCTTATGGTACCAACATCATACTTAGAAAATAAAGGGTGGCTTTGAACAATTATGAATGGCTAGCTGTGGGTATTAAAATGAAAAAGAAATTGAGTCTTAATGAGTATTTCAGATATGGTTTTTAAGACTCTCCCTTGTCAGAAAGGAGGAGTGCTGTTTCTCTCAGCAGAAAGCATGTTTGTCGAAATTGTCAGTTGTGTACTCCAGTGAAACAATGAGGTCAACTGGGTGATGTTACCAGAGGGCAGGTTTTGAGTAGAGCTGCTTGTTTTGTGGTGCAGCAGTGGCACTGCTTGTGGTCCCTTCTTTCCAGAGAGCTCTGCTGTATGAATCCTCAATATCTTTTAAGGGACATTTTCTATCATTTAACAAAAAGATGCAGTGAAATTGTGGTTGCATGGCGGGGCTGCTACCTGCTGTATTCATGTGTGTTGTTTATGGACAACAATCCAAAAAGGATCAACTTGTAAGTTAATTACTAAAGAGTTTACACTGACAGAGACTAATTTGTCATAGCAAGCTGACTGCCAACTAGTTCGGCCAGTCAGACACCACGCAAATGGAAATTTTGGAAGGGTTTGTCAGGAAAAGGTTTATGTGCTGACCATTTTGTCTCCTTCTCTACTTGCTCTCCATCAATATTGACCTTATCTTTCACTTGCAAAGTTTAGGTGGAGAGTAAATTTCATGTACAGCACTCAGTAAATCTGTAGCAACATGCAATGTGAAGCAACTGTGTATATCTCAGTTGTTTTAATGTTGTATGTTATATTGCTGTTTGCTAACATGACTGTAGAATGTGCATGCAGCAAATTAGAATTAATAAAAACATGTCTCCCCCAGAGATATCTGATGGCTGTCTGAACCTGGAGCTGGTTTTTCAGTTGTGGGAAAGAAAGAATCTGGTAGATGTGATTTTGACAGAATGATAGCTGCCTGCACAGTAAAAAGTTCATGGGAATTAATGCCAAATCTTCTATAAAATGATGTAGTTACACAAATGAGGTGAAACATTCTGTTCATTGTGCTCCTTTTATTATTTTGGACTCTGATACTTCTGAAACATGATTTAATTATCCATATATATAGAATTATACCGAGAATTATTTTTATTATATTTCAAAACTGGTTCCATTTTCATTTAAATATGCACATGTAGTGTGCTTAGTGTAATCTTTCTTTGCAGCAAAATAAAATAAATATTAATTTTACTTGCATTAAAAATGTATGCGCTTTAACTTTCTTTTTAATTATTTATATTAATTCCTATTTCTCAACTCAGACCTCAACCATACAAGTAGCTCACGAATAAAAGCCATAGAGTTTAAGTTCCATGCTGATCCATGTGCCACTGGGAACATGAGATAACCAATATCTGAACTGTGCAATTCTTTCAAGTAGCACAAGTTACCTCAGAAGGTTTAAGGACTTTTTTTTTTTTTTTAATATATATATATGCGTATTGAGGCTGCCCCATTCTAGTCTAGAACAGATATTACAGGGCTTTGTTTTCAAATGAACAGAAACAGTTCTGTACTATATGTGTTATTATACCAAGGGGTATAATATTGACAAGCAATAAAAACAAATACTTCAGAAGCAACAAAGCTCTTGTATCTCCACAGGCTTCTGTAGGAAACTGCCACAAATGTATTTTTATAAGAATTTGCTTGATTCATGTATATCTTTATTTTTATATCACTTTATGCTGTTTTATATCATTCATATTAGAAGTAGATCTAAACAGTTTTCTCTTTTGAGGCTCAGACTTTGTGGTCTTGATTGTCCAGATGCATTTCGGGGGGGGGAGGGGGCGGAAATCTGTCCTATGAAAGGAAAAAAGTTACAAATTCTGGACAATTTTCTCCCAGTCAGATATTCATGAAGATTTCTGGAACATGCAACTTCTGTTTCAACACTTCCAGTCAATGTAGACATGGCAACATTATGTGTGCCAGATTAACATTTTGATTCCTATATCCACCATCAAAAGCTTCGGCACAGCAAGCCATATTTTAACACACATGCAAGAGGTCAATGCAATTTTGATATTTAAATTGGTCCAATTTCATTTTAGACCCACTGGCAGTTCTTGTAGTTCAGTGTCATATCTGACCACTATTTCTCTGAAAAGGGCAAAGACTTAATTTATGTCCTTACCTCTCCATGACTGATTGAAATACCCATGTGTGGGTAAGGTAGACCAAGAAACATCACACACAATTTTGAGGTTAGATGAGAGTGGGTTTTTGATCTTGCAGTTAGCTTGGTCACTTCAGGCAATCAGTAATGTAGATAGCTTGAAATTATACCAAAATGCTGTCAATTCCTTCTGAAGTTAAAATCTTTTTTCTAGGGGATGAGAATAACTGATAAATGCTTCTGATATAAGAGATGCTATCTTTGTCAACTCCAATAGCCTCCAGTAAAAGCATGTGCTCCAAGTATGTATTAGTCACATTCTTTATTGAAGGATGTTCTCAATCTCCTTGAACATTGATTAGTTTATGTTCTCTTGTCCAGATGTTTGTAATACCATAACGAACCTCAGTGCATGATTTAGGTAAATGGTATTAGATTGAAATGGCTACTGTTCATAGGTTTTTGGAATATATTCAGTAAGAAGTGAGTCAGCATGTGTGAGTCGTTATTTAGTGTTCTCGTCTGATCTATGAAATCCCTATGCTGGGTCTGGAGGAGCACAGTCCCTCCCTTAAGAGTTGCACTTACAGAGAAGAGTTGACATCTGTTATTCATTAAGTTGAAAATGGAGAGGGCATCTGTGGATGCATACATGACAGAAGGTAAGGACAACCCTGTCACCAAAAGATACTGGAATATCTGCCTTAAAGGGGATGGAGTTTTGAGGATATGACTAAGTGTATTATTTGCCTATCCTTATGAAGAACATTAATTTTTAAGCTACCAAGGTAAAAGAGAACAAAGTTATTAATTTTCCTGTTGTGAGGCACAGAGATCTTTTCACAGATTAAAGCAGAAAAAAGTGGAAAAACAAAACAAAACAACAAAACCCAACCACACTTTGGTTAATACATTTGATTACAAACTGTGCATTTTTTTTTTTTTGCTTTCTGTTAACTTTTCTGTTAACTTTTTAAAATTTTAGTAATGTCTACCTCACAAGTGTGACAAAAGTCATACCGTGAAGCACAACCAAAAAAAAAAAATCAGTTAGGAAAATCATTGCAATATACAGTTCTATATTTGGCAATATAAAGTGGAATTTGGGGTTTTGGGTTTCTAATTGCCCAAGAATAACTCTTTTCTTTCCCAAGATAAACATAACTTATTTGTTAAATTAAATGACCCGCTGAACTGCCTTATCAGAAGATACACTGAGTGTTACTCAAAATATGTCCTTTTATCTACTGAAATATTATCATTGTATTTTGATAGTCTTTTGTTAGGAAATTTCTGTACTAGTGTTACAGTAGATATGTTACAGTAGATATTCACCTAATTTCAAAATTGAGTGGCTTAAATAAAAGGATTGCCCATTTCTCTGGATTGCCACATTTTATTTGTCTGACTAAATTACCAAAATTTGTCAGCAGTTTTCACTTCTTAAAGTATTTATGAATGCGAATAATTTCATGTTATTTGAAATTAAGTGCAAGTAATTAATATTTTTAAACTTTTTTTTTTTTTAAATATATATTTTGAATCTCATTTTCTTTTTGGCTACTCAGGAAGTAAAAGTTTCTGTTTCAGTGCATTAAATCTACATCACATTCTGTCCAGTAGGTTGTTTCTTGGTTAACAAAGGATTAAGTTTTCTCCTATTTTAGAACTGTGACAAATCAGTGCTTGAGATGAGAACTGGTAATTAAGCCAAATTTGCTGTCTAGATAGAATAATTGATGTATTCAGTGAGGAAGAAATGTAATCTCAAATTGTTTCAGGCAGTTGCTGCCATCAAAGAACTTCTGTTTTTTAATGATCCATTAACGAATAGTTTTTATTCTAGCTTGAAGCACCTGAGAAATATATTTATAGACTATATAATCCCTTTCCTTTTTTGTTGTTGTTGTTGTTGCTGCTGTTGTGTTTTTTTGTTTGTTTGTTTTTGGTGGGGGAAGAGAGGTTTGCTTTTTTGGTATTGATACAGGACAGAAGTTTCTAAACCTGTGGTAGACTAATTCCAAATTCAATTTACAACATTTGTTACTTATCTTGCAGAAAATGTTTTGCTCAATTACTGTTTGAAATACCTGCTATTTTGTCTTAATAAATCACTGAAATTATCATCTAAGAGCTGAATTTAAAAATATAGAATAGGTATACCAAAATGGTAGTCACATTACTGTGAGAATTTGCAAAGAAACATGTGCCTGGTCTTTGTACTGAAGAAAAAATTATCATGCTGTAGCTGATGCTCAGTAGTACATACTTGCCAACTTTTTATCTGTGAAAATATCTGGATGGAGAAATGTCTGTGTATTCATGGGTGAAGATCATTAGTAATATTGATATCTTTTCAGTCAGGCAAATCATTCTGGTGCCACATGAAGTACATGTTGATACAAAATTATCCAGGAATATAGTCACTGCAACATGAGACTTTCTTAAATTAATGACAATATAAATGTTTTTTGTAATGGAGTTCTTACATTTTACATTTATCAGCGGACACAATGGTAAGCAGTATTTTTGGCTCTGCCACTGTGCAGTATTCATTCCCTGAACAGTGAAGGTAAACACATGATGAAAAAATTATGCGTCATACAAATGTATGATTTTTGTTTGTTTGTTCTTGTTTTTTAAACCTGTGATCAAAAGCTTTCCATCAAAAAAATGGAAAATCATTCTTTAGTCTTTGTTTTCTTGCCTCTCAAAGACCTGAGCTTCTGTGCAGATTGCTTTCTAGGATATTCCTTTTGTCTCTTTCCGTGCTGTTTTAGTGTCTGTCTGTTTTTTTTCTTTCACTTCTATTCTTGGAACATCTGTCTCTTCATATGTGCTAGATAACCCCTGTATCCCTTGCTTCTTAAAATCTATCCATAAAGCCTGCTTCTCTTAAATAGCCTTCTAGATTTTTCCACTATACTCCCACAGCGCACCTACTTCCCCATTTTCTTAATATTCCTAATAAACTAAGGCCTAAATATGTTTCTTTTTCTTTTTCCATGATGCTGCAGACATATTTAGCTATGAAAAGTATTTTAATCAGTCTGATTGTACTATGTTATGTACTATGCTAAGAATGTATATGAGTAAAACAAAGCAAAACAAACCAACCAACCAAACAAAAGCTTTTCCTAGTTTTAGAAGTGTTTATTCAGTCTTCACACTATTTTGGTGTAGGTGCAGCAGTTAGATTTTGTACTTCAGAGTTCAGTGAGTGTGTCCCTTATAATAAGGAAGGAAATCCCTGCATACTGAAGAGGCTCACTTTTCTGAAGCCCTGGAAAAAAAAAGTTCAATCTACCTCTTCATAGTAATCTGGGTGAATGACAGGATAGTAGCTACTGCTGCCTTTTCCGTGCAGCACCTCTTGTTCAACAGCAGATACAAAAAGATTCTGATGTTCCAAACCAGTACCATACATCTGCACAATTTTTGTTGAAAAGAGTGGTTTGCAGTATCGTAATCAATGCTTCAATTTGAAAATATATATATATATATATATATAAAAATCAGGAAATAAATATTGTAGGTGTTGGTACTACTGCTATTCCAGATGTTTGAAACTGTCTTAAACTTGGTTAAAAGATCAGAGGTATTCAAATATAGAAGGGTTAACATGCATAGTACTGCATGTGGACAAGAGCACTCAAAGTAAAATAATGATTTAAAGAGGAAAACAGACAAGCTGTTGCATTAAACTAAGAAAACAAAAAGCATTCATTTAAAACAAAAACAAATGGTATCTTCTTCATGCAGATCAGCAATTTAGTATGTAACATAGTCAGCACTGAGGTGTATCTTTCACAGACTGATTCGCAAATGGAGCCGCTGAATACTACTTAGTATCATGTTTTTCTACAAAGGGTTTACCATCAGCACAATACATGTTACACATGCTAGAAGTATACCCTAACAGGAGATGGAAATCACTATTAGTGAAGGAAATGCCTTTCTTGCACAGCAGACTGTATTGGGCAGGCAGCAAAGATGGTTATGTAATACTAAAAACATCACGTTTTGTGTGTGCGTATATATGTATAAAATAATGCAGCATCCTAAACTGTGCAGCTGGAGTAGGCATTCTTATGACAAGTGTCTTGATGCTGTGAAATTATAGAGCTCTTAGCAATAGGGATTTACTGCAGTAAAATTATAGGTAATGATTTTTTTTTTTTCTGAGAAGTTTTCTGTAAAATTTGTGTTTGAAACTTCTATTAGTAATTGCAGACCAAACTGGAGATTTTTCACCTTTAATTTCTTTGAGTTGATTTTGTCTGGCAGATCTACTTTCAGTCTAATCATTTGGGGCGGGTGGGGGAGGAAGGGGCAGTTGGGGTGAGAGGAGAGAGAGAGAAAGAGCTGAAGAAATGCTACAGGGTTTTCAGTCTTCTGCTTGTGCCATGGCATCCAAAAGGAACATTCTTGGTTATGTAATGTAGGAGTGATTATGCAATTCTCCTCTTCCTACCAGCTGAATATGAAAAGGTCTGATCTGAAGCATTCTTTATATCTCTATATTTCTATTATCATGATGGTCTGCTCTGAAATCTCTTACAGAGACTTCATATAACTGTCATATCTGGTGAGAATATTTGTTCTCCAAAGATCTCATTGACTCTCTTTTTGGTCTGGAGTAGAAAATGTTGCATGAAAGACCATCATATTTGGTGAAATTCTGTAAGCATATAATTTGCAAGATTTTGGTATCATCATTTGATCTACACTTATGAATGAGTTTTCATAGAAATTGGCACATTGCACATACAAGCCAATTTACGTTCCACATATGCAAAGTGATTATTTCCAAAACAGAAAAATATATTACACAATAATTAATGAATTTGTAATGCATCTGCACGGTAGGTTGGATAGTTAGCTTTCCAGTTAGATATTTCAGATGCAAAGCTGTCTACTATGTACATGAATCAATGGCTCATGCAACCCAGTACATAAAACACCAACATGCATTTGAATTTTGTTCTGTTCTCCATTTCCTAGTGGAGAGACAGTTGGTATTAAAGGATCATCTGTGCATGAAGATCAAACTACTCATCCATTGGTCCCAGCAGAACCCTTGTATAAACAACATGAACAGAAACATGGACAAAAAAATTCAAGTCTGACAATCAGGGTAAATTGAGTGAGAATTTTGCAAATTTGACAGGTGATTTAACAGCAGCTGCTGATACTGGTGATACAAGCCAGTACAGTGCAAGAATTTGGTTATTACAGCAGCAGTCTATGAATTGCTGAGCTGCTAGGGGAAAAAAAAAAAAAAAAAAAAAAGGAGAATCTGAAAGAACAAAGCCTTAAAAGCCTTAAAGTTCAAAGGGAAAAGACAGCATATGCATACAAGATATGGAATGTTTTCAAAGGCTGAGTAGATAAACTTTTGAGCTAAATATATATTTCCAGTTTATAAGAACATTGCTGAGATATTTTTCATAATTTCCAAACTCATTTAATTTACTGTTGCTGATGTCAACATTACCTGTTGGAAGCTTGAAACAACAACAACAAAAATATTTACCATTTGTTCCCCTCCATCGTGCATGCAGATTGGTTTGTTATTGTATGGATGCTGGCATTATTTATTTTCTTTTTTTAGAAAAAACATCATTGAAGCATTTGTTTTGGAAAAAAACACATATAAAGAACTACATGGACTTTGCTAACAGGTATGAGAAATTATATTTCAGAAAAGGTAGGTTACAATTTAGGCCTAAAGGTGTTGTCATACTCCCTTAAATTCAATTGGTTAGTTCCAGTAAGTATAATCTTACATACAAGAAGCTATGGAAAGATAAAAGCACACTACTTTTGTAGAAGAGATCTATTACAAAATCACATTTTTAAGACATTTTCATGGACTTTGTTGCTGCAAGAACAATTTACTTCGTTCCATTTTCACTTCTACATATAGAAAAATTCTAATCTGGTGTCTTCAATCTGCGTTTGAATGAACAAGCAGAGTAGGAATCTGGTACCACAACTTCAACCTGTAGTGACTGGAGAGTGCAATCACAGCTATTAGCTGCCTCAAGGAGGTCTTGAATTTGTTATGTTTTAGACCAGTATTACCAGTGGCAAACTTAGCAGAAACACTGCATTTACCCACCATACTAAATGAGCAAAAGTGAGATTGTACAAAGTTCTTCAGTTGCTTTGATGATTACTATTGATAAGAATTAACGTATGTTTTGAGTCATGAAATGCATTCCAGTGATGTAGTCAGCTTGCAATAGACTTTCATCTATGTACAATGGAATGAGGAGCCTGTTTATTTATTTATAACCTGCATCTTTGAGGGAAATATGCTAAATGCATGTGTTCTAGCTGCATTAGTTTTAAAGACACTTTTGAAAAACACTGATTATCCTGATATTTTACTAAATATCACTAAAACTTGCTTTTTCTCGAATGTTATGTGGCATTTTTTCAGTATCCTGGTAGAGCAAAGAAGAGATATTTATCAGACTCATCTCTTTTGGCTCTGTGGCAGCTGCACATTTGGACTGATTAAAATGATTAATAACTTTAGATAAAAGAATTGATAATCAGCAATACATCTGCATATTTCTTGGCATTAAGCACAGAGAGGTTATATCTACAATTCCCTTGTCCATATTTTCTATCTTTTTTTAATTCTGCCCTATCTGCTGACATTTGAAACAGCTGTTACAGCCTGAAGTCACAGTAAGAAAAGTGTTACTACATGTGAATGCTTTCCAGTCCAATCCTATTTATTTTTGTAGAATTAGCTAAAAACTTATGTCTGTGGAGAGATGCATTGGTCAGTTGACTAAACTGTGATTAAGGTGTTAGGAAAGCTTGCTTGTTAGCTCTCATGTTCCTGTGCTGAATGATTAAAAGCTATGACTGAGGGAAAAGATATATTCACTAGCTTAGGTGGTTACAGCAAACCAAGAAATTTCAAATGTGATAAAAACAATGCAATACAACAAGTTGGAAGTTTGAAATCAGTATACACAGTTTTTCCAAAGCTGGGCAAATTCTCTGAGATTCTGTCCAAGACAAACATGTTAGAAAAAATCATTTGTGAAGTCCTACCTAATATGGGTCTGGAATGTCAGTTATTGTAGACTATGTCTTTAGATTCAAAAGAGCAAAGAGTTTAATCCACATCATCTTTCCTGGCACAGCTAAGTCCTGTTGTCAGTAAAGTATAAGAGGTTACAGTCTGACGATTACATATTAAATGGACAGTAAGCTAATTTTAAGTCATTGTTTAGTTATTATATAGGTGTGGGTTTTTTTTGTTTTTGTTTTTTTCCCATAAGTAGAAAAGTAGAGAGGAAAAGACCTAAAAGTGCACACAAAAATATGTAACAAAGGAAAGAGTAATGTGAAACTGTGCTAGTTGCTTGTTTTCAGGAGTTCCGCTTTGAATTTCCTACCCCAGCTTGGCTTTGAGCTTCCTTTCTAAGTACTATTTATGGTTAGCAAACTAATATTTAAAACATAGCCCTAAAAGGGTACAGGCTTACGAAGCATTTATGTCGTTAAGGACTGGTTATATTAAAACAACACCCTATGCTTCACTGTTATAGGTAATGCTAAGTCCAGTGTGCCTCAATGAATCTTTAACCAATATAGAATTGGGAAGTGTGTTCTTTGTACTCTAAGAATTCCTTTATCATCTCAAAGTTTAATCTTCCAGTGCTTATTGTAACATTTGAAAGGCTGGAATATCATCTCTACTATACTAACAAGTATAAACAAAGGGTAGAAGGAGCAAATTTTGTTTTGTTTTGTTTTATGTTAGTAGTGTTTAGTTTGAGCTTATTACACTGTTTACCTGCTGGAACTTTACCTTAATTTCTTATTAAAAGTGCCTGAAAGAGTAAGAAGAAGTTGTTTTAGAAAACATAGTCTTGGAACACTGCTTGCCATCTCTCAGTTGTGATGGTTATGATTGACATACAGACTCTCCATTCCTGCAGAATTTTACCAGCACACTTTCTAGATGGAACCAGTTCAGTCATGTCTATCCTCATCTTCAGATAACTCTTGTCACTACAATTCATTTTGTGAGAAGTAGATATTCAAGTGTTTAACCAATGTAGATTTCTGACATGGAAATGAAAGATGAAAGTGTATTCTATTTTTTATATGTGTGAACAATGTGCAGCCATTAGAGATCCTGCCTTCACTATTAACAGGACACGAATAAGATAGTATATCAGTGTGCTATATGTATAATAAATAGACTTGGGAAAGTATATGTATATTAAATAGACTCTGTGAAAATTGGTGAATGGCTTATTTTGAAGCCATTTTCCAAATTACTGGTAAAACATTTGTTTTAACGCAGTACAGTATAAATCCAATGTATTTGGGTTGCACTAGTATAATTATTTTCATGCTAATTTAACATTTCTTAATTTGTGAGGGAGGGGATATATGTATAATGTGTAGTCCTTTGAAGAGGAGATAGGCAGCAGTTTTTACTAATGGTTTCACAGTAGCTGTCTAATAAGTCTACACTTATTGCTTCAGGCATTTTTCCAACCTTCTTGTTTTCCATTTCACAAAAAAAAATCTTACAGTATTGCAAATATACACATTTTTCTTATGGTCGTAGATAAAGAGTTATGATATCTATTGATTTATTTAATCTACAGTTCAGAGGCTTTGGAAGGGAGGAACCATGTATTCTCTTTTCTGGTCAGTTTACTGTCGCTCTCTCCCACTCAAAAGAAAACTTTTATATATATATATATATATAATATATATATATAAGTATATAAGTATATATATACTTATATATAAGTATATAAGTATATACATATTATTTTTCTTTTGATATATATATCATATATATGTAATATATATACTGTACACAAACACACATATATATTATATACGTATATTTAAATATATATATATATATCCTAAGGCTATAGCTACAGCACCACTACAATCAATTGTCTTACAAGATCACGACTGATGCAGATTTTCTGAAGGAGGGCTAAGCAAGCTCTCTACCTGTGTACAAATCTCTAATGCACTTACTATGTAAGCAAACCATTTGTTCAAGTGTTGGCTAAAGTCTTTACATTTTGCATGAATTGCGTATGCTTTCATAAATGAACATACTGAAAGGCCCAAAGCTGTATTTCATAGTATACATGGCAATTTCAAGGACTGTCATATGGGATGATTTGTTTCAGAAGAACAGTGCTGTCGTCTTTCATGTTCTGTTTTGACTTTTCTAACATGCTGTGATGTAAAGTGATCCTTGGTTACGCCCATTTGTAATTTCGTTTATATAGTAAGGGAGCAACCTTATGATTCTGAGAACACGTCTAATGTAGCATTTCAGTGCTAAAGAGATGCTTAAATATTCTTTTACTGGATGCTGCTGAAGCTGAAGGGTATTCCAAAGTATGTTTTTGCAGCAGCTATTATTCTACTGATTCAGTCACACTACGACTGCTTTCTAAAATTTTTGAAAGCTAATACAAAGAATTAAGTTCTTAATTCCATATTTTTCATGCAAGTAACTTTTACATTACTTTAAGTACAGCAGATTTTCCCTGAACAATTTGAAAAACTTAATCATATGTTTTTGACTATCTGCTAGATATTAAGAAGGCTTAAGCCAGAAGAGGTAAAATACACTTTTCTTAAAAAAATAAATAATAAACAAAAAGGTAAAATACACTTTTCATCAAAAAATAAATAAAACCAAAACCAAACAAATAAGCAAAACAAAACAAAACAAACAAACAAAAAAGAAACCTCTAGCAATCCCCCAGAATTTATAAAAAAATTGTTTTGGATTATTGTTTTTAACTGGTTGCTCCAATTGCTACTATTTTCCCCCATTCTCTGTGTATTCTGCTCCTCAGTAGGTCTTTGAATTGGATTTGTTGAGATAAGATCTTCTGGCTGATGGAAGTGTTAAAAATATTACTTTTATGATTTTAAATAAATTACTGATGCTAAGCTGAGTGAAGGTGTGCCTGTGGAGTAGTGATCTGATTGTTGCAAATCCATGATACTTCAGACTTGCATGTTGATTAACAACTACTTTTATGGCTGAAAGGCTCTTGAGTCAGTCTATTCTTCCAGACACTGTGTAAACATGAATGTGAAAAATACATTCAGTTATTCATTAAAAACCTGCAATTCCATGCTCTTAAAATAAGGGCAACTTTCAAGCATCTGGTCTTGTATTGGTGCTTTTTTTGGACTCATTCATGTATTTGTCTCTGTTACAGTGCACATGGGAGAGACATACGACAGAATGAAAACTGAGCAGTATAGTATATTAAGCTCCTAAAGAGAACTTTTATTGTTTTTCTTTCTCTTTTCTAAGAGCTAACGCTGGGTCTGAATAATGTCAGATTTAGTGATGTCTGAATAACTGTTATGTACAAGAAAGGAAAAAAAGTTAACAGAGGGAGCTAGGGTATGATCTTGTAAGTGGTGTAGTATTTGCAGCCACATTTAGAAGGGAAGCTGAAACCACTTTTGTTGCTACTGTGCTTT
Source organism: Anser brachyrhynchus (assembly GCF_964034855.1). NCBI lineage: Eukaryota > Metazoa > Chordata > Aves > Anseriformes > Anatidae > Anser > Anser brachyrhynchus. The sequence continues at coordinate 40,008,197 of NC_137695.1, read as the reverse complement.
GTTGTTAGGAAAAGTACAGCAAATAAAGGAAAATGTAGCACATGTAGAGAATGACAATTTGGGTCTATCAAATAAATTAATAAAAAACTGTAATTATGCTCATTAATATGCTCCCCTACTGGAAAACAAAATGTGAAAAGACCAGCCATTACATAGCTAGCACAAACAGTTTGCAATTATTTGTAGCCCTGCTCCTGTTCCATAGGGCTGTCTTCTTCAAATGCCCCCCTCCATGACGTTTCTTTTTAACAGATTGCAGCTCTTACTTCACCTATGACTAATCACCAAGGAATCATACCATTTACAATATAGCTACCTTCACTCATCACATCAGAACCTTTGTCTTGTGGAAGCATTGGGCAAAACTGTCCAACAGAATTAACTGTCTCACTATGAATATGAATGTATGTCAGTTTTAGTTTTCCAAATAACATAGGCCTTAGATATGAACATTACAAGAGAATGCATAAGGGAAGGCCAAAGAACAGCAACAGTTAAATGCATCATCTGAGATCCTGCAAATATTTGCTAAAGCTAGTCTTGAGCTGCCATTTTAATACCAAATTTCATGATTATGTAGCTGCTCTCTTCCTCTGTCATTGCAAAGTAAGAGTAGCCATTTCCTTATTAAGGTCTATTCTGCTAGCTTGGTGCCCTGAAATACAAATCCATAGTCAATTAATCTGTATTGGTTAAATCAAATAATATATATATATTTTTTTTTTTTCTATAAGCTTTGAAACTAGGAATGACATCAAATTGTGCCATTTGAAAATATATTTGTAATTTTCACTGTTTCCCTTATTTGCAAAATAATTTATATAATTCACCAGATGAACACCTTTGTGCTAGGAAAGCCCTCTTCTTCCATTTTGCTTCAGTGAAGAGCTTGACTCTAAAATTATGATTCTAAAATTGATACCAACTAGCTAAAACATAAAATAATGATACGAAAAATAATGATGTGAAAAATATAAAATTATGATACTAACTAGATAAAACATAAAACAGCAAAGCACTAATAACCTCCCTGTTGGGTATTTGTGGATACGGCCAGGGAGTGAAACTGTAAGAAAAGAAGAGTTGTTTCAGATTCTTCTGACACAGAGAAAATTTGATGAGAAGGAACTCACTAAATTATTGAATGAGACAGGTTTCTCTCACTCTTTGCCTAGTCCCAGGACCAGGCATCCCACCCCACTGTGGTTTACTTAACATATTGCTTCTGCCAACTAATATAATTAAACTAATAGCTCAGTTAGTAGCAGACTTCCTGCAGGTAAAGACTGACATGATAGCCAATGGAGGCTGTTAGCGTTGCACAAAATAATTTTGTCTTTTATTTTAAAAACAAAACAACTAAACAAACAGAACGCACAGAAAACATTTTTCAGTAAGACTAAGCAAAAGAAAACCTGTAAATCATGCCAGGAACTATAGTGACAGCAACTTCTTTTGAAATGGCTGGTCTAGATTGTTTGTGCAACTCTCTGTAAATATTATTCAATGTCTTTTAACTGTAATGATGATACAGTGTTTTTCAATAAGCCCTTCATTTCAGTCCTAGCCCAGTCGCAATCTGTGGTTGGTTGGAGAGGGGAAGGAGTAGAAGGGATGGAAGCAATAGAAGGAATATCTATTTTAGGTGATGGAACCTGCTGGAGATGAAAGTTAAATAGATGGTCATAGAAGCTGCAGGTGTGCATAATAACAGATCCATAGTAAAAGACTCTCTGGAAATTGAGAGAGATTTCCTTTTTCAGGCACTCACTTTAGTACTAGACTTGGGATACATCTGTCAATTTATGAAACGTGTTACCAACAGTATGCAGTCAGCCAAAGGAACATGCCTTGTAAAAGCGTCAAGCTGGAGAGGACTAGACAAAATCCAAATGGGATAACAAAAAAGTTGTAACACTTATTTGCTGTAAAGATTAAAGATAGTAACAGTAGCATGTCCTGTTCTGTTCTCTCATCAATTTATTGTGAAATTTGTTGCTCTAAAATTTAAGCATTTGGTATCTAAAATATGTACAGAAGAGCATGTGGTTGTAAGAAAGCCATTGCTGATCAATCCACAGAACACATCTGCTACAGGCTTTACTTACAGTGAACTCCGAGACAGATGTCTTCTCACTGCTCTCTCTGCCTTCACTCTACTGAAAAAAAATATTGCTGCAACAGATGCTTGTATAGCTTCTGACAATTCCTGTATTAGATACAACATTAGTTTATTGCCAAAACCAGATTTACTAGCTCAGTGCTCTCCAGTAAAGGAAGTAAGTTGCTATAAAGGGAATAGCTTTAATTATTCCTGGATTCAAGACAGGAGAATGCCATGAGGTATTACACTTATGAGGGCAGTCAGAAGTCAGAGTTCTCAGAAATTCCAGTTTGGATCCCAGTTACTTTAATTTACTTTGAGGTTCTAGGAATATAAATCTGTTTTGAAACTTAAAGTTTAGATGGACATTTAGAAGAGACCATTCAACCTGCTTAAAATAAAAATAAAATAGATAAATAAACAAATAAATAAATCAACTCTCTGCTTAAAATGGAAAGCAACCCTATGCAATTTGCAGTGCAGTTCACTCATTCTTTCCTTGTTCCATTTGATTAATGACAGCAATATATTTTCTCTCCTTCTGCTGGTGATTAATATTTCCCTGTGCTTCTTTGGTTTTGGTGGCAGATTGTTAGGGGAGAGATTCCATAGTAAATTGTTTCTGATATCAAGTTTTAAATAGGCTTTGCCAGCTTGCTGTTTTATGAAAAATACTTCTCAATCTCCAGTAGTCTATAATCTGGACTGTGTTTGCTTTATGTCTCTGTTGAAGAAAAGGAGAGCTTAGAAAACGCCCCTTTCAAAGGTCACTTCCATCACTATAGTTCGTAGTGCAAGGTGAAAGACAACATCTCAATTGCATCTTCCTTTTCCAGGTTTGCAGTGTAAACGTGGGGGCAGCAGGAGTAGTAGGCATGAATCTGAATCATGATTACATAGTGGCCTTTATAATCACAATGTGTTCTTCCAGGTACATAGCTTGAGGTAAAGCCCTAATGGGTCTTTGGGCAGGGAGATAATAGCCATTAGAAGTTAGTGATGAAGATTAAAGTTACCCCCTGTATTACCCCCTGTTACCTTTCCCCTTGGGGAAGTACTGCCTCCAATACTGACTAGGTATAATCCATACATATATCACTGTGTGTAATGACTTAGAGCATGATTGTGAGACAGGGTCTATTTTAAAAAGTACTTTGGACTACTGGCTACACTACTGATTCTCCTGGTGCCAGGGATGTTCCTGGACACAGGAATACAATCATCCATTCATTCCCACTGCTATAGCTGTCTGTAGATGACTTCTGGCCAAAGCTAAATCCCCCAAATATCCCTGGGCAGAGTCTAGAGTTCAGTATGAGCCAAGGAACAACAAGCAGTTCATGCGCAGCCACCCTGTTTTGGAGGATAAGAGAGTTTAATAATATGGATTGGGACTGCTCTGCACAAGTTGGCCTCCATGCTGCAGAAAAAGGTATATTCAAGGCAAATTAATCTGACTGTAGTATTTCTTACAGAATCTTTTTTTTTTAGTGGGCTTTTAGCTTTTAAGGAATGGCTTTCAAGTCCTTGTTTCCTGCTGATGGTAAACTCAACCAGTGCACAGTTTCTGCTCATACATTAAGATTAATTATAAATATACTTTTGATTGTGTTTGCTTTTACTTAAAAGTTGGGAAATATATACAGAAGCATGTGCAGATGTAAAATTGATATCATTTTTCCAGTGTTGCTTCTGATGTTGCCAATCGTGGGAGACCTATTCATAGGATAATGCAGCTTTCGTCCTATATGTGATCAAACCACCAAGTGCCTGCTTTATTCGTTATCTTAAAAGAAATGTTTTACATTTCACCCTCCAAAATAAAGTTGTAACTATTGAAATGAAACCTGACACTCTGCCTTATGTATAACCTTCAAGTTAGACTCTAAACAGAAAGTGTATTATTTTAGCAAGGCTGCTGAGCCCCAATCTGCACAATCCTCTTTGCACTTGACTGTAAGCTCCACCCTTTAAGCAAACACTTTGTCCGGGTTTTAAATTGAATTTTTCACTACATGAGTCTCATTAATTAAATGGCAACAGTAGCTTCAGTGAGCAACATGATTTTTCCCCTAAAGCTCCTTGTGCAAGGACCTTTTCACTCATAGTTGGTGAAGGACATTATTCTGCCTCACTGAGGGGGAAATCTGTGTGATAGGCCTGAAAGGATGGCTTAGCTCTCAAATCCAGTCATAACCAAGACTTACTTAAAGTAGCTTAAAAATAAATAGTTTCTCCTCATTGTTTCCATTCCTTCCAGACACTTTTTTGTCAGCTACATTTACCCAAAAGTCCCAATCCCAGGCACAGCATGATGTTTCCCTACCTTCCTCCTTCCCTTTCTATAGGCCTTTCACCCCCAGCTGTTGCTGCTGCTGCCAGCTCTGTGCAATTAACCTTAACAGGAATGCAGTTGTCCCTCTGTGGTTAATCCTGTTCAGGATTAATGAACTGTGCTTTAAAATGAGGGAGCTGCTAGGAAAAATGAGGTATAATTTTGTTAGAAAATTGTATACTGCTAATTAATGAAGAAGGGTCATTTTAGGACTCAGCAGACTCAAGCTTAGCTGGAGAAAAAAAATCCGAAGAGCAATTATGTGAAGTTTGCTACTTTCTCTTCACTCTTGCTCTCTCTGCAGACATCTTTTGTCACCAAACATGCTGTTTTCTGTTTTGATCCCATCAGGTCAGCACCAAGGCATGTCACTGGGAAGCAGGGAATAGAGGCCACAGTAAAATGAGGCCACTTTTTGTAGGGCCACTTGTTTCTTCATCCTTTGTTTCTGAGCCATGAATACTGTGTATAATGTGATTTGTTTAAGTGTTAAAAAACAGGCCTAGACAAAACAGTGAGGTCATTGCTTCTCCAGTTACAAACCAAGAAAACTCCCGTTATTTGGCTTTCATACTGATCCTGGGAAAATTTTGCAGTCCTTCTCTTTCTCGGTAGTGCTTGCCCTGTATGCTTTAGGAAATGTTTGGGCAATACATTAGAAACACTAAGCCTCTCACTTTCTAGATATCAAAAGCAGTCATGATGGAGACCTAGACAAAGCAAAATAACAAGGAATGTGAGCAAGACAGTGACTAACAATCCAGGGCAGTGAAAAGAATAGAAAAAGAAAGCAGGTGTTTAAAAAACAAGGTTGGAAGAGGCACCTCATCAAAAATTTCCACATTGTATTCCTGTTTGGTCATACACAGGTTTGTTTATTATTTCAGAGCCCTCAACTTGTCCAATATGGCACACTGATTAACATCTGTCCTGTAAAAATCAGTCAAATGTCATGAATTCTGATATTTAGTGTTGTTTCATTGAAGGAGATCGAGGTATTGAAGTATACAACTGTCATTCAGATTTCAGGTAGTTAGATCTTTTTTAAAAAAGAAAAAAAAAGGAAAAAAAAAAAGTAAGCTTTGTGATTTATGGTATTTAAGTCTCTAAGCCGTGCATTTGTAAATTTTTTTTTTTTCTTACAGAGAAATTATGTGAATCCTTCTAAGTTCTAAAAATATACATCTGAATCTCTAAGTGAACGATATCCATGTTGGGCGGGACAGATCTATAAAACTACATTGAATCCAGGTTTTGAATGTAAAATTAAAAATAACAAATGGAATTTTCATAATATGATACTGAAAAAAATCTGTACAATATATTGTAATGGGACAAATATCAATCCAAACCACAAAATATGCACAGTAGTATTATCCACATAAAAAGGAGGAGGAGCTGATACATTCAAGTCAAAGTTCCCCAAAGTGTTTTATTTAAGTGCCAGATCCAATCAATGTGCTCACACACATGCTTATTTTTAAGCACAAGAGTACAGAAAGTCAGCCAAGCACAAAATAAAGTTGATCGCAGTTATTTTTGAGATGGTACTTTGTTTATAATACACTCCACTGTTATATTTAAAGATTCAAAAGAAATGTTATCTTATCTTCTAATGTAATTACCAGAGAGGACACAGAACATGGGATTTTAAACACAGACAGACGAAACCAGGGATCCAGTTCCTAGAAGGCAGGAAACTAATATGTTGAGTCTGTTTTGAATGTGCCACCCATACTGGAGCAGTCTGTTACCTGATGCAGGTTTGCTACAGCAAACCAGCTGACAAAGTTACTGCAATAGTGAGACCTCTTATAGTAGTATAGTGAAATACTTCATATCAAGTTCTGTGTGGCATAAGAAAGAACATGCTTTCTGGTTTTCTTTCTTTCCTTTTTTTTTTTTTTAACTAGTTTTGTTTTCCTTCCCAGACAGCATTATGGACCAAATGCTCAATGCTCTTATGTCAAAGACAAAGCTGAATTTAAATGAGACCAGAATGCATGAGTAAGCACTAAATCAGGCATATTTTTAAATGCATGCCACTTGAGATTGTGGAAGAAAAAATAAGCTCATAAATAGTTGTGATTTGTTTGAAGTTGGAGCACTTTTCTCTCTGTAGGTCTATTTATAGTTTTAGGATAAGAAATTCTTATGCTTAGTAGCAGGAACTGATGAGTGATACTTTCACATAGAAGAAAAACATGAGTTGACTGTAATTTTCTGTTTCTTCAGTCTAAAAAAAAAATCATGAGTCTTGTAGCTGGGATATAAAATTAATCCTGCTTACATAGAAGGACCTTAATCACACACTTGCAGTTTTCCACTTGAACTATGGTATCTGTACTACCCAAAGGAGTCAATTCTCACTGAATGTTTTCATTCTGGTTTTGTCTTCTTGTTAAAATAAATCGTTGATTTTGCCAGTGAGCAAGATTAGTTTTTAATGATATTATTATTATTATTATTATTGTTATTATTAATAATAATAATAATAATAATAATGTTTATTCCATTGCTATATTAAGACCAGGAACATAAATGAATTTGTTTTGAATCCTGAAGTGTTCCTTTTTTTTGCTGCTGGAGTCCAGTTCCATACAGTATTAGCAATCTGCTTCTATGCCAAAGCCAAGCAGTGACAGTTGCAATAATGAATATTCGCTGCAGGCCACTGGTATGAAAATAGCACAGTGCTGCAAGTCTGCGTCACCAGAAACAAATCTTCCATTTGACTGTGACTGAATTTCCAGCTCAATTTTAGATCATTTATTATTGAAACAGTTCTTAAAGCACTGTCATAATATAATGCTAAGAAATGCTGATTCAGTCTTCAAGGCATCTGTTCAAATGTCTTCCTACTGCTTTTTTTCTTTTTTTTTTTTTTCCCTTAAACCTTTATAGTTTTAATGTTGTATGCTGTATTTGCAACACTGTAATACATTCAAAGATGCACAGGCTGGTTAGATTAGAAGTTCTGGTAAGAAAAGGATTTTAATTCCTTCTTTGCAAGCCTACTTGACAGCTCTTAGAATGTTTCCCCCATAATTCCTGCAGATAATTGTAAAGATTGTATGAAGAGGAGCAGCTTTGCATCTTTAAATGTGTCATGGCTTTCACATGGTGAACTTGGATGATTTTCTTGTATGTGTTTTGATATCATTAATGTGTTTGCATTAATGAAATATATAATGTATTAAATAAGTGATGTTTTGGAAGGTATAAGAGCAGGATATATGCTCTGAATATTGGTATTTTGGAATGATATTTACAATTTTTAGTTTAATTTTTTTTACAATGCTGCCTCCACATATACATATCAAAATACCTTCAAAAGGATTATGATAATTAATTGTATTTTCTTTTCACTTTAAGATAACTAGGTGGTTAAATAAAAGGTCAACATACATATCGAGGGTCACATATTTGAAGCAGAATAAAATCTGCAGTTACTTAAGCTTTTTAATGTATATATATTTTTATCTTATATTTTGTCCATTGCCTTGGGTTTTCCTACGTAATATAAAGAAATAATGGTCCATACTTTTCTTAAGGCATACTGACCCTTGCACCACAAAGCTGGTAATGGTGATTGATATACGTATCTAATTTCCTGCAAGATTAAGATGAGCACCAACTTTGACACCAATTCCTAGTGAATATTAATGCCTTCTTTCTCTGTTCTTTTTCTCTCCCTCCCGCTGTCTGTCCACTGCCTTCCTTTTCACCAGGAAAGTACATTAGCTAGACCTGCTACTGTATAGTAGTCCCAGTAGAAACTGAAGTTTTAAAAGCAGTGTCATGTACCACTGGGTGTGAGCTTTTGGTACACTTGCAGCACCTTTCAGCTCAAGGAAAGCCAATGTCAGCACAGATTTTCTGGAATGGTGAAGGAGTGACTAGTTAAATGAGTAATTTTGTGGACAGACCTACAAAGGCTTCATTTACTCATTATTTTTCCAACAAAAGGCTTAATATTTCAAAATATTGTTTTCGTTTGAAACGTTGTTAATCAGTAAAAAAAAAAATAACAGAATGTTCAGCAAGATAACACCATTTCTTCTGCAGCAGTATTTGATATCCTCAGTACATTCAGAATATTATCACTTCCAGACTCCAACTCAGGAAAAAAAAAAGTACTTTTATTAAACTTTGAGTTGGACCTTTTACTATATATTTTAATGCCTGGCGGTATATAGACTATTCATATCACAAACTCATCTTTTTTGGTTTTATAAATAATAATTTATCAAACCCTTTGAGAGAATATATAGAAACATTACAAAATAAATTATAGAAATTGACAAGGCTAGAAAGTTCCTCAGAGGTAACCTGCTAGCTGAAAGGGGGTCAGACCTGGGTTATTCCTACAGATATTTCTTCAACCAGTTCTAAGTCCTTCAATAGGCAATATTTCAGGATCTCTGTAGGTAGGTTATTCTAAGGCTTTAGAGCTTTAATATTAGAAAGAATTTCCTGATATCTAATCTAAGTCTCTCTTGCTGTAATCCAATAGTCCTTGTCCTATTAGCAGGGATCAGGGAGAAGAGTATATTCTCTTATTTTTAGCTACCTTCTGCAGATCTGGAAAATGTTGTCAGTGTTTACCCTTCACTTTTCAGATTCATAGGTCATGTTTTCTAAACTTCTAATTTGTTTTGGCTTCCTCCCTCACAACCTCTCTCCTGTTAGTCTGCATTTGTATTGCTGCTGAATTAACAACAAAGCATGTCATTGTTAATGTGGTGTTCACTGTCCCCAGACTGGATACAGGGCCGCCAATGCTGATTAGAGGAGAAAAAAATACTTCATAAATCTTTCACTTCACACTTTCAATATGGCAGAAACCTTTTTCATAACACCATGGTATAAGTGATCTGTGTTCATCTTGTTAGCCACTACTGAAAGCTTTTACTGGGAGGAAAAAAAAAACAAGAAAAAAAAAAACAACACTAGTACTGGGGCTAACGTTCTTCATCCTGTTTTAATAGGTTACATTAATCCTACCAAGTGTGGATTCCTGCAATTGTCTTTACTGGAAAGCATCTCGTTTTCTAGACTCCAATGCATTAAAATTGTTTTGAATCATGTCTCCCAGTGTGTTTGCCCTTCCTCTGAGTTTGTTACTGTCTGCTAAATTAATAGGTGTGTCCTTCATTAATGAAATTGTTGAACAGTATTAACATACCTCTGTGGGCTCAGTTAAAGTGTCCCTCCTGCATCACAATACATACTGAGATCTGTAATCCAAAGAATAGTTATTTTGCCTATTCTAATAGCTATTTTGCCTAATACTGCCATGCTTTTTCTTTTCTCTCCCTTTATGACATGGAAATGCATGAGCATCAGTGATGAATGAGGATATTCCCTTTTTCAGAGGGAGAGGTCTGAGTTGAGGGCACTTGGGCTCCAAAATGGGATGGCAAGATGTCTATGAGAACTCTGTAGGGGTTTAGGCTGTCAGCTCCTTGGTGCATTCAGGACTTGGATCCTTGGCAGGGATGTAGACCCTCGGTACTTATTTGTTGGAAAGCAGACTCATCTGGAAACTTGAAGAGATTGCTGGGTTAACTAACAATATTGAACATGGATATTTAGGACTTAAACAAAATGTCATTTATATGTTATTCAAACAATAATATCATTGTGTGTTTTCTCTCTTCTGAATTTGAAAACTACAGAAAAAGCATGTGTTCTTAGATGTAAGCACTAGATTTCCAAAAAGATTCAGATATGTAACGTGCTTACAATTTTTCCAAACATACTAATGACAAAATGAAAGTCTTTTTAGTGTTTGTGTAGGTATCAGAATGTTGTATTTTTAATTACTGTTATTAGTATATATTACTAGTATGTAATATTGGATAGTAATAATGCATGGATAAACGGTGTATTAATAATTACTTTTGTTAATTTAATAATAGTTTTGGCTGACATCAAGTGAAGTATCAATTTTTTATTATTTTATCAAATAACACTAATACAATTACTTTAATTCTAGTTTTATTAGTACAGAACGTTAAAAATTTAGCTCAGCTACTCAATCAGTGTAAGTATTATGCGGCACTGTGACAGTTTATGTATCTGAAGTGCTGCATATAAATTTTAACTACCTATTGTTCTGGTAATTTACGCAACCACTTTTAGTGGATTATCCTTCAGTCGTACAGTACAGTCTTAATGACCTGTCTTTTCAGTTTATGAATTTTGTATATACTGGGTGTTAGCAGAATGGAGGAGACAGTACATGGCATTTCGATACATGGGACTAACCATACAAAATGCAAAGAATAAGGTCAGATTTAGTTCATTACCATTAGTCAAACTGTCACCAGCATGGTCTGGCTCTCTGTACAGTTACAGTGTTAGGATACTAGCAAGCAAACACCAAAGGTCACAACCTTCTATTTTGTTTCCTTCCATCTCATCCGTTTGCCCACAGACGTTACCACAGGGACACCAGCAATATCAACGACGACAACCGTGGAAATCCGGAAGAGCAGTGTTATGACAACTGAGATCACCTCTAAAGTGGAGAAAATCCCCACGACAGCCACTAGCAGCACCACATGTCCTTCCGTTGAGACTGAGGAAGAAAAAGCAAAAAGACTGCTGTACTGTTCACTATGCAAAGTCGCTGTCAACTCTGCCTCGCAGCTGGAGGCGCACAACAGTGGTGAGATGGAGCAATGCTTGCTTTCTTCCTCTTTTTTTTTTTTCTTCTGTCTCAAGAGCTCTGCAATTATCTTCTCCTGAATAGATTAGATCTCTTGCAGCAGGGGACAAAGAGGTGGCAGAAAGCTGGCAATTACATGGAATTCATTAACTAATAAAGAACAAAAATGACAGGCAAAGAGGCTTTCAGAAAAGGGGAAGAAAGAAAATTTATTGCACGCAAGTTACCCATTTTCTTACATTTTAGCTTTTGCAGCTTCCAGACCTTATAGAGCTAAATGACAGCTCATGCTTCATTACCTTTGGTGTTCAGAGTTTGCATACTTTTGTTTGTGCCAGCTAGCAAACTGAGAATGAACACCATTAGTTTTGTTTGAAATCTAACAAATTAAGGCTGAAAGAGTGAGTGTCAGTCAGAGTTCAATGATGAGAGTTAGAATTTTTAGGCCCATTTTGTCTGTTATTAACTTGGTAAAATTTATGGTTTTCCTTTGTTTTCACCAAATGATAGTGACTGGTGCATGAGAGGTGAATCGGTAATTGCTTACCTCTGTCTTTCTTAATTTTTAAACCTCTTTTTTTGTTATTAGAGCTAGTAACATCAGTAGGTTCCAGAAGCAGACAACCATCATCCACAGTCACTATTTTAAATGTCTTATTGATTGGCTTTGTGGTAAGCAGTGTTAAAAGATCTTGGAATTTAATATGGAGGCAGTGACCACCTATAACAGTCCTATAGAAAAATTCCTGATTTTGGATGTCAGTGGTTACCTGACAGCAGGGTAACCAGAGTTAAGAGGTAGAAAGAGACCCTCAGGATTGAAAGATAGAGACAATGCTAGTATACCTGAAGTAAAATGATAAATGGTCTTAAAAAAAAAAAAAAAAAAGTTTGACAGGCCTATATAATCTGTTTAAACTAAAAAGGAAATAATAATTTGTTGGTATTCATGAGAAACAAAGCCTAGTCAGTTTCGACCACTGTGTTTGCTGTATGCCAGATCTTCAACTGGTGACAATTCAAGTTCATAAAGCTGTACATATTTAACCTATTTAATTACCTATGAAGCTTAGACCCTAAACATTTTTGTGATCTAGATGTGAGCCAAAACATTACTGTGAATACTTACATACAAACCTCCAAGTTTCTGCTTTCTATGCTGATAAACTGTGTGTGTAGCTGCACACATGCATGCTTGGAAAAGTGTATAACGGGATGCATACAGTGATTATCACTGGAACACTAAATCTGTACATGGCAGTAGTCCATTATCTTCACAGACTACCTGCCTGGAAGTCAACAGTGTAAGAAATTGTTTGGTCTGAATAAAGGTACAGCAACAGACACAATTGCTTTCTATCCAACCTTTATTTTAATTACCAATGCAAGTACATTTTTCTGTCATGCATGTTTCTCACATGTTTTGGTTTCTGTCCAGGTTGCTGCTAGCAACATCTGCCCCTTTGTGGTTTGAGAACTAATTAGTTAATTACAGATTTAAGTGTAAGCTACCTAATGCATACTGTTTATCAATCCGTTCAGAAGGACTACAAATCAAAGGCAACTACACCTTTAATAGCTAAATTACTCTTCCTTTGCAACTGCAATTCAGGTCTTATTAGCAACAGGAGTTAATGAGAAAAGTCACACTCATTTAACTTCACATCAGGATACCTGATTGTGCCACTACTTATTGGTGTGGCTGCTTAGTTCTAGTGAATTACCTACAGACCCATAACTTAATAATTAAATATCAGATGTGAAATACCATTACATTAGTATTAATATGATACAGACATACACATACATATTCCAAGGATAGCACATAGCACCGAGCTGAGGTTCATATGATTTTCTTTTAGAAAGAAAATAAAACAATGAATGCAACCAAATTACGAAAGTTCTTTCTGTTTCCCATTTCTAATGTCTCCAGGGACTAAGCACAAAACTATGCTGGAAGCTCGGAATGGAAGTGGAACCATAAAAGCCTTTCCCCGGGCAGGCGTAAAAGGCAAAGGACCTGTGAATAAAGGAAACACAGGCCTTCAGAACAAAACATTTCACTGTGAAATATGTGATGTGCACGTAAACTCTGAGACACAACTGAAACAGGTACTCAGCTAGCTTGCAGAGTGTGATCCTTGGTTATTCTTTGTTTTCATGGTGATAAAATACCAACACAATCAGTATGTATCAATCTAATAGTTCACATCAAAATGGAGCTTACAGATTTTTTCCATTGTTTTTGTCTTTTATGCTGTTTGTTTAGTTTTTGATATGATTTTCTCCTGTACAGAATGTATTTTCTCAAAAGCTTGTTTATATGTATATATATTACAATATATATATATTGAAGAGTGTTTTTATTTAAAGTGTTATAGAAGCTGTAAGCTGCAACATGTTACAACTGTCTTCAGACTACTATAGTTGTCATGAGCTAATAAACCCTGACATTTAGTGTACTGCATGATATTTGCCTTGACAAAGATGTGGAGGTGGTTGTAGCCAGTATTTTCACAGAATATTGAACAACCTGCTTAAAAATATGGGATGGAGAGGATTTGATTATTTCTTTTTATCAGCGTTACTCTGTAACCGAGAAGCATGACCTCTAAATTGCAATTACACTAAGTTATGTTTGGTCATTCATCAGATGAACAAAGCCTTTGCGCTGAAAAACACTTAGTTTAATACCATATGCCTTTTGGAATTAAATGCTTGTTAAGAAACTTTACAAGAATGAAGATAAATTCTGTAATGGACAATAGCAATACTTGTCTTCTGCTTTCAGGAAAAAGTCCAGTTCTTTGTCTCCTTTGTGAGAACTCTCTTGAGAATGAAAATCAAAGTAAAAATACAGTTCTAAAAAAGGTCCCTTACATCTAATACTGCAATAAAGTCTGTGTAGAAGGATTCTTGTAAAATCTAATAGATTTTATGAAGAAGATAATGGGCTTTGTGATTTTACTTCACTGTCGTTTAGTTTGATATGTAGCCATCTTTCAGCTGAAATCTTAAAAGGATCTCTAGGCTTCTTAGGGGATTTAAACCCTTTTGTGACCCTTTTTTTTTTTTTCCTGTTTTTGAATAGTGAGTGATGTACTATCTAATATTCTTCCAAAACTTTGTATCAGCAGTGGATTGAATTTGATGGGTGCTTTATAAAGACAGGGAGAGGAATTTTTCAAAGGATTCTAGCTTTGACCTAATTCAGGTCTTGTTGAAGTTAACAAAGGTGAGAAATTCATTGACTACAGTGGAAGCAAAGTTGAACTGAGCACTGCTGAAAATCACAGTCCCAGTGTGTGGTGCACAAAGGAATCACTCAAACTGGAATAAGCCCTATTCTCATTCATTATTGAATTAGTCAAATAATGCTGTTGTGGAGAGCAGCAGCCTTCAGTATTACAGCACACTTATGGAAAGCAGGACTTGAAATTAAGGAAATATCACTTTTTCTTTTATTTTCTTTTTTTCCAATGTATTTTAACAGCACATAAGCAGTAGAAGGCACAAAGACAGAGCTGCTGGGAAGCCGCCTAAACCTAAATACAGCCCGTACAACAAACTCCAGAAGGGAACGCATCCTCTAGGGGTAAGCCAATCACTGTTTGATTCACAGAATCATACTGAGTAGGGTATTTAGAAAATGAAAATGGAAGAATCTTTAAAATAAGAGGATCGTGTAAGCAATGGGAGTATGCGAGTGCCTAAATAAGGTCATGGAAGCCCACAGGAGACTTTTTTATATCCTTTGAAGGGTGTGGACACGAGTCCTTGTTTTTGTGGCTCTTCTAAATAACCTTAGGAAAGAAGCTAGTTTCAAAGGTCATTAGAGAGCAAAAGAGGAGAGAAACATGCAAACATCAAACAGGATTTTTCCAGTTTTCACTGAAGACAATAGTGGTGAAATAACTAAATAAAGTTCTATAAAACATAAAACCTTTATTCATTCCTCATTTAGAAAATTATTCAAATAACAATTGAAACAATAACAATAAAAAAAATCATCTCTCATTTCATTCTGCTCAGTTTCAGGATGGCTCTGGTCACATTTCCAACTGACAGGGCAAACTTTGTGAAGTGGAGCTCTTGCTAGTTTCAAAAGCTGAAAAACATGTTTACTCTTTAATAAAAAACCCCACCAGGATCCTGCCATTAGTCAAGAAACAGTTTATATTGTGGGTGGGATAGTGAAGCATCTGACATTTATCTACATCAGATAAACTGTGTGATTGTTTTATGTGACATGGTGTTTTGTAAGGGTTTATAGATGGTTTTGGCAGGCCGAGGGTGTTGATTCATTGGCCTCATACAGATTAGGCCCCTATTCATTGTCCATTTTCTCTAATGCAAACAAAATTTAGAGCTTTCTTCTGTGAGATTCTGCTCTGCTAGTTGAACTTAAGCGCTTTTCTTGACAATATAAAATTTGTCCTCGTTGGGGCAGGCTTTTTTTTTTTTTTTTTTTTGTAGTACATTCATGCACTATTCAGTTGTGTAGGAGCTTTCCTAGATATTGCAACATAATGAACTGCACTATTCTGGTAGATCCACTAGTACGGAAATAGCCCCATAGGGTTGTTCAGTAATCCACCTGGGAGACCAAGGTCTCCACTACATATAAGATACACTGAAAGAATAGAGAATGTATAATTAGGGAAGTAGTATATGGAATGACTAAAGCTTCTCTGTCAAGATTATTATTCCTTGAGGAAACTCATTGTTTCCCAGGGGGTAAAAATAACTATTATGTTACTGTTTTTGTACACAGTTGTCTATTTAACAATTTATGTAGTGGTGATTTCTAAGAACTCCAGCCAAGGATCAAGGCTATTCAAATGGTGCATAGACAAATAAAGGCAATATGTCCTTTTCTTTCTTCCTCACTCCCAAGTGCTCTCCATACACAAGTCAGAACAGAGGTGAGTCAAAGGGAATTTAAAGCAGAGAGAATGAGTTAGCAATAAACCAACAGATAGCTATAGTAGAACAGAGGATGCATTTAGTCTTTTTGAATAAAAAAAAAAAAATTTGCTGTCACTTCAAATGCGGAATGGCATAGCAACAAGCCAAAGATGTGCTAATGTTTATGATGTGCTCTAGACTTTAACTTTCTTTACTCCCCAATAATTTTTCAAGTCATTCACAGTCCCTTAGTTTATTTCACTGTAAATGACATGCATAATGCCTACTGAACTCTTAATGTTGACCTGTGTGTTAATTAGTACTTGCAGATAGATTTGAAAATGAATGTGCATCATACTCCATATAAAAAATGTTACTGTTATTGCAGCTATCTTGAAATCACAATGATGTTGATAAATTAGCTGAAAGTCTAACTTCATTAGAAGTTCCTGATTCCTCTAAGAATGACCTAGCCTTTTAATATTGTCAGCTAAGATCTTTGGTCTTCATGACAACAAATACATGAGCATCATCTTCCATCTTCCTCCCCCCCCCCCCCCCCCCCCCCCCCCATGGAAGTTATGAAAAGGACATATTACATTCCCATAGGTTTTCTAAACCAATAGCTCTCCAATGCCATATTTTCAATATCATTTATACTGCTTCAGAGAAAGAAGCTTTATGAATTCCCACAGTACTCTTTTACAATTCAAGAAATCTTGTACCATTGAGACTTAGTTGAAAATGCTACACCAGAAAGAAGTTATTGGGCATTTCATAGCCCAAACTTTCTGCAATGAGATAGCTTTTATGAAAAACATGTTCTGTTGTTTTGGGTTGGTTTTATTTGTACTTCGTACTCAGGATTTTTATTTATTCATTTATTTATTTATTTTGAAAGTATTTTTCTTGGTTGTTCTAAATAAGGCTGAAAAAATATTTACTAAATAAATAGTAAGGGAGGAAGAAAATGTCAAAAGTTCAGCAAGGGAAGCAGATAGCTTGGATCAGTGAATGTAACACTGATCAAGGAGATGATAAGATCATCTTTATCTGATCATAGTGTCTATTGCCTATTTTATCCTCTATTAAGAGAATTACTGAATCTGGTCCCCTCTGAGTATCCCTCTCAGAGCTTTAAAGGACATTGAGACCACCGCAGTTGACAATGGGTATTAGGAAAAGTCAAAATCCTGCATCCATCTGGCTAGTAAAGAGCCAATTTATTTATTTATTTATTTATTCATTTATTTATTTTTAAGGAATACAGCGATAACTTTATGAATGATGAAATTCACTTTTGGTGCATGTCAGATGATTTCTTTCTGACTATTCACTCACCAAAGTACTATTGAGTGGAAAGTATCAGACTGATATAGGGCAAGTTAATTATTTGAAAATCCCTTTCAATTCAAGGATGAGAAATTGTGTTTCCTTATGAGTGAAAAGTGTCTGTATTTAGACTGAGATGTACCAGAGCATAGTACATATATTCATATATTAAATACCATATATTCAGGTATATATGCTATGCAAAGGACCTCAGGTCATTCCAGGACACACACCCATCCAGAGTCAATCATAGCTGATGGGACGTTTTCTTTGTTGGTAGATGAAGTCACTACCCTTATCTCAGAGTTGTAAAACCAGAACAAGGTATTCAGGCTCCTGGCTTCTCATTAAAACCTTAAAACCCCATCAAAACCTCCAGAAATCTATATATAGACTACTCTGATGTTTGCTTTTATGCATACCAAATGTAAATTCTCAAATATTCAAATAATAATGAAGGTCTATTGAGTATTTTCAATTAGTTTGGACAAAGCTTGAGCTTATTTATTTTCTTTTTGCAAACTCTAAATGCAGTTTTCTAAACTGTATTTGTTATTGTGCAAGACTTGTGATTTAAAACTATTTAAACCAAAAGCGTCAGCGGCAGTAACAAAAATATCGTTTGGCACCATGCTAAGTGATACAGGCAAGAGTTTTTCATGACAATATCTTTTTTTAAAATCTGTGCCTTTTTCACAGTCCTTATAATAATGAACACTATCTTAGTGAAAAAGGTCTTCCAACATTTTCTTCAGAAAACAGTCTTCTGAAGACACAGCAAGATGATGTATGACATAGGGAATACACCCGTAGAATTAATCACCTATTTTATTACATGAAACACATTTAGGAGATTTTCATAACTGGTGAAAGATAGACTTTGTTTATGTACTTGTTTTCAGTAGCTGCAGTTAATAGAGAGGAGATAGCTGTGGATCTTGTTTTTAGGTAGAACTTACATCCTAATGATGAAAATAAAAGTACATTCTTAGTCACACCAGTGAATAAGATGTTTTCATTCTGATCTGGTCTCTATCATAAAGCTGTCCAGATGGAGATCTCTTAATTAATGGCTAATTCTTTCTTATTTAATTCTTACAACGTACGTGTAGGTTTACTTAGGTGCAGGTTGCCCAGCCCCCTTAGGTTTGCTTTGATTTCTCATCTCATATTAAATTATAAGTCTCAGTGATGAGGAGGTGAGTCCACAGCCAAGAGAACTTTGAAAGTCTTTGTTTTCTACCAAATCCTACTCACTCTTGTTCAATGTGTGAGATCAAGTCTCCTGTCACAACCCTGCAGCTTGCAGAGTCAGTAACCAGTACAAGGCCTCTCTTAGTTGATTTTCCACTTATAATCTTATGTCAAGCTTCCTGTCATGTAGCTAACACGAACAAATTATGTCTCTCTGTTTGTTTGTTTTCTCTTTTCCCCACAGGTAAAATTAGTATTTTCAAAGGAACCTTCAAAGCCGATAGCTCCACGAATCTTACCAAATCCGCTAGCAGCTGCAGCAGCAGCTGCTGCTGTGGCTGTGAATTCCCCCTTCAGTCTTCGAACAGCCCCAGCAGCTACCCTTTTCCAGACTTCAGCACTTCCTCCAGCACTCCTACGACCAGCTCCAGGGCCTATACGGACCACCCATACTCCCGTGCTGTTTGCTCCTTACTGAACTCCAAACAGGAATTAACTGCAATAATTTTTCAAATCAAAACAAACAAAAAAGAAAATCAAGAACATTGAACTATGCAGTGTTTATTTATAGTTTAAAGTATATATGAAGAGCCAGGACTTTTGATAGAGGACTGAACAAATTCTAAAAGGGGGAATGGGCAGTATTTTCTCCAGATGAGAGCATTCCTCTTCTGAGCATTGATCGTTTTAGAAATGATCTCCAGCATTGACTTGTAGTGACATATAAAACTTATGAAGCCTTTTGACTGTGCTTTTTGGCACATATTTCCCTGCAATGTCTTTCCTGCTTTATGAAACAACTTACAAATTTGTCTAAAGGGCATTAACTGGTTCCAATGTACATAAAATACTTTATTCTGTAGATTAAAGAAGAAGGAAAAAAAAAAAAAAGAAACACTGTGAATAGTAGTACCCTTACCAATCCTCCTGCCAAATCAGCAGTTACTGGGTATTTATCTGAAAAAAAAAGTAGATACAATAGATGTCTTGTAAAACAGTAGTATTGTGTCTCTATCTATGCCACTAGGTTTCTAACTGAGTTGCAAAAGATAAAATGAACAAATTATGTCACTTGGTAAGTAGTCAAAAATGATGACAATAATGTGGAGCTGTTCCTGGTGAGCAAAATTGTTTTCCTCACCCATGGAAGAATGGGCATGAAGGTTATCTATGGTTAAGACAAGGTAAAAGATAAAGAAGATTTAGTGAAAAAAAAGAATATATATATATCCAAATGCCATACACAGAATAGGTCAAACTTTTATTTAACTGAGAGTGAATGTGTACAGTGTGCATAAATTCAAAATGTGTAAGACAGGATTGATCAAGGTTTAAGGAATGTCAATGGACAGCAAAAAATGCACTCTGGTTATGAAACAGGCCTGACACTTTAGCGTTCAGCAGAGGGAAGACACAAATGGGTTATGCATAGTCATAACTAGCAAATGAAAACCAAGAGAGAAATCCTGGCCTCATTTAAGTCAGTATAAAGTTCCTCCTGACTGCAGTGTAGCCAGAATTTCATCCCAAAAATTGCACATATTCTTTTTATATCATACCAGTGGGAGTGTCTGTAGATACAGGTAACATTTTTTGCAATAGGCTTAGTTTTAGAAACTGATTTATTCTCTTGTTTTATTTCCTACTGATGTGATATAAAATGTTTTAATATACCTATAAAATGTAAACAGCAACACGAGATACATATTATGACATAACTGCACATTGTGGGTTTGGAACAAATACAACCTTTAGGATCTGAAGGGACCCTTGAATTCTGTAGCTGACCTTTATGTATGGGCAGCTTAAAGCCTTATATATTTACTGTGAGGCTTAAAGGGGTTGACTGTGTCCCTTTAAAATAAGATTTATCAGGGGTATATATAGATATACTGTATATATGTTAGAGTAAGAAAAATAACTTATAAACAGAAAATCTACTATATAAAATAATTATATAACCATTGAGTTTCACATGTGGGTCATTAAGTGGTAAGTAACAAACAGCAGAGAAAAAAAAATAGATGCATTGAATCCGATTCTTGCTGCCTGCTTTTTCCCATAGGGAGCTGAAAAGTATCTATTAATATTATGGAGTGCGCTGCTGAGTCACATGCGACCACTCTGATGTGTAGCTAAGTGAAATGCCTACCATACATTTAGGAGGAATAAAAATTAAAAACATAATTTAAGTTTTGATAGGGAAATGATTTAAAATATTTTATTAAAAGGGGGTAATGCAAAATATTGACCATGTGGTTGCTATGTAATACTGCCTGTGGTTAATAAGGACAGGTGGGAGATATAGAGGATGGGAATATACAGCACTTTTGACTTGCAGTTCATCAGTGAGCCTTCCATATACATTGGTATTTGTCATTTTTTAAACCTCTCTGCATATAGATTTTATAAAAATATATATATAAAGAGAGAAAGAAGAGGTTCCATGGATGTCTGTGTCCAAAGAATTCCAAAGAGATGCATTTATTTATCTAGAAGTATTAAAATAAGTTCTATATTATGTATATGTATTTGATCCAGTTTATTTGCAAATGTTTGTGCCTTGAAATGAAATGGGCTTTTGGTTATATTTAATTCACTCCAATGTAGCCATGAATTAGAAGTGATAGCGATTTCAGGGCTGGTTACTAGCTGGATTGCTTTGCTCGAGTTTCCAAAAAGAGAAGAGTACATGGAAATTCTTGAAGTTTAGACACCTGAATAACTAGGGGCTGACATTTAAAAGGGCTCCCTACTCTACAGCTCCCAGTAAAGAGGCAGTAATCATGTCAGCTTTCAAAACCTGTGTCTACCACTCAGAAGTTAGAAATGTTTCCAATTATTTGGGTACATAAACATAGTGTAGTCAGGTTAAACTTGTCTTTGCAAAATCTTGGCCTTGGTCTTTTAAGTCTATTTGCAGCCTTACTTCTTTTTGCAGAAGTTGTAGTGCCATTGCTAGCTGTGTGCAGATTCCTTCTCAAATAGGCCACTGGTTTTCAAGCTGTGCTCCATGAACCACCATTTATCTCCAGAGCCTTTTATAATAAGCGTGTAATTAACATTTGCTAAACAAACAGAGGAGAGATGGCATTCTGGGGAGGGAGGAGGCCTGGACAGACAGTATTTTCCCCATGAAATAATAATGCAGACTGGAGGAGACCCACTAATATCCTGTAGGCTCTTACACATGGCCTTCTGATGCGTGGGCACATGCTGTACATCCTGCCATGTTGTCATGATGCCATCAAAATCAAATGGCAGATTCTTGAGAGAATATGGCCTGTGGCATGTATGGAGGCACAGTACTAAGCACAGAGTTAATACAAGTTTTGCCAGAAATAAAAAGAGTGTCATTCCAACGACTTACATCAGCTAATTCACAATGACACCTTCAGTTTTCTTGGACCTCTTTTGTCACAGTGCTCTATGGAACAAGTTTTTGTTCACACAAGTCTCTTTTAAATTTCAGCTGTAAACAAACTCAATTCTTTTTATGTCTCTTACTCACTACCTAATAAAGGATAAAGCCTAAATGTTAGAATGTATAGTGGATTTTCTGTGCCTTGCTGTTCCACTCCCTTTTGGTCAGTAACAATCAATGCACCGGGGATGTTAGCACAACAGTTTTATATTATATATATATGTCAAGGAAAATACTGGCACAGCAATCTGATTGGGCAAGGGGAGCTTCCAGTCAAGGGTACATCCACAACAGCTGAAAAAAGAGCTGGAAAATGGAAGACACTTTACACTTATCAATACAATATATCAATACTTATCAATACTTGTCAATACATCCAATATGGAGAGCACTATAAAAAGAAATAATAATAGTAATAATAAAATGTGTCATCATATTTCATATTACAGTAACATTCCAGGGCCAGGAGGAAGTCTAAAGCACAAGGAAACAGATAATTTCATTGAAGACACAGTCATTCACTGGAACAACAGTGTGAAATCAGCCTGCAGGGTATGGGTATGATCTCAGAAAAACAAATAGGTTCAGGGATATTTTCTTAAATTCTATGCTAAGTGTTAAATAATGACTCTTCTGTTCTGACCCAAAGAGATGGTACTTTTGTGGGAGGGATATATATTTATATTTTTATGCTATCTGCATTTTCCCAACTATCACTGGCTTTAAACCTTTGTTCTGAAGGTTCATCATTGCTCTGAACCATGAAATCAGTTACCTTCATGAAAGCTGCTGTAAAAGCTGATGTGAGAGGTCAGTAAGCAAATGGTATAAATATGATGATCTAAAATGAACTGGAAGGAAAACAAAATGAACTGGCCGTGTCAAGGAATATTGTATTTGAGAAATACACATCTTTATTTTAAAATAAATATATATATATAATTAAAAATAGCTAAATAAAGTTAATATAACTAGAAAAAATTACATTTGTCATTTTAGTAATGGGATATCAAAATTGGCACTGTATTTTAAAAGATGAAAAGACTTTAGCTGTTGAATCAATGCAAGGATGCAATGTGTAAATTTAATGTCTCACACCTACTATTTCTAGTTATGCCAGGAATACCATAACTGAATGAACTTGCCTATAATCACTTCTACTTCAGGTCCCAAGGATACAGTAGAGTACTGGCCCATTGTTCCATGGAAGCTGAAGTCCTGTTTCTTAGTAGCCTCTGCTTCTGCCTTCTGCTCCCCCAAAATTCAAAACTTTTAGATTCTCTTTGAAGTATCTTGGAGAATTTCTATCTTAATAGCTCTCATTTTTGCAAAAGTAAATGTCGTTCATGAACATAAGACCAACACTGAAGAGCAAGACCTGAAAAAGTTTCTACATGATTACAACATTCTTGTGGGTAAATATAAAAGCTACCCACATTGTTTGGATGCATAAATCTCTTTGACAACAGGTGAATTTGAAAACGTAAAACACTTTTTAAAGGATCTGTGATATTTATTTACATAGATGGCTAAATTGCCACTTTTAAAAATCAGTCCAGTACAGTTTAGGCTTCAAGGGTCTAAGCACCTAAAGCACACAGAAAACTAATCATGGGGTTCCTGTTAACCTAGATGTCTTTGAAAATGTTAGCCTATGCTATGTAAAATACTACAGATTTTTTTTTTTACATCGCATCTTCCCCTGTTCTATTTGTTTATCTGTAAGCACCATTACTTCAGTGCTAGTGGATCACACAAAGGCTTCTGCACTGGGATTCAGTGCATGACTAAAAGAAACAGCAAACTGATAAATCCTATCTTAAACTGGTTGAATTCTCAAACACACAGTTAAAGGTTTAACCAGTGCTGAGGGCTTTATGCCCTCCCACACCTACACATTTATTAAAATTCAGGACCATTTAGGAGTAAATGTGACTATCTGGAGGATGGTGATTACACAGGCTGATCTGAAATGTCAGAGGCTGAGTCTGTGTTCGAGACCGAAATTAAGGATAGTACGAAAACCATAATGCTCTTAACCCTGGGACTCCTGAAAGCAGTTGCAAAGCTTTTTGACTGCAGCAGAGGCAATTTTTTCTCTTCGGTGCCTGAGGCCTTTTGCAGTCATGCTGTGTACTGCAATTAGGTGTCATTCAACTCTGATTCAGTATTGATATATTGATAAAGAAACTTGGCTGAGACTGAAACATGACTTAGTGGCTGCCTAGTTTCTGTGATCAGCTTCATGCTGGGATGGTGGATAAGTAAAGAGAGTCAAAAGAGTCAATGCAATGAAAATGGTAAAATAATTTGGTTCCTTTTACTTGTGTAATGTGTGGCAATTACAAGCTGGGACACTCAAGAGAGCCTGAATAAAATAGGCACCTTGAAGGTCATGAGATTGTAAGTTTGAAAACAATTAACTTGCTGATGAGAAAGATCACAGAAGACTTTCTTTGGCTTAGATAGTTCAGTTGCTTTGTAGCAATGGGCTTCACACTATTTACACTGTTGCTACACTGACATTTGTTCTGTTCACAACAGAAATTGAATATTTGACACCCATAATGAGAAGAAAGTACATATTAGTATTCGTTACATAAATATTGGATACTCAGTTACAGGAGACAAGACTTTTTTTGTGAAATCCATGTATTCATGTCTGGTCATACAAGCCAAGATATCACCGCATCTCATCCACACCTTGATCTTCCAGAGATGATAGCCATATTTTGTTTGCTTTCATTACTAGTTGATTTTTCTTCTATTTTACATTATTCATATGTTCATCTCTCACGGGAATGAACAGAATCCTTATATATTCCCTTAAAAAGCTAGTATTCATCAAGCCTACTGATGGATCATTTGATCAGAGTCAATAAATTGAAAAAAAAATTGAAAGCAGCAGTGCCATAGTAATAGTAATATGTTATGAATAGAGAGCGTACATATACTACAGTACTCTTTATCTAAGCTAGTCAGAGTTGTATGACACAGTTCTTTAGTCTTTCAGTTTCCTGAAATGTTAATCTTTGGGGATTCTTCAAAGCTTTAATTAAATGTAATGTTATTTCTTATGTTCAGTATAAACAGCTAGGCTATTTCTGAGTAGAAATGCAATAGAAAAAAGGATAAAAATCATAAACCATTTTCTCACTACAAATACCTGCAACATTTGTTAACAGCTCCAGCCTTTTGGCTGATGGCTGGCATTTGCCATGGGAACAGTTCTCATTGACACATGTATTAGGTGAAAATTGCTTGAAACACAGCAGACAAGTGCAGATGTTCTTTTGGGGCACAACAAAGTGGGAGGTGATAGCATGTGGGCAAAAACTATTCTTTTATAGCAACATGTTATAACACCATCAAAACTGCTTGGTGGCTTGATGGAGACAGGCAGCATCCACCCAACAACCTTACAGGTTGCATCCTGCCCCTTCCTGACATGTTCTGATGTGGTCATTCTAATTTATTTATATTAACAATTAAAACAAAAACAACAACAAAAAAAACCCTCCAGATTTGAGGAATTCACTTGCATTCCAGTGCAAGTGTTTTAGTTTGGAGGACAATCCTTTCCATTCCCCCTGCTCCCACAGTGTAATTTTTTAGTTTCAAACCTATTTTCAATCTAATCCTTTCCATGACAGTGCCATGACTGTTGCCTGCATCTGTTTTGTTCATCAGAGTAAAACCATGAAGATAAGTTTTGGAGCACCTGAGAAGAAATGACTAAGACAAAAAACAAATGTATTTAAAAATGGTTCACTTTTTTAATTATTGGAGTTGCCCAAGTCCTACCAGCTTGATGAAATTTAGGTTTTAGTCCAAGAGAGAAGGTTTATTTCTTCCCAATAGTGTTTTTGTAGTTTTGGAAAGGAGATGGAAACAGCTATCACTCCTTTTCCACTTATTCAAACACTAAAATCTCCACATAGGCAATCAGACAAATATCTCCACACTTGCTTCCTTCTCTGTATGTACACTGCACTTATTTCCCTCTCTTCCCTCTCCTATATCACCTATATCACTCCCCAGCAGGATGAAACACTACAAGGAGTATTTCTTAATAAATAAATAAATAAACACCACTTATATGTGTATAATACAGGTATATAGTCCTTTAGGTTTAGTCCTTTATTATTAGTCCTTTAGGTTTATAGTCCTTTATTATTTCAGTGGTATAATTTAATCAAGCACATGGCTGGGTTTTTGCACTACCAAGTCCTGCACTCAGCCCCTTCTTACAGTAATGGGTGCTTTAAACAGTGGTCACTGAAACCAAGCTTGTTGGCTGTGCTGCAGTTAAGCCTTCTCCCTATCTGTGTGAGATTCTCTGTTCTCCTCTAGGATATATTGCATGGCAAGTGAATCCTTGGAAGAAAAGATGGAGCTATTTTCATCTCCTTTGCAAAGCTATGAAGAGCAGTAGGAAAAACAGAGACTGGCCTTTCATATGTTACTGATATCTGCATTCCAGCTAACTGTCAGAAACTTCACAGCTGCAGTAAATATTTTAGAAGCTTTTCCGTTCTGCTTCTTAAGACAGGATGCAGTGGATCACTATTCCATACAACAGACATTTAACCCAGAGTAGTGTGCAAATCATCTACACTATGCTACCAACACACTTAAAACCTAAACTTCAGTTAAGAAAGCCTTGAAGCCTCAAAACCTACCAGGGCCATCTGAAAGTGCTGCTGATGAAGAACACATGTTACACAATGTGGTGCAAACGAACTGGTAGGTGGACATCCAGGTGAGTCCAACAGTTGCATTGCATTAGTGCAAGAAAACGTAATGGTTCCTGGCAATTCAATGTAGGGATCTTGCTTCTTAACCATGTGGGAATGATTCCAACCCCATTGAGTGCACTGTAGCAATTGGGAAATTGAGAAGTTTGTCAGCATTATTGAACCTTAAGTCTCTAGCCAACATTGCAGTAGATGACCTCAAACTTGAAGCCAAGTTATTCACCAGAATAGCAAAAAAATTCTTCCTAGGCCTTACAGTTAATCAGCACAAGCCCTTCATTAAGTGATAGAATGCATATTTAAATTAGTGGGTACTGAGAATATTGCAGGCATCACCAAAAATTGACCCTGATCCAATCACACTTCAAAAACATTGTAAATTTCAATGACATTTTTATAAGTCCGAGAGTAAAGTTTCATTGTCTGGCAGTTTATAGTAGTATTTTTGACTGATAAATAGTCAATATAATGTCTCTAATTAAAAAAGGGTGGAGTAAGGTGACTGGGGCAATTATATCTTGCTATTTAACCCCCCGGATACTTCAATGAATTCTTTGTAAAGGTCAGAGTTACCAATCACATGGAAAAGCCAGTGGGCTATGAAACAGGTGTATTTTCTCAGAGGTAGGTTAGGTAAGACAAAATTATCAGTATTAGGGTAAGTTCTTTATTAGTTAAATTATTTATTGCTCCAGGTTAAATTAGGTATTTGAGATAGTGCTTCATAATAAATAAATAGATACTATGAGGATTCAGACAAGAATTTTTGAAGACTGACTGAAGTGAAAGCTTCATGGATTGTAAAATAAATAAGAGTTATTAGGGAGAGGAGAGAAGGTAGAAGGCTGTTCCCCAGGAGCAATTTTAGTTTGTGCCTGGTTTCACCGGTAATTTTACACACACAGGAAAAAGTGTGTGCTCTTGAAATTTTATGATAATGCACATTAGGGACTATCATCAATATACAGAAGAATGTGATCTTTTCCATAAAGAACAGAATGACCATGAGATCTGGTATAACAGAAAGGAGCTGAAATGCAACAGGAAAGAGAGGAACAATTATATATTTAGAAACTAATAACAAATAGTTCTAAGAACTTAGCAGCTAAATCAGCTGAAAAAGAGAACAACCTTGGTGTATTGTCACTCATGGCAATGAGCTACAAATTTGATACAGTTGTTTTTAAAAATGCAAATACCTCAACTAAGGTGTTTTCAAATTTTGCATTATGCCACCATGGAATAAAGACATATTTTGATAACTTCAGTTAGTCATAATCAAGAGCAATTAAGTCCTTTTAGAAAAGATTTTGAAAAGAGTTGAGGGAAAGCAGAGAACCTGGTAGATATGAAATATATACACGTATATAATAACATTTATATGCCTAGAATAAGGAAAGGAAGGCTGAGACAGAAAGGGAACCAACTGATCTCTATGCATCCTGGGATGGAGATGTTAATACCCATCAGGAAGATAAGAAAGTTATTCAAGGTAAGAAGTTGTTCAAGTATAAGCACATGACTAATGGTATATAAACTTGCCATTGAATATTGGTTGGAAATTAGAAAATGTTTGTTATGAATGGAGTTGTGGGCTGCATTTGCTGACAACACAATAAGACAGTCAGCAGTTTTGCCCTGTTTTCTCTCCATATGTATACTTAGCATCCCTCCAAATGGTGTCAGTGGCTACTTCATGATTTGATGAGTCAGGGAGGGAAATATGAGAGGGGCTTGCACTGAATAGGAAAAGACTTCTGAATCTCACCCAGGGCCTATTTCACCAATCCATTCTCAGTCACTTTAAAATAACAAAGGAACTAACAATATTCAGACAGAAAATTAAGTGTTCCAAATTTGATTCCAGGTAGATGCATATGGCAACGTCTTTTTGGACATTGTATGTCAGCTGGAAGAGTCTGTCTTATTCTTGCTGAAATAAGATTCAGTATAGTTTTCCTAGACAATCTAATGTCAAAATATATCGATCATGCTCAATTGCTAAGCATAGTTCATGGTTTTAAAAATTCAGACAGATGAGAGAAAATATTTAACAGTGCTGAAAGAAAAAAAAAATGTATCTACTTCACTGAATTTATGAACATAAGCAGAGTTCAGCAACCACGCTTTAACACAGCTAAGCCTCTTCAGTGTTGCTTCTTTTGTCTTGGGTGAGGACTGACTTGGGGCTTTATGGCTGAGTATCCCAAAGAGACAGAGACTTGTAGCAGAGTCCCTGCAACAAAATAAATGGCTGAAATCAAAGTGCAAGATTTCTTAGTACCTCTCTCGTTTCAGACTCCTCAATGAGGTTGCTGAACCCTGTGATTGTGTTCTTCAGTGTATGAGTGCCTATACATTCTATGATGGTGCCAAGTGGTTAAGGACACATTCAGATAAACTGTGGAGTTCCTAAAGATAAACAATAAAATACAGGTATTATTGCAGTTACTGAACTGGTTACATGATATTTGAGTCTTAGCACTTAGCATTCAATTCAGGCTTTAGATAATAATTAAGTAAATTGCCATTTGACATCTGCATGTCTTTATCCTTAAAATGTTTATCATTCCAAAAGTCACAGATTTACTCTATTCAGGAGGGACTGTATATAGACTTCATGCTTTGGCACATTACAGCTACTCTTCTACTTTACATTCAGTCCCATATTTTGCTATCAACCAAAAGTGGGTGTGTGGGGGGAACAAAGGAATTTTCAAAAAAATAAGAAAAAAAAATCCAAAACCAGAGTCAAAGCTCAGCAGGAAGGTTCAGTACATTATTAGCTGATTTGGAATAGTTTTCCATACAAAGCATGTTCCAAAACATTTTACAGAATTAAAAGCTTTGTGTGACTACAGCACAAAAACATAATCCAAAATGTTTTGGCTAAAAAAAGAAGCCTTCTGTTTTCCTTATAACTGAGGCCAAAGCAATTTTAATTTCTGGCTTCTTAATTAATGTTAAATACAGTTTTGACTGAGTTTCTCATCAAACAAATATTGCAACATTTGTAGATTTGCAGTTATTTTGTTCATTGTCTTATCTTTGAGTATCCTGAGTATGAGGGAGCAGTTAAATTTAAAGTCTTCATAAATTATGCCATCTGTTAATGGAAATCTGTATTTCAGAGCTATGCAGAGTACAGTTGATAATTCTGTCATTTTGCTATAGCTTGGCCTCTTCTTACTCTATTCTATTTATTTGTGCTGTATTCATGCCTAAAGGCTCTAACTGTGATCATAAAATAAGAATTTAATTTTATGATAAAATAGAGAAGTCTTGAAAGTTGTTTTCATTACACCCCAGCATAGACTGAAAAGCTTTTGCAGTTTTTCATGAGAGAAGAAAGCGGAAGGCAATCTGGTACATGGGATTCAAGTTCATCTAATTTTTTTGTCTGGAAACCTGAACTTGTGTTAGGACCTAGGTAAGACTCCAGGGCACTAAAATAGTTCCCTCCACTCCCCATCCCTTTCTTTGCTAGGGGTTATTCTTTGTATCACTAAGCACTTTTTATGTTAGGTCAGTAGGTGCTTTAATTCCTTTATCCACGGTACTGTAGATATCAACACCTCAGCCTGTGACCTCACACTAAATGTAGATTTTGGGACTTGATGTAGCTGACCTCTTTTAGAAGTGCACGGAAGGGCTTCTGGAAGTGCTTATCCTCTCCACAGACTGGAAAGGAAGCACTGGATGTCCGGTGAGAGGTAGTTACCTGTCCTATTTGTGTCTACAATTGAAGAAAAATTTAAGAAAACATTAGATGTCAGAAACGAATCTAATGTAAGCAAGAGACTAGATAGTTCAGGATGTTGGACAGCCATGGTGAAGTCCAGCATGTGTCAGAGCACACTTATCAAACTGAGTCTTCTGTATGTAAAAGGAGTGTAAGAAATCCTTGTTACTAATTTTGATTTTAGTATTAAAGTGTAATTTATTTATTTATTTTTAGTGAAGATTTTACTACTGGGTGCCAAGAGTGGCAGGAGGGCCAGCTGGGCAGGGTCCTTACCAAGGAGTTTGATCCTACAGTGTGGTTGGCAGAGGTGGTCTGGTGACAGTAACCACATAAGATGACAGTCCAGACATTTCCAAACCAGTCTGTACTGATGAAGCAGGAACGAGGCCAGGGTCAGCAAGACAGACTCAGGATGAGCACAGTGCAGTGCCAGGTACAAGCAGACCTACAGCATAGCCTGGGCATCCTCCAAGGGAAGAGTTTAACTGCAGCTCCCAAGACAAGAAACACAGGCCCCAGACAAAGGCATCTCACAGTTCCTTCTTGCACCTTAGTTGTTCCCTGGCAGGTTACATAGCTGTGCTGTGTCAGAACTGCCACGAAGTTCAGGCAGCCAGTCCCCTGGGAGGGGAAGGAGGAGGCTACAGAACTTATGGGCACGCAGAGGTTACTTGTAATGTCACCATGCCTTTGTAAAGGGTAGAAGAGATGAATTTGACTTTAGAAATTGCAGACTAGAAGGGAATCAAAAGAAAGTAAAGGAAGCATAGGCACTGAGTTCTACATATGATCATGAAGATGGATGGAGCAGAAGTGATTGAGCCCTATTCCTCCTGAACAAGCATCTCAGTGAAATATCAGCATTCACAACATGGGATCATGGTGCTATATTAAAGCTGAATTCTACAACAAATGCAGATGCTCACTGGGGACAGGGGGAATATATCTTAAGAGTAAATACTATCTGGCTATAAAAGTTTTCTTAGTACTATGTTTTGCTTACTTCCAATACCATTCAATCCACCTCAGGAAATCTAATTCACACAACTAGTTAGCCTCTTCGGAAATTCCTGATTTATTTTCACTGCACAGCAATACTCATCAGATGAAAATCTAAAGGTTTCATTTTATAAGGGGGTGGATGGAGATGAGGGAAAGGATCCTTTTACAAATGCTGAGGATGTTTGATTTTAAAGTTCAGAGCCAGCTCCTTAGCTGGTCTAAATCAGCATAGCTTCATTGTTTATCTAGGTCTGTAACAATTGGTGTCTGATATCTGGCATGCAGTTTGGAACACAAGTGTTATTGACAAACCATAAACAGGGAGGTGATCCCTTTTAAAATGGTTATATTACTGTAAATATCTGCTGTCTTACCAGAGAGACAACAGCTGTGAAAATATTCCATGAGAACTGCTCTTTCCACTTGTTCTCTTCTTTAACATCAAGCTACTACAGATGAAATGCTTCAGTCATGGAGAGAAAAAACAAACAAATAATAAAATAAATTAAAAAAAAAACCACTTTATTTCCCAAACTCTGTAGCTGTTAATAGTTTCATTTTTTTCTGACAAACTATAAATAGCTTACTACTATTTTATAGAATCAGTATGTACTGGGTATTTCATGTTTTTACCAAAGTATGGTAGATGGAAGCTTCCCCATCCAGAGCCTCCTGGACATTTACAGCCTAAATATTTTCACAAGACCGAAGTCCAAACTTGTGTGTCCCATGACTGCTGTGCAAGAAACTGTTCTGGTAGCATAAACGTCCTCTTGTTGCTATCAAAGAGCTAAAATGCTATATCTGTGTGCTCTTGCCTTCACCTTCTGTTACATTACATATTTAAAAAAAAAAAAAGTTGTGGAAGAAAAAGAAGGGTATGTTATTGTTTTACAAAACCGATATAATTCAGTGGAAAAATTAGTGAAGAGACAAGAGCAGAAATTGGAGAAATAGACTTTGTTCAAAAGTTCTCTTTGCAGCCTGGGGAAAGCAGCTGGGAGTTTGCTTTGTATGTTGACCATTCCTGATGCTGGGCAATTATTCAAGCAAGGCATCTGCTACTAAGTGTGGATTCCGAGGAAGTGCTGTGTTTGGTTTAAGGCAAATAAGACCTTGTCTAAGATCCTATCTAGTGGCTGAGCTGTCATGAAACTGCTGAGTAACCACTAGTTACTGGGCTTAAGTAATATTCTGACTAGCAGGCTCAGCCCAGTATAAATGGTAGTATTGACTAAATACTATTTCCATACAAATCACATGAGAAGAAAGTGAATACATTCATAATCAAATATTCCCCTTTCCACTGAAGAAATTATCTGAGTCTCTGACTGCTACTAAAACTCCCAACCAGCTTAGTATGCCAGTTTTCCTAGTCTTCCTTGACTTGCTCTATCCTCTTTCAAAATCAGAGAGGTAAATGTATATATATATATTTATCTATGTTGATGACACTACTTGGGATGAATTTCTTTGCTGGTGTTGTCCTTGGTCTGGGGAAAGATGTCAGTCAGTCAGGCGAAAAATTTATTTGCAGGATATACTATGTGTAATTAAGAGCCTACATAGAGAGAATTGTCTGAAAATGCAGTATCTGTTCCCAGAAAGAAAATATCACCTGGTTCCCAGATACTTACTGGTTCCCAAGCCAGACACTAAACTCTAAAATTTAGATGCTATAACACCCATATGGTAGATGTGTGGCCCGGGATGAAGGCCAATTCCATGTGCAAAACACCTTTCTAGTTGTCCAGTTGACAGGTGCATCAGTGGTTCATCATGCTGCACAGCAGGAAGCATCTTGCATGTATGTTGAGTGTTAGGAGGTGCCTTGGGTGTTAGTTTATAAAGCGTATGAATGCAGCTTCTACCTGCTCTGACTCAGGCATTTTATACTATATTACAACTATATTCTTTCAAACTGGCGTTCTGAAATCTGGAAAAGCATTAGGCATAGCCTACCATTAGGTTTAGGTATCAACACAGTCAACACCCTTGTTACCAGGCATGATGCTTTACAGGAGGGAAATGCAGGCACTTGTATGATTCAAGCGATTCTTGAACTAGAGAGGATTTTTCTGGATTAAAGTGTTCAGTTAAGGGTTGCCAAAATTCTGCTCAAACCTCATGACAAATATTTAGCTCCTTTTATTGGATCCCACTGTTGTGTCCTTAGCTGCTAAAATCTCCAGAGGCTTGGACAGTGGTACACACAGTGCTCTTCATGAACTATTAAAGAGAAAGGGGGAAGTGGTGACCATAGCATAAGAGATGACAAATCTCCTTCCCAAGGGGGTACAGAAATGAGCCTAGAGGGGCTGGCATGCATGAATTCATCTCTGCCACTGTAAGTGTGTGCAGGGGCAGAGGAAAGACTAGAGAACTCTTACTTTAATCCCAGTTGGCTCACAAATCACTTTAATTCAACTAATAAAACCGTTAGCAACATGCAGATTTCAAACAAAGATAAACAAGACAGCAAATGATTTAATACAGAAACAAACTCAAGGAAATGTATGTGTAGTAGCCAGGGAAAGTTAGCCTTGCTATTTCCCCATTTATTCAAGAGAATGTGTTTCTGCCCAGTGCTGATCTGTCTTAACCACATCAGATATTGGTGGCAGTCTCCCTGGAAATAATAAATTTCCTTAGTTTCCTTTCCTTGTGATTTATTTTTCGCTGTTCATTCCATGTTCCCCAGTTTAACTGCATTGTGGGAAACTTGCCTAGTTCCACTTGTTTGTGCAAAAGGGAGTGGTTCCATTGCTAAAAACAGATCTGTGCTATCTTGCTTAGATTAGGGAAATCCCGTGGAAGAGAAAGGTGCTTGAATTTTTGGTCAGGTATTTGGTCTGTAGAACAGTCATGTTTTTCTGCTTTCTTAGAGTGATGTGTCATTGGTAAGTTTTAAGGGTGCTTTTGAGATAAAGGGGCAGTAACTACTTACCTAGACAGATCAGAGCGTGCTATGGCCTTCATGGTTATAGTTACAGGTACATCAGTCTAATGCAGTTCTTTTCACAGCAGACTTATGAGGCAGCACAACTGCTGCTATCCTGTAAGGATTCAGGAATGGGAACAGCTCCAAACTGGGACTTCTAGCAGAACATAATTATAATTTATTTCCCCATAAGTATAATCATTGCAATCTCAAATCCCTCTAAAGATGCCAAAGGCCTATGTATGCTCCAGCTTCTGGTATTCAATTGTCAAATTGTAGAATAATTTATGTTGGACCACTGGAGGTCATCAAGTCCAAACTCAGAGCAGGGCTATCTTCCAAGTTTGGTCAGGTTGTTCAGGGTTTGTCCAACTGTGTTTAAAAAAAAAAAAAAAAAACAAACTCCAAAGCTGGAAAGTCCACAGCATCTCTAGGTAGTGTGGTTCAGAGCTTAACCATTGTGAGAATTTTTTTTAACCTTATGTCTGATTGAAATCTCCAGCTACAAGAAGCTATTGCTTTTGCATTTGGTTTTGCTGAACTTCATGATGTAACTGACAATCTATCTCTCCCATCTATGAAAGTCCTTTGGTGAGACTACCTTACCCTCCAGCTTATTAGTCATCACCCCTTCTTCCAGCCTGCAAACTTCATGAAATTACTCTAAGTGCAATTAACCATGTCACCAATGAAGCTGGTAACCTGTATTTGTCTCAGAATCAGCTTCTTAGAAATACAACTTCTAACTGGATGTTGATGAGATTTTTGAAACCTTGACTTAGGACATGGCACTCCACCCGACTTTTAACCTTGTAGTCCATCTATCCAAACTATATATGTCCAGTTTGAGTAAAACATCTTATTTAAAAGTGTGTATAAAGCCTCCTTAAATCACAGTAAATTAACTTACCTTGTTCAGAGGCAGTCATTTCATCAGGAAAGCTATTCGTGTTGATCAAGTAAAATTTGTCCCAATTTGTTCACTGTCACCTTATTCTTGGTAGGGGGGTGGGGGTTGGGGGGGGGGGGGGGGGGTGCATGCAGGGACTGGAAGTAGCTTCCATAAGGTTCATTCCATAATTTTCTTTGGGGGATTAGATGAGGTGGTCTGTAATTTATTTGAGACTTCTTTTTTTCTTTCTGTGAAGATGGATGTAACACTCATTTTCCCAGCTCTGTTGTCTTTCTCTATCAATGAAGCACCTCTCTCTGTTCAAACTCTACTACTAGGGTAGGAGATCTGCAAAGCCTGAAGACAGATTTTACAAAGCTGTCATAGATTGACGTGACGTTTCTTCATTTCCTTTGTTGCTGGATTTACCTGTTTCTTTCAGCAATGGACCAACATTTTTCCTGGTCTTTTATTCTTTTGCTGCTGTAACTGTAGAAACTGTATATGTTGCCCTCTACATCTTGTGATGGTTTTACTCAGCTGGGTAGCTGAGCTCCACCACAACTGCTCTCTCATTCCCCCTTCTCAAAGGGAAAGGGGGAGAAAATACAAAGAAAAGGGCACAAGGGTTGAGATAAGGACAGGGGGATCACTCAACAATTATCACCATGGGCAAAACAGACTCAGCATAGGGAGATTAATAAAATTTATTACCTATTACTAACAGGCTAGTGTAGTAAGAAACAAAACCAACCAAACAAACAAAAAAAAAAAACTAAAAACACCTTTCCCCCATCCATCCTCATCCACCTCCTCTCCCCAAATGGCATAGGGGAACAGGAAATGGGAGCTCTGGTCAGTCCCTAATGCTTTGTCTCCACCACTCCTTCGCAATCAATCACACTTTGCCCCTGCTCCATGTGGGGTCCCTCTCACAGGATGCCGTCCTTCCTGAACTGAGCCTGCGGGAGCTTCCAACAGGCAGCAGCTCTCCAAGAACTGCTCCCACATGGCTCCGTACCATGGGGTTCATTTGAAAGGAGCAAACTGGTCCAGCACAGGTCCCCCAGATATGGCAGCCCCCTCCCCCCCCCCCCACCCCCTGCTCCTGCGTGGGCTCCTCTCCACGGGCTGCAGCTCTGGCCAGGGCCTGCTCCTGCGGGGGCTCTCCATGGGCCGCAGCCTCCTCCAGGCCACATCCACCTGCTCCACCGGGGGCTCCTCCACGGGCTGCAGCGTGGAGATCTGCTCCGTGTGGGACCCATGGGCTGCAGGGGGACAGCCTGCTCCACCAGGGGCCTCTCCACAGGCCGCAGGGGAACTGCTGCTGTGAGCCTGGAGCACCTCCTGCCCTCCTGCTGCACTGACCTTGGGGTCTGCAGGGCTGCTTCTCACTCCTTGCTCTCCCAGCAGTTCTTGCACAGCAGTTGTGTTTTTTGTTTTTTTTTTTTTTTTTTTTGTTTGTTTGTTTTTTTTTCTTAAATACGTTCTCACAGAGGTGTGAACATTGCTGCTCAGCTCTGGGCAGTGGCAGGTCCCTGTCGGTGCTGGCTGGATTTGGCTCTGATCTGACATGGGGAAGCTTCTAGACTCTTCTCACAGAGGCCACACCTGCAGCCCCCCACTACCAAAGCATTGTCACATAAACTGAATACACATCTCTGCCATTTCAGCTCCACCTTTGGCCTTCCTGATTTCACTGTTTCACTCCCTCATGCTTGGTCAATGGTTTTGTAATCTAGGGAGATCCAGCCTTGCTTCCAGCTCCTTCACAGATATGTTATTTTATTCTTTTTGTAGATCCTTAGCTGCTGAATATCAGGTACTGTACATCACGCAGATAGATGGTAGAAATCTGTTTTCAGACTCAGGAAGTCACTGACTAGTATCTCCTCCCAAGTGGAGATAGCACTTCCATGTGTCCTTTTTATTCCTGGCTTAGAAACTTTGGCTTGATTTTGTTCTGACACACACAAGACCCTCCCCCCCTACCTCATCCTCTCACTCCC
Organism: Anser brachyrhynchus; assembly: GCF_964034855.1. Taxonomy (NCBI): domain Eukaryota; kingdom Metazoa; phylum Chordata; class Aves; order Anseriformes; family Anatidae; genus Anser; species Anser brachyrhynchus. The sequence goes on along the minus strand of NC_137695.1, from coordinate 39,970,878 downwards.
TCTCACCTCCCCATTTTCCTTTCTTGAAAATAAACTGTGTCAGAAAAGTGTAGAGACTCTAATGAACTCATTTGGAAACACATCTATGTCAGCATATAAAGATTTTTTTTCTGTGACAGAATGCACACAAGTGAATCAGAAGTTACTCATTGAGGCAGAATATGATTTGTCTAACTGGTAGCATCGCTTTAGAAAAAGCTGCCATCACTTAATTGTGAGATTTTATTAGTATGTAAAATGACTGCTTTTAAATGTTTAGTCTGGAGTTAATTTCACAGTGGGTGCTGGAAGGTGCTTCACATATGACTGCATGTCACAACCATGCTATGAAATAAATGTACGCAATGGTGAGCAGCAAGAATCCGAGACTACAGTTAGTATGTCACTAATGTGCCCATTAAGTTTTCATGTTAAGATTTATTATGCTGTCATTACAGCACTTTTCTTTTTGATGTATCAAACCACTACTACAGTGCATATTTGTTGACATCTCATCTGTTTTAGGAAGGCAAATGATTACAAGTTACCAAGGAAACTAATAAGCAGTATGCAAGGAATGGGCTGCACAATTCGTTTTGTTAGATAGCAAGTCACTGCTGTTTTAATTTCAATTAAATTACACCTACTTCTCACGTCGATAACATAAAAACAAACCATGTACCATTTCAAGAAGAATTCAGATAGTTATATTCATTTAGTAAATGGAAGCTAACATTGTTTTGTAGCCTGTGCAGATAGAGGGATGTAATTTGTTGATGTTTTTGTGCACTTTACATATGAAGTGCTGTATTTTATGAGTTTGTAGAAAACCTTCTGTTTCACTATGTAAGTCCGCAAGACTACATGACCACAGACCTTAGCATCTGAAGGAGTTTTAAAAACTGGATAATTTAAATTTGTTTTCATATTTTCAATTGCCTGCAGTTTGATACAAAAACTTTTATTTACAGCTATTTTTTCTGTGTTGTTCTGTGGAAAGAGAAGTTTTGAGTAAAACGGATGAGGGGGGTTGAAACTGATTTAAGCTAGAGGTTTGGATAAAACAGGTCACCCATCCCGAACTACTGAGTCGGTTAAACTGATAAGCTACACAAAGTGGTGAGTGAAAATCAAATTTTTTGGAAGCAGGAGGAGGTCTTCAGGGGAGAGTGTTTTTAGAGTTCTAATAGCTGTTTTGGGGAATTGTTGGTACTTACTGTGGAATGAAAAATTAGGCATCGTCTGTCACCCTGAAGAGCATCAGGGGAGTGAACTTTGGGCAAAGGGCTATTAATTTTTAAAGCAATGTTGAAAACTCTTTATTATTATTCTTTGTCCTGTTCTGAGCCTGACGTCTTATGGATGTTTTGCTTTGAGTTGTACCACTGCCCCCACCTTTACTGTAAGGTGTTTACTTCCACTTTCTGTAAGTCTAAAACATCTGCAAGGCAGCTGGAGAATACAGCAAATGCTGCTGCTGCTCACGCACACTGAGGATGATCAGCAGACATGGCAGGCTAGGAGGGCATGCTTTGAGGCCCTGGGGAGCCAGGGGGCCAAGCAGGACATGCCTACAGCTGACAGCATGGAGAATAGGGGAAAAGGACAGGGATTTGAAGAGAGAATATTGTGGAGCATTGCTACCATGATGATTTCTGTGGTGGAAGTTTTTTCTCACTTGTTGGATTTACTCCCAGTAACAGTAGAACTGCTTTCACTATAACGTTTGCTCATTACAGTTTATGCAGAACAGACACGTGTGCTATAACTAAGACCAGACCATTCCACATTATTTTACTTGTGTATGCCATAAAAGGCCTATTCTTAACTATTCATATCAGTAAGACTGAAATGAATGCAAAGCATGAGTGTTATTTGATACCAATAAGCTTCCAAAATGCTGTGTTAACTAGATAGCATATTTAGTGCAGGCCAGGCAAAATGGTTTAAGATCCCCTTTCGCTTTAGAATCTCTGAAGATGTGAGGGGATCTGCTGTAAGCCTTTTTTAGCTTCTTTCTATTTTTGGACAGCATTTCTCCAAAAAATTTTTTGGCATCAGGGTTGGGGAATGGGTTGAGCAGTTTTATAATGAAGTCCAATAACTGCCTGTGGCAAAACTAGATCAACAGGCTGTATAAACTGTTGGTGGAAGCGATGAGTTATCCAGTTCTTGTCAGCAACTATTGCAAGTTTTTAGTGTAATAATTGCTGATAGAAATACACCATGGTAATTCAGACTACTGCTTTCAGTTAATTTTTTTTTTCCCCTATCTTTCTGGCTGTCTGCTTAAATTAACTCCTGGTGATCATACTGCAAGCAGCACAATAACAAATACATACACAAGTGCATCCCATGGTCGTGTGCCCAGACAAATAATCAAAAAATGTAGCTCAGTAAACCAAAGTAGTAATTGAAACAGAGTAACACTGAAATGTTACCTTTGGAACATGAATGTGTGGGGTGAATTATATATATACACATGAGTATATGAGAATCTGCTATGATACAGCAAGTCTCGTGCTAGAATGAGTGTGGCAATGTGCATAACTATCAGTGGATACCTGGATAAGCTGTGACTAAAGCAGATAAGAACAGATAGGTGGAAAGGAAAAGGTGAGAATGGCATGCAGAAAACTGTACTGATGCAATTCTTTCATGATTTTCTGACCTTCAGTTCTATCTGGCCAAGTCATGTGATTCAAATAATTCTTTAAGTTATCCTGTCTAGAGTCCTCTTCTGTAGGTTTGTCATGAACACGTGTTTTGCACCAGTCCTCAAAGCTGCATGGGAAATAGCAGAGGAGAAAGCTTCATGGGTACTGGTTCTAACATACTTCCCTCAGGAGTTGTAAATATGCTGAAAATTGGCTGCAGAGAAAAAATAGAAAATCCCTTTTTCAAGTGGGTATCCAATACAAAAATAATTACTTTACTGGTGTATACAACCATGAAACCTTTACTTCACTTTACCATGTTTGTGAAGGTTGAAAATTTAAATATGTGCTGGAATTGTTCATTAAATATTTCACAAGTTTGGAAAGTAGATTACAACCACATAGATTAGTGTGGTGTATTAGTTAATATAGTGTACAGATGGACTAGTAATGTAGTCCTGACCTGAAGAAAAGAACGAGACAGGTAACCTTGAGTTAGCAAAACCAAAGGAGATAAGGGATGAAAGGAATAATGAGGAAAGCAGCTGAAGAAAGATTCAAGACTGACCCATAGTAACCTTTTTCTCATTAAAAGTGATTAGCATATTAAAAAAAAAATACCCATCAAAATGGAAATGCATGGAAATGCAGGATTTGGTGTCCTCACCACCCCTCACTGTTCTGCTGTAACACATGCTCAACAGAAGATAAGTTAGGCGAGCCAGAACAACCAATTAGAAGTAGCTAGAGAGATAGTTTCACAATTTGGCCATGTGTAAATAATGGTACTCCAAGTCAGAGGTGTGCTTGCTTTGCAAAAGATCACCAAGCACCTGATTCTGCATAGAATTAATTAAAAGGCCTTTGTGTGGATTCTGACTGTGTGTGCTTATTGGTAGGCACACTGGGCAGGAGCCTAGGGATGTGAAACAGAAATGTGGCAGTACAATTCACAAACATTGCATAAATGTGAAAATCAGAAAAGTGTTATCTGCTGAGGAAAATACATCATCATCAAAGAAAAGTTGTTGCAACAAATACAATTGTTGGGTGTTTAAAGAATTAGAGATGAAGTTAAAGTAGATGAGACTGCAAACAAAAAATCATTCTGTAGGATTTTGTTTAAAAAAAAAAGATAAAAATCATCATAGTATATTCAGAATACATATGAAAAGACAAAATGGAAATACATTCTCTAAAAGTATTAAGCAAAGACAATAGTTACAGGATGACTTTAAGCCAGTCAGTCAAACTTCAGGCAAAGGAAGAGCGTAGCATTAAGTTTAGATTCAAATTAAAGAGTTCAATTATATAGTAACTCAGGCAACTATTTCTGGGTTTGTATAAGTAGAAGCCAGTCCATAATTTTCCCCTGTGGAATAAAGATGAGAATTTCAAAGGATTTCTCCTGGCTAAATGCATTTTACATAAATGCATAATGCAAAAGTATAAGCTGCAGGGAGAAACATTCCGGTTATATACAAAGTTAAATTATGTGACATTTAAAGTATAGCTCAGAATATGCATATATGGAACTGAGTGTTTATTTATTGGACTCGGATCAACAACAAATTGCTTTTGTGGCAGCTGCTTCACAGAAGTGCCTTAAGGGTCAAGGAGGTGAGGGGTACAGCCTGGTAGATATGAACTATTCTCTCTGTCAAAACCACACACCAGTCAATTAGGGAGGAAAAAAAATACAGGGGCAACTAAATGAAAATGGAAATTGTGATCAGAGGCATGAGACTCTTCAGTATGCAAGGAGGATGGGAATGGTAATCATTAGGACATTGCATTACGTTGGCTGGATTGGACAGTACATGGAGTAGAACTGGCGATCTGCTCCACATGAGTTTCTACTGTACTTCCAGAAAAGTGATAAGGGCATGCTGAGGAGAATAAATGAAATATTCATGTTTTCGTAATGAGCATCAAGGGGTCCCTTTATTTTCTGTTTGATATTATTCTGTCCAGGCTACTTGAAATTGAATCACAGGTGTGAAAGCCATGGGGAATAACACAATGGTAGGTGGTATCGCAGGCTGGCAGGAGCCTGTGAGAAATAGCAGGGAAGCTAGGGACTGGCAGGCTAGCTACCAATGGAAGACCGTGTTATTAATGTTCACTCATGCCAGTCTGGAGCATAGGATCAAAAGAGATACTAAAATTAGAAACCTAGTCTAGGGGTAGGACTGACGGGTTTTTAGCAGTTGGTGGCTATGGTGGTAGAAAATGATACAATCAGAGATGCTAAAAGATTAGGAAGAAAAGGCAGCAAAGTCAGTTTGCTTCTCATCCTTGAAGCTGAGGAAACTGCTTCTCAAGACTCACGGAAAATATAAACTTTCAGAAAAAATGAATAAATATGACATTAGACACTTAGAGTTAATCCTTTAAAAATTGCAGCTACGCTGAATTGAAAAGTCCCTGGTGGCCTCAGAGAGACAACTCTGTGTCAACAGAGCCTCAGGTGAACTACTCCGGACTCCTGAAGCAACACCATCCTGCACATGGCTTCCCATCTTTCTGGGATGGGCAAGAGCAAAGGCCCTCTAAACCAAGGAAATAAAGCCCTCCTTCTACTACTGTAGGTACAACATTGTTGCCTATAGCTGCTATTTTTGCTCTGAATGTCCAAGTGCAGAGACTTGGAAAAATGCTTGGTATACCAGAATGCAAGTGCTAAGGCTATTTATTTAGGCAAAGTAGGGGAGGATAGTCTACTCCATGACTCTGCATGAAACACGTGCACTGAGGCAGCTGTTACACTGTAATTTGCTACAGATATGGTGTACCTAAGAGTCAGAGCTGTTTTCCTGATGTTCTGCTCTGCAGTCACTAACCCATGCAGTCATACGAACTGGCTCTGTGGCTTTAGCCCTTAGAAGAAGAAGCTATGCTGACCTCCTTTTCAGCTAGATGCAACCAAACTTTAATAGTCATTCCACATATCCTGCTATTCATATCCAACAACAAACACTTGCAGAATTAAAAACTTGTATTTCGATAGCAATCCAGTCAAGCATCAACTGCAGCAAATACAAATGACTAGAACAAAATCCCTTATGAAATATTACCCTGTCATTAAATTATCATTTATTTCTTTTAAACACTGTTAGTTTTACATTGCTGTCTTATAGAATCAAGACTTCCAGCCAAATTCATTGGCATGCATTTGCGTGGCAAACTATTCTTAAATGATGAAAAACTAGAGATAAATCACAGTTTTTAATGCAGAAGGTGAACTTCGGTATGGGACCAAGCACTTGATCCACACACAGTACAAAATTAATAATCTCTCTGAGTTTTCTATATTCAGCTTCATTAATCTAGACAAGGTCTAGATACAGCAGTGGCAGAATGAATAATTTGAAATCAAATCCCTGAAAGAGAAGGAAAAGGATCAGTGCACAAGTTGGCTCTCATTCACCCTTGAAAAAAATATATTCAGTTAAAAATATACTTTGGTTTGAATTTCAATGCTTGTAAAAGGTTGAGATATACAGACTGAGACACTGACCTTTCCTTTTCTTCCTTAGGTGAAATAGAACATAAGCAATGTCCGTGCAATCACCCAGAGACATGAAAAAAAGGTGAAGCATACAAGTGTTTCAGTGATGTAAGGATAAAAGTCAGTCTTGCAATTTTCTGAAAAGAGGTCATGTTTGGGACTTTGGTCAAACCACCCTGAGAGTTTTTCTAAAAGACCCTGAATTACTCTTTTTGACAAAGTAATTAAAATATGAAAAGCAGAGGAAGTCACCCAGTACATGCTGAAATTTATAGAGAATAGAAGGCACTTTGACCCTGTCAATATGACTGAGAACTGAACAAAATCCTCCCAAAAGGACCTGCAGCAGAAAGGATAAAAGTGTTCAAAATAGCATTTAATGAGGAGCTTCCAATATAGTACAGCACTAGTCCAGTACTGAGACCTCAAGTTGCTACTGCAGTTCTGGCAGCAAGAGTAAAACCCCAGGTCATCCCTACAGCCTGCTGCTCTGCCCACAGTGATGCCTTTCTCTGTCCAAGTTAATCTTTCACCAGGGGAGCAAGGAAGGCCTCTGGCCTGTTGACTTAAGTATTTAAGTGACAGGTTTGCACCTCATTAGCCTGCAGGATCTGCCTTCCCTCTCCTGGCTAGTGCTCCAAGGGTAAGCTATTATAAAGAGCTGAGTGGTAAGAAATCATAACCCAGATGTGTTTTACCAGGTTATAGATAACAGTGTCATTACTGGGATTATGTTTGGTTATGCCAGCATGCATTATGTGTCATCTGCAAATGTTTGCTGGACCAAGCCCCTGGGCACTAAGCAGGAGAACATCCAGGTTCTGGATCGTGATTAAGCCTGTGGGGGTGAACAGCTACAAGCTGTTTGGAGAGAAATGCCTCCCATAGCCAGAAATTGAGCTGTGGCTCTGGAGACCTTCTGGAGCCAGGTCGAGATGCCTCTGCAGAAAAAACACATCTGAATCAGGACTGCTTAGGGATCGCAACACACGTTACACTGTACATGTAAGTATGTTAGCCAAACTCAGCTTCAGCACAGCTGAATAACTGATGTACATAATTGAGTAGCTTTATAATGGATCAAGGCATGTGAGCTGAATTATGACCTTCTTGGCCATAATCAGTTATGACCAGGCAGGCAGCTCCTGGTCATTCACACAGTGCCTCTAACAGCAGAGAACCCAGACCACTGGGTCGCGTGGCTGGGAAGAAACCCATGTAAGATGTTTGCAACACTGCTTAGACAGGGACTGAGAGTAAGAACCTCCACTTAAAGTGTCCCCCAAAAAAGATATGTGAGGGGACATCCTTTGCTGGGGTTGCCTCTAGCATTCCTTGTTACAGCTTCCTATAAGGCCTCTGGCTGTGCAGTTTGGATGATGGCCCCAAGCCCAGGCAGCTGAAGCCTGGGGACATGGGGGTATGGGGGCATGACGGTGTCCTGCTCATCCTTCCACTACAGCATGGCCAGACACAGCTTTGCAACTGATAAGCATAACTTGGTGTCTGTGTATGTGTGCATGTGTATGTCCTTATGTGTGTGTGTGGCATGTAGAGTGAAAAATATGCCCCCTTTTCTGCTGCTGAGTACAACTGATGCTTCAGAAAGAAACGAAATCTTAGCCAGTCTGACTGCACACAGATTACATGGCTGGAAAATTATATAGCAAATAATTGTGGCTTAGAATTCAACAAACTACTAATTAGGACAGTTCAGGACGGGTTAGACCAGGAACAGCCAACCTCAGAGCTCTTAAAAGGCCTGTGGAGGACTAGATGACCACACACACGGTTATGCAGGAGCACTGGCAGCTGCATGGACGCCATGAGCTCTGCCGGTCCCCAGTGTGGTGCGAGCATGGCTCAGCCATGCTGTGGAGCAGCCAGCAGGTGTTTGTGGATGGGGAGGAGGCAGCCTCAGTGGCAAGGTCCTTCATGGCCACCTTTTGGATCTCGTTGGGCTCAGTGCAATGAGATGCACGTGTTTCTCATTAAATTAATAACACGCAGAGGTGCCTCATTTGGTTTTCAGACTTTTCATGAGTAAGAGCTGTATAAATTTAATCAGTGACCACAATGGAATCTGATATTATTAGCTGAAGTCACTCAGTATCGGTAAACCTGATATCTCAAATGCAAATTTGATACTTCAAAAAAAAAAAATCCTGTGTATCATTAAAACATAGACAAATGAGCCAAGCTGCCTTTGATCAGAATAATTTGATCCGTCTTTGTCGTAATAGACTACTCAGAGTTGTAGAGATTTGCTGTCTTCTTGACAACCAGCAGGAGAATGTAGGTTTAGTTTTGAATCTGTCCTGACAAGGGGGTTCCTGACAAATGATTCTCTTGTGAGACTTATGACATGTAATTTGGACCATCCCTACAGCACATACACTGCACTCTGATGTACTGTATCCTGGTGAGTGGGTTTGGAGAAAAAAAACAGCTGCTGGAAGAGAAGCAGGTGTCATTCCCACAGCAGGGATAAAAGGTGATTAAAAGAGAAATCTGACCGATGAGGTATAACAGCTTACATACTTTCATTACAGAAAAAGGACAGGAGAATTCTGCTTAAATCAGTCACATGGAAGTACTGTGCCCCAAAAGAGAAAAAGCTCTTTAAGCTACAGCTTAGGTTGAAAGTGTTCAGTATGAAGCAAGAAAGACTTTTTATGGGGTTTGAAACAAATCTTGATTACTGAATAAAGTATGACAATCACTTAATTGGGAGAGGGATGCTCTGAGGATCTAAATGTGGCCCTGAGTAGTGTTGATTATGATGCCTGGGCGTTGCTATGCAGTATACTGGAGGAATTAGACTGATTGTCTAACTTGGAGTGTTAGAGAAGTATATGTTTCAGAAGCTCTGGTTTGTATCAGTTAGTCCCAGTCTGTGCTTTATTCAAAGTTAGAAGTCAGATAAAACCCAGACACTGAAGCAGACCTCTGTCAGATGGTCTGAGTGATTCTGAATAACACAGGAGCTGCCAAAGGAGTGTATACAAATCTTCTTTTTCATCTGCAGATCACTCCCTCAATAATGCCACTATCACAGGAATCCTTTCCTCAGGATTCTCCCCTAAACTAAAAAGCTTAACAGTTGATCTCTCCTAGAAAGTTACAAAAGTAAGTAAAACAACAAGGGGAGGAGAAAGGGATTTATTTATTTATCTCATATGTTCCAAGTAGTTCCCAGTGTGGCTTGAATAAGTTTTGTACAACAGGAAGGCCTTTCACATATTATATATGCATTAAAGTGATGAACTGTGATAATCCAGGGCAGGCTGTGGTGCCTTACTTCCAAAAACATTAAACACAAGGTGAGATGTCCTGAAAACAACCTAACTTATACACCAGCAGTGGTAAACACACATCAGGGACTAAACTAGTCATATCACACATGCCTTTTCCTTCTTTCTGAATACACTCTACCTGTTTGCACGTGCTTTCTACAGAGTCCTGCCCAAGGGCTTTGTTCTGGGCTTTACATATCAATTGCTGTATTGATACACTTAAGCTACAAGCAAATGGCTTCAAGACTTGTGTAAAAAATAAAATAATAATAATAATAAATCCTAGCAAGCCTGCACATCCTCTAACTGTGCTCATCAAGTGTTCTTTAGGCATATTAATAGGAGCTGCTGGCCTTTGAATATTTTGGTCTAAAATACAGTTTATCATCTATTTGTTTTCTGGTGAACTTTTCAAGCAAGCTAAAACTCAGTCATTTCTCTGTTCATTCAAAAAAAAAAAAAGTCATTAAAAAAATACTTGGCCAAAGATATAACAGGCCTGACCCTACAGATGTTCCTCTAATATTTTTTTCCTTTTACATTTCCTGCTGTTTCGTAAGTGGAAATTAAGCATAAACATTTTAAAAATAATGCTCCATGGTGTTTTCTTTTTGTATAATGCCAGATGTTTGGATGTTTGAAATCTAAGTTTTTTTTGGTGGTGGTGGTTGCTTGCTTGCTTATTTCTGGGATCAGTTGGTGTGTAGTTACCTATTAGAACAATTGTAGAAAAGGTAGGGAGCTGAGCAGTGAGCGCAAACTGGAGCCAGAAACTGAGGAGAACATAGGGCAGGGACTTGCCAAGTTTTCTGCTTCCCCACTGGGAAAAGCTGTACTTCCCAGGACTCTGGCATCCAGAAGGGAGTTTTTTGGCTCTTTAGAGCATATATAAAGGTGAATAATAGGGTGCTTATTTCTCCTTCCATTTCTTCTTCCTCCTTCCTCTTCTTCTTTCTTCTTCCTCCATCTAAACTGCAAATGAAATCAGATTGCACCTTTCTCTGAAACTGCAATACTGTATTAAAAGGGAAGAAAATGTTTGTAGAATTTAACGGAAACTTGTGCTAAATAAAACTGCAATGACTGTAAAGCCACAACCCAACAAAACAAAACTCCAGCTGCATCCTGCAGCTCTGAGCATCTTTTACCATATACATGTATATATATTTAAAAAAAAAAAAGGGGGGGGGGGGGGGCATGTTAAGAACCCCTGAGCTCTATGGTATTGTCTCATGCATTACTTGGTTTACTTTTAACTCCAGATAAGTACCAGAGTAATTGAAAATTCATTCCTTTCCAAAATTTCATTTCTTTGCAAGCATTTGGTATCTCCTCTCAGATAAACAGATCTCTTAAGTTGATAATAGGGGAAAAGTTATCCTGCTTCACTTTCCTTTTGCATTTCACTGAACTCCATTAATAACAAATGTCAAACACTACTCATATTGGTTGCATTTGAGAGAAGAATTCAAGGAAAGCTGGTGAAAAATTGTTCATCTGATCAGATGTTTGAGAATCCCTGAAGATTGAATTATGAAGAGTTGTAGTGAAATCTGTCATCTGAGTGAGCGATAATGGAAAATCATCCATCCCTTTGAGCATGTCATGGGAAGGACCTTGGGGAGCATTGTAGAGCAAAACATAATTGATAGTCTAATCCATGTTGTTTGTTTGTTTGTTTGTTTTTCTGATGGATTCTTGTGGAATCTTTTTCATGGAAATTGACTTTGGTGTGCACGTGTCATATGCACACACTGAATCATGTTCACAGAAATTAATCTGAATTATATATTTGAATTTATATAATGGGAAATCTGAGTTCATGCTGTTCTTCTCATATTGAGCTGAGCTGATGAGAGCAGTGTTTTTGAATATTTTGTTAAGAGGCCTGTTAGTTTTACTTATCTTGTATAGAACTTCAGTTCTGTGAAGCTTAAACAAGGGCATTGCAACTGTCGGTTAATCTCCCTGCTCCCAGATATACATAACTGGATTAATGGTGTTTTAAGAAGGACCTGAAGAACCTTATAGTGCTAACTAAAATATAGGAAAAATATGCTCCTTTGATGTCAGGAAGTTCTATGTGTCACCATAAGATTTGGAAGAGAGGAAATACATGGTGTAGAAGTCTGGAGAGCAAAAAAGCTGACTCTTCAGAATAGGTCCATGGTGAAAAGGGGCAAAAACAGTGATTACAAAGAGAGCGTGTCCTGGGGATGAAGTCCAGAAGAAATTATTGTGTATTAAATAAATAAATAAATAAATAAATTTACATCATTTGGCTTTTTTTTTTTGGGGGGGGGGGGCAGCGAGAGGGGGGAACACAAAGTTGTGTCCTACTATGCAGCAGACAGATTACATGGGACATGTGACAGCTTGTGGTACACGAGCTATTTTCACATGGACTTTATTCTCACAGATGCTCACCGACAAAAGGATGAAAGAGGTAGTATCCCTGAAGGAATCTTTGTTAATGTCTCATCTCACAAATCATTACAAAGCAAAGCTGGCTGGATGGAAAAAGCCAGTGGATTATTTCAGTAAAAGCTGACAGAATATTAATAGCTTTCTCAGGGAGGAATCATGTGATAAAGTAGACTGTCACTGGTGACTGGAATTTGGGAACTGCAGGTATATTAGTAGGGAAACTTAGGCAAACCAGAAAGTCATTAAGAAAAATTAAGAAAATTACACTGACGGTGGATTTTATTAACTACATTTAGTGAAGATGTTAAAAATGGAAGTGAAGGAAGCAGTAACAGCGATATCAGCAAATCTTTTGACCCACCCACAGAGCACAGAGAAGAGAAAAACAGATTAAAAGCAGTGCTGGCATAATGGCCGGATGATGAAACAGATGTTCTCACAAGTAAAAGCAGCGGTTTTTTTCAGTGTTTGGAAGACTGAAACCCAGGGAAAAGATTTGCAATGCATCCCTATGTTGATTTTAGGCAGGGGTAGTAGAAATAGCACCTTCAAATTTGTTGATATGCTGGATATTTTGTATTCATACTCAGATGATTGATTCACCTGCTACAGAGGTGAGAACTAATAGAATTCTTCTTACTTCTAATGTCGCTCTTTCATTCAGCTTGAAAAAATCTTTTTTTGATAACAGTTTACCAAGTTTATATTGGCCTTTTGAGGATCTCTGTAAACTACAAAAGATAGAGTTCTGCAGAGATCATGAGCTTTCTTCATGATTAAGATCTAGTCACAGTAGATTTAGGGGACAGAGATTCAATTTAGATATGTGGTTGATAAATTTTTATACCTTAATCTATATTGAATTAGAATTTTAAATGACACATTAGATTCTCTAGCATTTTGAAGGCAATATAATAATACTGATGTTGTGAATAGCCAGCTTGTTACCAAAAGCAAATAATGATTATTACAGATATCTATTATTAGTGGGTAGTAAATGCCGAGGAGAAAAAATCTTCCTCTCTTTATGTGAAAGTGGCTGTATAATATAAATATAAAAAAAAATAAAAATAAAAAAGTGTTTTTCTGCAGACCTTAGGCAAGGAACACTCACCTTGAACTGATGAGAAATAATATAGGCTTGAGTCCAAAGTGACCCCATTCATACTTTCAGCGAATTTTAGACATGAAAAGAGATCATTCGCGCAATCAGAACTCAGAATCTGTAAGGGCAAAAAAAGCTATTACCACCTCAGATTGAGTTAGGTTTGGACCTGCCTTCTGTCTGAATGCTGGCCATATGCTTCATGGGCTTGGGCCCTCTCCCCCAAACTAGATATTGTAGAAAAGGTTTCATGTTATTTAAGGATAGATTTTACTGTTGTTCCTTAATTCTAACCTTCATCAGTGAGCCCCATAATCCACCTCTATTCCTAAAATATCAATTATTTACGGATATTTTGTCTCCGGATATCATCTTTAAAGTCTAGCATAAAAAGGTATTTTTAAAAGCTATGAGACTTGAACAAATTTAGCCCCAAACCAAGGGAAAATGAAATCTTCTTTAGTAAAATCTTCATAAACATACTTAAAACAGTCACTGCTGCTATAAATATATTGTCTAAGGACCAGCTGGAGAAACCTGTAGGTACAAACAGTAAAAAGGAACCAGAGAATCAGTGTTTTCTTGCTGTAATAGGTGGTGTTCTCAGACTATTAATTGCTAGGTTTAGCATTCACCAATACTTGTGTAAATGTTGTAAGGAGAGACATTTTTAAGGACTGAAAGGTGAAATTTTCTGAAGTGTGTACAGGTGGTTCCTCCTGCAGTTTAGGAGAAGCCTAGGAGTAGCTCAAAGCTGTTAGTGTGGAAACTTGGTAAGCAAACAAGGCAGACCTGTGGGGGAATAGAAGCACAGGTTGATCTTTGATAGTGAAAGGTTCAGGTTGGAAATTAGGAGAAATTTCTTCTCAGAAAGAGTAGTCAGGCATTGTAATTGGTTGCCCAGGGAGATGGTGGAGTCACTGTCCCTGATGGTGTTTAAGGAAAGGTTGGTTGTACTTAGCGATATGGTTTAGTGGATTATATTGGTGGTAGGGGGACTGTTGGACCAGATGATCTTGAAGATCTTTTCCAACCTTAATGATTCTATGGGATACAATAAGCATGAGGACTGGTGGAATGGAGGAGAGGCTTGAAGAAAAACTCAAAGGGAGTAAGTCATAATAAAATCTCAGAGTTTGTGCACATCCAAAATTACCTCATGTCATTCATCCAAAATATATGTGGAGCATGCATTTAGACTTTGGATGTCATGGATCCTACAGTACTGGCATAGCTAGTGAGATTCTTCCAAGTAAAAATATCCTCTGTGATCAGAAGGACAGAGGGCCAGTTTGAAGGCCTGTGAGAGAAGGAAAATGATCTTTGACACACTGTTTTGAACAGGTATGGGCAGGGTGAGATTTAAGAGAAACATGTTTCTAATATGAGATAAGATCCTAGATATAGAAAGAGAGATCAAAAGACCCAGTGTCTTGGAGATGTATGGAAGAAAGATACCTTTCTGGATGTAAAGACGTAGGAAAAGATCTGAATTGAAGATGATATTCAGGCTGTAAGCCTGAAGGAATGAGGAGGAAGGTGAAGTCATTGGCACCAAACAGTTGGGGAAAAAAAATTAATAATAAGGGGGGGGGGGGGGGGGGTGGAAGAGAAGAGACAGAAAAAGAAAAACTGGGTATATAGCTGGTGAGAAAAAGTGTATAAAGAAAGATCTCATGAAAACTTGACAACTCATTGTCCCACAAGGACCAGGCTTTGGAGAACTCTCTCTAGAACCCAGCCAGGGCTTCAACACTTCCTAGCAAGCTCTAAGCAATAAATGTTTCTGTTTTCTGTTACTTTGCCCTCCTAATTTCAGTATGGTTGGCCTCTGAACAAGACACTGTTCATGATGTGCATTATTTGGATTTGGAAATATTTTATCTATCTGTCCCATTGTATTTTTTTTTCAGACATGTTTAAAGTATATTTTGTAGCACAGGAAGCAAGAAATTATGAACAAAGGAACATACTATTCCAGTTGTGCGGGAGGAGGTAAGAATAGGCAGGCGATTAGGTAAATATAAATGTTTATAAAACACTCTTCAGCAATACTAGATGGCAGGACTTCTTTGAAGTCTGTGGAAACCCTGGGAATAGGAAAGCAAGACCAAATATAAAGTTCAGCTTTAAATATTTCCACTGATTTATTTTCAGTCATCATCTTTTTTTTTCTTCTTCTTTTTTTTTTTTCCTTAGTACCTTTTACTGCTTTTAATTAAGACCTCAAGGGAAGGAAGCATATTATAATTTATGGTAATGACTTTCAGTCCCTCGCTTCGTTTCCTCTCTTCTGGTGTCACAGTATCAAGAGTTATTTTACTGGGTTAAGAAGAACAGGAAAAGACCTACTAAAATTGCTGTGCCAGGTAGAAACAACAACAACAACAACAAAAAGAAACAAAATTTTTTACAGGTTGTGAAATGTCTGATGAGATAGTCAGTGGTTTCCCTATGCCTTAAGACCTTTTTAAGGTCAATGTCTATTAGAGGAACCAGAACTCTTCAAATAATCTGAAAGTGAAAGTTATGATTGGAAAACAAGGTGGAATGCCCTGCAATGTGACCCGTAGTCCTGCACTGCCACAGAGCTAGATGTGGGGGAGACAGCATGTGTCTAGATCCTACTAGATGTGTAGTGAATGTTTAGGGCACAGATGCGCACACAGACTGTGAGAACTTCTGAGTCCAATGGGAATCCTTCCAGCTGGAAAACCTCAGGGATCATGGCCTTGTTCTTGAATATTGGAGACACGGGTTCAAGGCAAGTGCAGAGGTTAGGATTGTTCCCTTGTCATAAAATGGAGATAAATGATTATGACATAAATGTCATAAAATGTCATCAATGAGGAGATCTCAGGATCTCTTTTTTAAATGAGAAATGTTGTTGAGTCTTTTCTAACAAAGGTATTGTCCAAATAGATTCAATTCAAGGGGCAAAAGGGCAGTTGGAATTGATGGAATGTTGTTTGTGAGTAGGAATGAAAACTTTATTACTTGAAAAAAGCTTTTATTTCCCTTAATACTTGTGGAGTTAAGGGTACATTTATGTAGATTTTTTTTTCTTCTTCTCACTACTGTAATGAAATTAATTATTTTAATTTCTTATGCTCTGTATTCAATAGTGGTTTTCAAACTGCAGCTCATAAACCTGGAGTGTCCATTGACTACTTCTGAGTGTGCTGTGAAAGTTAAATGAAGTACAACAGAACAATTCTTAGAATTATAGTAATTTTCTATATACTATATAAATTCTACCCCTCCTAGAATTATTTTGAGTCTGTTCATTAAAGAAATAAAAATAAAAATTAAAAGTAAAAAATGTTGAAAATTTCATCTCTCTAGTGAAAAACAAGTAAATGTCAGTTTGTGTTTGTTAGCTTTTAATTTTTCTTGCTTTACAACTTGAGCAACATACAAGAAGAGAATAATTTGTTGCTAGACAGTCAGGTACCATAATACTTCAAGGTTAAAACTTTCCAACATATAAAACAATAATCTGCATACTGTTACAGGCATTACAAACTGATGCTGCAGTCTTAGGACAAAAGCTATATCAAGAATGAGAAAAAGGATTATGCTGATTTTTCCTTTATGTAGTAAATATTAGGATTTTTTTTTTGTGGATATAGTTTTTATATTATTTTACCTCTCCTCTGACACTCTCTTAAAAACCATTTTGAGCTTTCTACACATCAAACAAGTATGTCAATAATAGAATGCCATGATTTTCATGGTGAAATAAAAAATAAATTTTGTGTTAACACTCAGAATTTTAGTTAGGATTCAGTTCTGGAAATAAACTCAAGGCATGTGCAAACAGTTACAAAGGTAAAGATTTTATCTACTAAAATATTCATTGCAGGAACTTACTTCTTTCATGTTACATTTAGGCCTGAGTTCATGGTCAGTATTATAAATACAATTTTAAAAGTCTTTGTTTGTGACTTCAAATATGTTTAATTCAGTTCTCTAATATGGCCAAGTCAGGAGATTATTCACTCTGATGATTAAGAGGAAATGTGTTTCTACATTTTTAATCCTGTATTTATCAAATTTTTAACAGTTTCCTCTGCCCAGTGCCACTTACGAAGATGTAGTCTTGCTCTGATTTGTGCCTTTTGTTATGGTGCTTTTTGTTCTCATATTCCAGAGCCATAAATTTCATTTTAATATTTAATTTAAAAACCTGCTAAGTCAACTGATTAGTAAGTAGATATGTTTGTACTAGTAAAAGTATTGAATATGCTATACAACTGATCTCCTATAATTATGTCTTCTCCTTTTATCAAACCTAAGGAGTGAAGTTGAGTTACTTACTTCATATCTGGCTATGGTGGATGAAAATTACATAGCTACAAGCCAGTTCAGATAAAACATATTATGGTTTCTTCTTCCAAAAAAAAACTATATATATATATTTATATATATATTTATATATATTATTTTTTGTGTGTGAAGAAGAAACCATAATAAACAGTGGTATGTACCTGATGTGTTACCTTGTGTTCACCACTGTTCACAAAATAGAGCCAAATCTGAATCTTTGCCTGGTTTTAAATAAATACATGTGAACATTTGTAATATCACACAAGGCTATTTTTATAAATATTTAGTATACATCTCTCTCTTGCAACTTGCTTTGCTTCTAGCTATTGACTCCATGACCTTTGTGACTTGCACTTCTGTCATTTTCAGGCAGTAGTACTTGAGCACTCTGTAGGGAACAAAACATGAAAGCCAGGGTCTGCAGAGGCATTTCCTGTCCTCTTGCAATGTGCCCCAGTTCTGTGGCATGCACTGCTAGCTGTACTACTTGCCGAGGAAGTCTAAGGTTTGATGTTTGCTCTGTGAAGCCCTACATGTCCTTAGCAGTTGCAATCAGCCCTCTGGGAAGAACAGAGTGCCCAGTGAGAACATAACTTCATTTTATTTTATTTTATTTATTTTATTTTATTTTATTTTATTTTATTTTATTTTATTTTATTTTATTTTATTTTATTTTATTTTATTTTATTTTATTTTATTTTATTTTATCTTATTTTATCTTATTTTATTTTTTACAGAATTTGTCTGGCAGTTTCTGACAGAGCTATTTAGTTGACTTGATGGTCTATGGTTAATGTGGGTCTCACAAAATCTTCATGAGGTGCTGGGCAGGTGCTTATTGAAAATGTGCTTGAAACTGTGCAAATTGAATTTCCATAAATATTACCAGGGCACGATCAAAGCTACATTGGCTGAAATAATTTGAGTTAGTTTAAGAGTAGAAGGTAAAATCTTTCTGGACTGGATGCTTAGAAGCAGAGGGATTTGCTAATTAGATTTAATTGTGTCAGCATGTGGTGCCTGATAAAATTCAAATCAAATACTTTATTGGCATGATAAGCTACATAAAGCAGTGCCAAACTTAAATAAATAAATAAATAAATAAATAATAATTAAAAAAAAAAGAAAGAAAGAAACAGATCCTCAGACACTCTACTTCTAGCTAGAGGTACTGCCTGCCCAGTGTTAGTCTACCTTTTGGGTAGGGACTTTTTTCTCTGTCTCCATTTATCTCTATTGTTACATCCTCATTTCACTCCAAGTAGCTTCACAGCAGACTGCTACTGCTCCTTTGTGTGCCTGTCTCAAAGAGGATGACTGTTCCTGCAAGGAACAATGTTCCTGGCTCTACGTGGTTGGAATCAGATAAAGGAAAGATCCTGGGGCTGGCAAGAGATGGTGACAGGAGAAATGTGCCTGAAGCAGGCATGCATTTGAGCTGAAGAGCAATTTATTTTATTATTTTTTTTTGGTGGTTAAAAAAATAGGTTGATCATTTAAATTGCCTCAGGCAGAGAAAATAGTTTTCATTAGAGAGGAAGCATAGAGGCTGGTGACAAGAAGATGACAGCATGGAGTGATAAAGTGAACTCTTGATGCAAAGGAAGGTATTGTGCATAATGGGTACCCCTTCCAAAATATCGGCATTGCAGGTGATTGCTGTAACATTGCTGGAGATCAGCCTGTTGCAGAAAGATGAAGTAATGTGAGGAGTCCAATCAAATTACGTGCCTGACAAAGAATATGAGTGTAGTGCTCATGACTATTCTAGTGTATTACCAAAGCAGGTGCTAAACTGTTTATGCCTGAGAAGGACAATGAATCCTCTGTTTCCCTGACATGATTTCCTGCCTAGGAAATGATGCTGGCCTCTGTGCTGTAACACACACCTATTAATTACGAGCATCTTCTTCACATAAGCTCTGTCTGTAAGTAGTCCTGAGCCAGGATACTGGGGAGCTGGGATGTACCTCTGACTGTGCTGTAAACGTAGAGCTTGGCTTTGGGCACTTCACTAGCCTGCACTTCTTCCTTCATCAGCCTCTTCTGAAAATACCCCAGGGCACAGGTGATCCTCTCTTGTTTCTAGGGAGTTTGGCACAAAGTGCGTGGACATGGCTGGGGCTTTGAAGCTCTACTATACTCAGCATATGTTATGTTATTATTTTTTGCTGGGTTTTGGTTAAGAAGTCATGGGATTTGGGACTAAGGCATATGTTTGATGTGCTTTTCTCATCCCTCTAATGACAGAATCAAGAGTTAAGTATACGCCTGTCAGAGTACATCTAGGAGAAGAGAAAGGTGCAAAAGAGACCTGGAGTTGGATGGGTCTCACATTCTGAGATCCTGTGACTTTGCCAGATATTTTGTGTTGTGGTGGCTGTATGTGTGTGTGTCCTTGTCTACCAGGGATGGGCAGCTAGGCAAAACGTTTTAGCTTCAAGCCTCTTCCAGCATGGTAACGCAGTTGTGCATCTAAGCCATTTGCTGTTTTTCAATTATAGCTTCTTTTTTTTTTTTTCTCTCCTCTTTTAGAAGAAAACAAAACAAAATATCCCAGGATTTCCTGCTGGCGTGCATATTCTATAAATGAACCACCCTTTCCACTGGCCTGCTTGGTACTGGAATTACTCTCAGCAAAAATATTTAGTATTTGTGTTGGCAAGCTGTGTTAAGGAGAGATGAGAAAAGGATCATCAAGATAAGAAAAGAGGGCAAATCTGAGAAGATAAGGAGAATATGCTGTGAGGGACAAAATGAGAAGTGAGACTGCTGATAGAAAGATCTGGAAAAAAAAATCCTTGTTAGGAAAGAGGATGAGGAAATAGAGATCTTAGAGAAAGGAGACTACTGAGAGTGAGAGAGGCTGAGAGGCTGAAGTACTTGGTAGAGAAAGGAGACAAAGGCTAAAGAATGGAAAACAAAATTGCCCATGTGTTGTGGTATGGATAAAAATGATTTTCACACTGATTTTCCAATAGCAGAAGATAGGAATTTGAAAAGCACAATGCAGGTTATTATCAGCAGAAGGGACTCCCATTCCAAGGTCTGATGCTTGTAACAGATTGCCTATAATTTTCAGAAGAGCATAAGGGATCGCTCTAGTCTCCTGTACTAATAATTATGTAGTTATGGCACAAAACATTTCTGGGCTTCTTTGCAAAACCTGCACTCTATATTGCTGTAGCTAGATAGCTATTAATGCCTGAGCTGGCTAATGGAAAGCTGCCTTACTACTGTGAGAGCAAGGTAGACACAGCCTTTCATGGAATTTATGATATGTCCACTTTATTTTTATTTTTTTTTTTAAGAAAATGAATGTAAACTTCTAAATAATTTAAGTGCTTTGAAAAACCTACTCTTTATCTCAGTGCTCTGAAACTATTAGTAGGAAGATGCTTATGAGGTTATATTGGGTAAAGCCTTTGGCACTGTTCACTACAGCAGTAAAAATTCAATGAGGAAGTGTTGAAATTGTGTCAGAGGAAATTGTTCCAGCAGGGAACTTGAGGCTATAAAAATAAATATATATTGCTGCCTTGTGAAACGTTAATAGACAATTTGAAAAAAAGACCTTGGGCCTTGTAGTCCAGATGTTAATATATATATACGTAAATAAATTGTGAATATCATTTGAAGTTTTCCTTGTGAAACACTCAAGGTTGGGGCAAAAAAGTTGGGATCCATTCAGTCTCACTAAGTTTAAAATGACTGGATTCAGTCTCTTTGTAGAGGGACAGAGTTCAATTTTGAAGCCCCTTGTTTCAGTTTAATAGAAATATAAAGACATTAAAACATGGAAGGGAGACCACATGAAAGTCTTACACTTAGCATCACTCAAAAGCAGTGCTAAAAGGAGCTCATGCAATTATTCTACATTACAACTTACATATCATATATATTATTTTTAAATGTATGTGATAAAACAGAGGACTCTCTATAGAGTCCGGTGGTAAATTCACTCAAACCCATTTTCCAGACCTTGAAAAAACGAGTCGTTTTTACACAACAGAGAGTTGTTCCAGGAACCAGTTATCATTTTTTTTTTCTCAGTGTGTCACAAGTGTACTGCAAAATCAGAAAAGGTGAAGCATAGTTTAATACAAATGTTTCCTTTCACTTGCTTCATTTTGATCGTAATTGTGTAGACCTGCAGCTCTCTTTGGGTGAAATTTCTCTCTCTGCAGAGCAGAAACACTTAAGTTACAATTAAAACACGATTTTCAATGCTCAAGTGGGACTTCCATGGTGCAGGGACCCTGCGTTGCAGTAATTTTCATGTTATTGCTTTTTCAGTACTTTCTGTCTGCAGTAGGTTGTACTATGTTCTCAGCAAGTATTTGCGTGTGGAACATGGCTTAAGGCAGCATACAATTTTCAAAGAAGACAGAGGTATGAGAAAAGGATACTGAGATTTTCATGTGATTGTTGTGACTGTTCAAACTTGCTATCTAGTTCACTGACAAGGCATTGCACAAACACATTCTACTAATGAGAAACACATTTTTATTTACTTTTTTTTTTTTTTTCAGTCTGACCTTCTTCCAAGTAAGAGCAAGGGCAGTGTAGTGAGTTTTTACGCATCAAAAGGGTTAATCTGGAATTGCTTCTTCTGGATAATCTTCTGTGTTGCCTGCTGTTTTCTTTAAATACTTCCAGCTGCCTAACTACAGTAATAGCTATCCTAATTTTCAGCCAATGGCCAAGACAACATGAAACTTCACTCCAGGCCAGTTTGATTCTTAGTTTTGCATTTGACTTCAGTGGAAGCAAAAGCATACATTTAAAATTCTAGTAGAACACATAGCTTTCTGATAAACGAAAGTAATATTAATTTATAATCCCTATTGCATATTTTCTGTTTTTCTGGTAAGTCCCACCTGCGAACATACCCTTTCTTACAAATCATTTTGGTTTTCACATGTATGACAAGAAAGAAAGGGAAAAAGTCTTTTGAAATGATATGATTTGGTGTGAGACATCACATCACAGTTGCTGACAAGCTAAACATCACATATCTGGTTCAGGGAGTGCATCCATGTTGAAATTAAGTTTATATTCTTAGTCAGTATGGGAGAGGATGAAAAGGAAACCACCTCACTCTTTCTTAGTGAGGGTGATATAATGGATATACCAGAATCAATTGCACTGAGAGTAATGGAGTGAGGCTGCCCACATCATTACTCTGCAGATGTTCCTTTTGCCTGCTCCTCCTGCTGCTCACAGGATCTGATTTTGGTGGTTCATTCCTTCTGTCACTTCTCTGGAAAGATGACTTTGTAAAAATACAATTTCTCTCCAGGCATGCTATAGCAAAGTTTCCCTTCAGGGTTTTGGAGGGTACCAGTGAAAAACAGCAGCTCAAAAATAAATAAATAAATAAATCTAAAACTTTTTCATTTCTTGGGGGCTAAAATTATGCTGACAGCAGTGTTCAATGGCCTAGGAACTAGGTGTCCCAAGCTCTTCTCCTATCTTTAACAAGGCTCTTCTGCTTTTTTTTTTTCTTTTTTCTTTTATTTTTTTTCTACTTTTTGGCTGCTGTGCTTATTTGAAGTCCAAATAAAGTGCACTAAGTGTTTGTGCAGTGCATGGTGTGTACAGTGCAAAGAGGCCATCAATTCATCTGGTGCTTGGAAGCCCTAAGGTTGAAGGATGATATTGTGATGACCTGCATGGGCAGAATTCTGCATCTCATCATGCTACACCTAGTTTAATAGCGATGGATTTCAGCAAAAAGTATATATTCATTCTTTCATTGCTTACAGTCTTAGGTGCAAAATGAGATGAAGGAAATGACTAGCATAAGTGATAAAGTTACAGGCCTAGCTTCCCAAGAACCTACATACAGTGGTATGGCTCTCTCCAGAACACATCATCTGCCTTTACACTGGCCTATTCAGGCTGCAAAGTGTTCCCCTGAGATGCTGTTCCATGTGGAGTTAGGACTGTGGAAAGTCCGCAAGTACTGTCTGCCTTGGCACACACTATGAGTTTTATGGCACAGGTAAGGGTTTGTAACTGTGCCTACATCCTGATAGTCCATAGTCTGAATGTTGACTATATTTGTACTGTTAAGTGCCCTGGGGACAGCAGCCCAATTTTGGTGCCTTATCATAAGTGGAGAGAGAGAACGTGTCTATTAGAAAACTCCAGAAGAGGCACAAAGAAGTATTTGGGACAAATGAATGTCAAAGGCCATCTCCCGCTAGTGCAATGCAGCCAGTGTGGGTATTCCAAAGTGGCTAGTTTATCTCAAAATACCCACACTGGTTGCATGGGAATTATTCAATTATTCAATTAATTACTTTTTGGCGTTTTTTCCTTTCACTGAAGTATTGATCTTTAACTAATTACCTATTACTAAAGGTGACTGTAAATCCAAAATTATGTATTTGGTAAAGTGACTTAAACATGGTCAGGGAGTCATGCTTTAAAATTGAGGCTCAATTAGAAACAGAACAAGATGTTACAGGTGTAAAAATTTTAATGCATGGTTACTGTCAGAAGCCTTTAAAGATGTAAATAAAGATAATTCAATTATTTTAAGTTCTAATAGTCACTCAAGGAAAAATATATCTTTTACCAGGCAGAAGTATTTAGGTTCCAAAGAGGCTGATAGTTAAATTGTCTTTTTTGGTTTCTGTTACTTTTAGTGTGTGGATTCAACACTATGTATTTTAAATTGTTAATTAATACAGATGGGTGAGAAAGAGAGGATGGCCTCTTCCTGTGTACATAGCTCTGTCATAGGCCTTATATGCTTTTAGTTTCTATTTAATTCTCTCACAAAATACGTGATGCAGTCCAAGAAGTCAGAAACAACCAGGAGCAGCCCAGCAGGACACCATTAAAGACCCAAAAAGTCTTCTCACAGGACAAACAAAAAACAACTAAAATAAATAATTAGTCATATGGAACTTTGTATTATAAATCTTTATATGCCATAGTCAGCCAGTGATCATCTATGGTAAGAAATGACAAAATGGAAGCCTTTATATTTCTGTAGTTCTTCAACAGTTAAGAAGTGGTGAAGAACAAATTCATTGCATACAGGACATCATGTACCTAGGCTGATTAACTCTCTGTATTTGTTCTGGCTTCATGAGGGAAGATGAAAATACTAATAGTCCTAAAAATACTAGCATGTAATGTTCTAGTTTTCTCAGTGCTTAGTCCAAGGAGGCTGGGTACAACAGGTCTAGACCGTGGAAAACCTTGAGCATAATTTTGTCTTCCTCCTCTTTTACCACAGCTCTCACCCACTAGAGCTGTACATTTAAAGTATGTGAGATATTGGATTCTGACTGCAGTGTTGTGAGTAGATGATATGGAAGGTCACTATGTACAGTTTCAGCTGGAGATCACCTCAAGTTATGTCGCTAACCCTGGGGATCTGAGACAGAATCATTCCTGGAGTCAGATATTTTTAGCACCATTGTTATAGATGTAGGATCCAAAATCTTGGCTGTGTGTGATTTAGATTTCAAGATAAAGACTGACAGTGAATTTAAATTGCCTATAAGGAAAGAAGTTTCTGTGTTCGTAAGACTGTCTTCTTTCTATCACCCTGCACTGAGAGGCCGGTATTCTATTCACAGGCTATGGGTAGGCTCAGATTCTATTCTATTCTATTCTATTCTATTCTATTCTATTCTATTCTATTCTATTCTATTCTATTCTATTCTATTCTATTCTATTCTATTCTATTCTATTCTATTCTATTCTATTCTATTCTATTCTATTCTATTCTATTCTATTCTATTCTATTCTATTCTATTCTATTCTAAAGCAAGAACAATCCATATTAAAGAAGTCAGTAAAGCCTTTCTATGTTTTTGTTAGCAGCATGTTTTGGAGCTTTCTGGCTTCTGTGCAATCAATCACTGAAGCAACACAAACTCTTTAGTCTGCTTCTGGACCTTTCCTTGAACTACCTATAAGGGGGGCTTTGGGAGTAGAAGGAGAGCAATTCTTAACAAGAACAAAAAATGGAGCAATAAGGAAAGCTAAGCCACCTTCTTTGTTGGATATCTTTTGTGAAACAAGACAAAAGAAAGAGAGAGAAAAAGATATCGAGCAATCTGGACTGGGAGAGTGAATAGTCTGACATACTTCACATTTTCAATTCATTCTGGTGGAAAGAGGTTCTTTGCTGCTACCATTTTTTGTGATTTATAAAATACACATTTGCTCTTTGACATCAGTTTGGGATGCTCACATGTTCACCACTTTTGGCAAAGATGAAGCAGGCTAAAAAAATATATGAAATTGTGCATTCTATGAACTGAGTTACTTCTGTCTCTTCATTTGCTCCTGGCAGCTCTGTTGCTTAACTTTATTTCCATTCATCTTCAGATTATCAGAATTGACTAAATTTCTTCTTTCTTTGACAGCCCTTACAGTACATAGAGAGATACACAGCACAGAATAATATTCACTAGATAGATACACTTCATAGAAGTAAAAAAAGAGAGAATTCCAGAAAGAGTCAAGCTTATGGACTCGCATTCTGTTCTCTGTTTTATTAGAGACTTCAGGGACCACATAGATTTATCTTAATTATTTCTGGATTTTATGAAAGTAAGGATGACGGTACTTCCCCACTTTTCAGAGATCTTATGAGGCTAAACAAGTGCATGTTGTGTTCAACACTTTGAGAACAGGAGTTATATAAGTACTTTGGATAGGCATATTAATCACATGGCTCTGATTGCTTTTCTTGAATAACCTATCTCACCACAACTTCTCTGATATCAAACAGCTTTTAACATTTATCACAGTAAATACAAATCCCAAGCACTATGGAAACGTTTTCTTTGAGACATTTTTGAAAAACATAACTTCCATATGCCAAGTTTAGGGTAAATCAAAATGTAGTGTTTTATCATAAACAAAAATTAGATGGACCCAACATAGGAATATATGGTCTTGATACTGCAACAATAAATATTAACATTCTACAGTTTATAGATCAGCATTCTATAGCCTATAGATCCAAATGTGGGAAAATGACAGTCCTCTCTGTTCTAATCGGGCAGATGGATAGAAATGTATTAGCTTCATGGACTACCATGGCTATAAATTACTATTGATTGTCCCCAGTTATTGTGGGCTGCAGTCCATAGCAAGGGTGTCAATAAGATTAGGTCCAAGCAAGGCAGAGCTGAAAACTATTTCTTATGCTTAATACAGAAAGGTCAACAAAACATGTCATCTGCCTTCAGAAAGCACCCTGTCTTACTCTAGTCTAGCAGTTTGCCTGTTCAGCTCATCATTATTTTCTGAGACTTTCCGTTATCAGGCGGGCTTAGCACTATATTTTCAATTTACTGACTGCTGCACTAACAAACAGCTTTGTTTACCCTTTAAAAATGGTCTTGTAATTTCTTTTCATTTGCATCCTATTGTACACAAGCACAGATGTAATGTACACAATGCACTTTAATTAACAGAGAAAAGTCTGAGGAAGGCTGATCACATTCTTATTACCTAAATCCATCCTGACTGCCTGTAAAGGGAAATGTGGGCAGTGGTATGCCCTATGGGAAAAACTTTTGTTTGATTAGCCTTATTGGTCACTCAAGGTCATTTTTTCTTCTAATGAAAAACAGCTGCAGGTGTCTTTTTATCTCTATACAAATACGGAGCTTGTGAATACTGAAAACTCCTGAGGGACTGGTTAGTTCAGTGTTTCTCTTTGATACCTGAAGCAATAGTAAATAATTCCTTATATACTGTGTGCAGAAATAGGACAGAGTGTCTGAACTCACTGAGTATATCTGACATAAATTTCCATGCTGAAAATGTCTCTTTTGCATCTATTTCTTTAACATGGGCTAGTTCCATTCATGATCCAAACTTTGCCCTGTTTTTTTTTTTTTTAATATTATTTTGTTGTGTAATATAAAAGTCCCAGTGGTACTTTTTTCTAGAGTTTTTTCATGCAAATCAGGGGTGCTCTATTTTGAACTGCTGACTAAATATTACAAAGTGTTTCTGGAGGCTTCAGATCCAACAACAGGAAATAACCACTTTTCCTGTATCTACTTTTATGCCTTTTATTTTCAACAAAACTAAGTTGATTCGCTTGAAACTTTACATGCTGTTTTTTATTGTTGTTGTGGTGATTTGTTTTGGTTTGTTTTTTTCTGAAGAGTTTCAGAAAAAGTATATAAGGTATTCATGGACAGGATGAATTTAACTCCTTTCTCCATTGGAAAAACCTAGTGTTCTTTTGGCTCATATTTCCACAGTGGATCTCTTTTAACAGAAATGACCTGGTATTCCAGTAAATCAAACTTTACTGTTTAATTACTAAACACAATTGATTCATAACTTTTCTTTGAGATAAAAGAGAAATTTGGGGTGAACATATTTAGTATGAATACATAAAATCAGGTAATGCTGAATTCTTTCCTTAAAATACAATATGGTATTTCAAGTCAGGTATGGATAGACTCCTTGGATAAGCAAGGGTAGGAGGACGTTCAATACTATTTCTTATAATCTTCCAAATTAACCAGATCATCTGAATCACTGTACTCCTTACCAGACAGACCCACTTGTCCACTCAACTGGCCCCATCCAAAACGGCAGCTATTATATGTCTAATTGTAAATGTGACTTGAGCTCTGTATATTTCAATGACAGTTAAGTATGGGTCTGACATTCAGCTTGTCTGCAGCTTTCCTGAACTAAGTTAATGTCCTTATGGAAAGTTATGTTATGTTATGAAATAGACTGTGCATGAGGAAACCCATGAGGGAAAAAAAAAAAAAAAAAAAGAGAAAAAAAAAGTTTTATTTGCCCTGAGTTTTCTGATTTAGTCTCTTTTAAGTAAGCCAGAACTAATAAAGATGCCACTTCAAAACCAGCCATATCTTTATGCCTAAGAAGGCAGTTGAAAATGTCTTGGACAAGTTGAACTTCATCAGCAACAAACGCTGTCTCCTTTAACGTGAGTCTACTTTGAGAAATGGCTGTTTAAATGGCACTTTCAAGTGAACAACTCTGTTCCTGTGTACTTTCAAGTCATAAGGGACAGAGATAAATCAACAGCTGTTTATTCCAGTTAGTGTTGCAGAGCTGATGCAGCCAAGAGTAGTGAGAGCTGATCCATTTTAATTCCCACACATTGTGAAAAGAACTTTTTACATTGCTGTGGATGGATGCAGTGACATGACCTCTTCCCCTTCTGGGTGCCAGGGACAGCCTAAAGGCTTAATTTAGGCTGCTGAGTATTTCTTAGGTGCAAGGAGAAGAAGAGAAATTACATTACAGCTTTAAAAATATTATGTTGGGGGGTAATTCTCCATAATAACAAAAGGAAGGCAACAATTTATTGTAATCCTATAAAGGAATAGTACCTTTATAGTGTCCTTTAAAATGCCTGAGTTTTGGTAAAGTGTGTGAACATTTGATATAAAGGGGTTTTGTATTGAAAGCTCAAATGTGTTAGTGTAACAATAATCAGTGCATAAAACAGGTTTCTGCAGTTGAATGAAGTGAGAATATTTTGTCGTTCACTAGAATATTCACAAAACTAAGGAACCAAGTGTAAAAAGTTGCATCTCTACCCTTTACTTACAAAGCACAATATGAGACAATTGATTCATCTACTTTCTGCCTGTATGTGTGATGGCCAAGGGCATTTTTACTAGGTTTCCATAAAATTTGTGCACAGCTGTATTGTGGAGATGACTGAATTTGACAGGTTTAGTTTTATTCAAAAGTTAGTTAGTTCCAACTCTGTGATTAAATAAAACTGAAAAGTGATTTTGTGATTAATAGTTGGAATATTACAAGGCAAGAAGGAAGATATGATTGGCATTCAGGCTAGAAAGACTTCTGCCTTTGAAATGCAAACTCTGGCAAGAGGCAGTCACAACAGCAGGATTAGCAGTAGGATTAATGTTTTAGCCATCTTTTGTTCATTTGATCCTATTGTATTCTGATTACAAGAGATGATGGGAAGGGCCACTTCTTTGTGTGTAGGTCCATAACTATGTTTAAAAGACAAAAGAATTTTCTTCTATTTGATTGTGAAAGTTCCTGGTAATTTCCTCAAGAAGAAATCAAATGAAGTTGTGTATCTTGAGAAACACAAGAGTGGACAGAATGATCCATACTGAATTTCAGCATGTTTAGGGTCCAAATAGTCTCAGGACACAGAAAGCTACTCTGTGAAGGACTGAAACAGAAGCAAAACCTGGAAGAATACAGAACCTTTGTGTGCTGACATTTTCAAGGGTTCTAGCAGTTACCACCCATCCCGGGTGGAAGCTTCATTGAGTATTTTTAACCCAACTCATTACAATGCTAAGCTAAGCCATAACAGGGCTAAATAAGAATTCCCATTCATTCTTTTTGCCCAGTTCTAAAAAATGCAGGACTGTACAGTGATCCAATGTTTTTTAAAGTTAACTAATAAGAGTCTAAATAAGAGTCTAAATTAGGCTGTAGATGCTTTCAGATAGGGCTGTTTCTCTTTTGCCTGGCCTGAAATCTGTGAGATCTTGGTATTTGATGTTAATTTTTTATTATTTTTTTTCAAGCTCTGGCGCTTCTTAAATGAATGATAATTAAGATTCATTCAGGCATCACTTTTCCCATACATCTGCCGTTTTGCAATCTATTAAAAGGCATACTGATCTGGGATTTCAATTTTTGTTTAAGAACTTTTATGATACTGCATTTAGCAAGGCCCAAATTCAAGAAAGTTCTTTTAAAAGTTAAAGAAAATAATTGAATAATTGTGGAACTGAGTTGCAAAGAGTCATACATGTGATTTAATCATGCTTCGTGTAAAGACAGTGTGGGCTGGTGCTGCCTAGGAAACCTCATTTTATTTCTAGAAAAGGCAGAGTGCAGCATTGAATGTTTTAGTATTCAAAACCTTTTAAATGTTGAACATAATTCTTATACTAATCTAAGAAAAGCCTTTCAAGAAACATACTTTTCCTTTTTGTATAACTCCTAAGTTTTGGTTAGATGTTATTAATTTTACAGTAGAGAGGACCTGAAGATGTCATCTATTTCATCTTTCTATTCCAAGGCAGCATCAGCTATATCTACTCTTTACTTGATAGATGTTCACCAAACCCATTCTTAGTGTCCTAAAATAATGAAGTCACCACACTTCTCCAAGGCAGTGTCTTTTAGGATTTCACTGTCCCTTACCATTTAGAAAGTCTTTGATAATGACTAACCTGGACTTTCCTCAGTGCAATTTAAGTCCATTACTTCTTTTTTATCCATAAAGAACAGATTATTACCAGCTCCTTGCAGGAGCTTTTAAAGCATTTGAAGTCTGCTCACTGAGTCTTCTCTTTTCTAAACTAAACACTCTCAATTAACGAGGCTGAAATGGATTAGTACTAAAATCAACTGTCAAAAATAATAATCCACTAAGAACCTAAAAAACTATTTATAAAACTACCTCATATCATAAAAAGAACTGATTACAGGCTATTTAAAAAAAAATCTTTTGATGTTTTGGCTGGCATGAGAGCCAGTCAGGAATGTTCGGATTAAATGTCTTTTTTATTCTTCACTTAAAACTTTTCTTCCAAAATGTATCTAGTTTGGACATTTTTGAAAAGGAGTTACAGCCTCAGTGAGAAAATGTCATCTCCCTCTGAAGAGTGAACAGTATAAATCTGAACTATTAACGTGGGTATTATTCAACTGAGGTCAAGACCCTTTCTGTGAATTATTTGGGATGTGAACTTCAGCACCTCGTGCTACAGGTGAGTTTGACAGAGATTGAATTGGATACTATGGCAGGTGTTTCTATTTTTTATTTTTTTTTCAAAAAATTACTATTACTGTGATAACTGCCCTTTGAAAGAAGTAACCAAAGAATTGTTTCATATAGCCACAGAACATCACTGTTCTCATCACCATCCTTCTCATTTTGTTTGCAGGGGGGTAACCTGTGACTGTATGCTAAATCCATAGGTAATAGTATTCATATCTGAATACCACTTCAAGGGCAGCTGAGATGACATAATTCAAGAATTTTCCACGCAGAACAGACTGTCACTTTCTGGTTAACAAGTGGTATAATGAGGACTCTTGAAAGGTAATACAGCTGTGATTCAGATTAGCCGACAGTCCACAGTATGAGAGAGTGTACAAGAATTTCTGCTTCAATTCTTGAAGGTGAACAGACACTTCACAGCCAGCCATATTCACGGGCAATTTGTAAGAAGAAAAATTCTGAGTCTCTGCTGAAAACATCCTTTTTGAAAGGACAAGATTTTTGAGTCATCTTTTAGAGCTGACAATTTTTTAGCTGCTTTGCCTAAGACTTCTTTTCTTTCCTTCATAGTATAATGAATTTCTGGTGCAATCCAAGCAGTTTTTTGTTTGTTTGTTTGTTTGTTTCAGTAAAAGTGAACCACAACAAGAAGTGGAGAAGGAAGCCATGTATCAATATGTTTGTCTCTCTTCTGAGTCCTAAATAAAATTAATCTCTGTAATTTCAAGGCAGAAAAAATCTGTTTTTCACTTACAAAAATATAACATATTCCTCATTTTTCTACTTTGTTTATGGTGTTACTTATACTACATGTATATACATATATAGAGATATAGATATAAAAATTCTTGTCATTAAGTCAGTTATCATCTGCATTGTAAATAATGCCTTTGTAAGTACAGTACCACAACAAAACAGTAATCTTATTTCTAAGTCAGATTCAATACCAAAAAAAAAAAAAAGAGAGAAGATTAATCTACCATTTTCCATGATAGAAAAAAAGGACCATGTGTTTTTCACAAGGTGTTATACAAGGTAGGCTGTCTGCTAAAAAATTTGCCTCTTTAGCAAGAGCAAAATTTTGTCTTTCCAAATCACTACAATAAACCAGCTGGTCTGGTATTATGGTATTATACTGTGCCTCCAGCAATGACCTGTGTTAGACTGGAAAAATAAACAAGAAACCTTGTCAGTTCTGTGGCTTACTACACAAGATTCCACAAGGATTATTTTTTGTTTGTTTGTTTCCTGCAAGAATCAGCTGATGCACTGTTGCTGATACTCGATTGCAGTTTGTGGTCTTGCAGTCTGTGTTCAAGACAAAACCCCATTCTGCCTGTTGTCCTGTGCAAATCCTTATGAGGACCTAACCAAACTATTTTATGGGATGTTCTTATGTGTAATATATCACTTAGTTTGTCTCATGGAGGTGTTGTCATCTACTATAATTATAAGAAAATTATATATTTAGTGCATGGGTGCTTCACTGATAGAAATAATTGTCTTATTTTTTAACCTTTTCAGTTGTATTATGGAAATGAGGGACAAATAGAAGAAATATTACAGCTGAAAACTGACAAGAGTCTGATGCAAAAGTGATCCAAGTAAAGTAACATGGTTCATAGTTACTGTGATGGAATTTGGCTCTGCCATATTTTTAGGGTAGTTTCTATACATGTTTCCACATATTTTTAAAAGCTATATATGTTTGTCCCTGAGAATTTGTCCTTGAATGCTGCCTTAACGGTACTATTCAAAGTCATTGCAATGAATTTGATGAGGAAAAGAATATAGCAGCTAAAATATCAACTGGAACTCCTTTTTTATCACATGCGCTTGTTGTTAGTTGTAAGTAGAAGACATCAGAAATGACAAAAACAGCAGTTTTCTGTTCTTCCTGAAAGGGCCCTTCTTCTTCTTAACTGGTGGGAAAAGTAAGTTGAGTCCCGGCAACTCCGTTGAAAACCTAGTCTAAGCAAAACAAAACCAAAAACAAATGAACAAAAGGAGTCTTGTAATAACAGCACAGTTTTCTTTCTTACTTTCTTTACCTTGGTTTAAAAATCTAGTGTAAAGTTTGAACCTGTATAGATTTTTCTGCATTTGAAGACAGAGTCACTGAGTGCAGTTCTGCGCTTGACATTGGCACAGTACTAATACCCAGAGCAGACCTCAGCCATCAGCTGCTGATGATTTTATTTCTCTCAGAACTTTTATCATGAGCTACATGATTTGCCTTTAAAGGTGTTTTTTTTTTTTTTTTCCAAGTGAAACCCTATTTCTCTGAAGTGTACAAGACACTTTTTGTAAGTATATTAATAACTTTCCAACTATATAAGAGATGTATCACTTGGAAATGAAGATCAGAGAGCAAAAAGAATAAAGGTTACACATTTCTCTTCATGTTCAATTTACTATAAGGTCCCCATTGAAATTTCTTGGCCATGTTATACTTTTTTTTTTTTTTCCAATATGAAATATTAGTATAATAAATGAAAACTTTGAAAATTAATTTTGGTTGTACAACTTCCTTGATTTATGGAAAAGACGGGGTTCTATGCCAATAGTCTAATGTGCATCAGGACTTATTTTTTGTTGGGTTTTACCCTCTATATTCTTATCCTTACTGAATATAAGAAACAAGTATTGGGCCAAGAAAAATAAAAGGTCATATTAAAACAAAATCCTTTGGTGATTTATGGGTCTTGGCTCTGACTTGGAGCTGTCATCACTACAAGTACATTTGTTAAAAAGACAAGATATAAACTGCTGGGTCTGATCAAAGACTTTAAAACTAATAAACAGGTTTCTAGGTAGATTTCCAAACCTCTGGAAATAACTTTCATTAGATCTTTCAGGGGAAAAGAATGGAAAAGAGATGATACAGTGATAGTGACTGATGTGTTTGTAGAGATATGGTAGGTATGAAGCACAAAGAGAAGGGGACTTGCTGTATTGTCATGTTTTGTTTTTCTAAAGATCTCTGAGTATAACCCATAGAGAACACAGCTGTTCTCTACCGTTGTGACTTGAGGCTTCCCATCCATAGAATGTGAGTATCGTTGTGTTGTACAGACATACAATTAGAAATAAAACTTCCTCAAAATACATATGCAGGGGAAGCTTGAGTAATTTCTTGAAGAGATCTGGGTTTACTTTAGATGGTATGTTTACGCCATACCCTGACAAAAAGGAATAATTTTGAAGGACTGTCATGTATTTTCTTTTTGCCCCACAGTTTCATGTCATTGAAAATTTATTAAAGACAACTGACATCAACACCTAAGAGCAGAGCATGTTCAATGCATTTAAAACAATCCAAAATAGTGAAGGTTTGAAATATTTTGGAAATGAACAGAATATCAAAGCTAGGTCTGACAAAATCAGAATTAAAAGTATTATCAGGTAGCTGTGTTTCTCAATTCTGCCTTGAGCTTCCCCCCTCCCACCATGTGACTTCTAGTTTGCGCATTGTTCACTGTTCTGGAAAATTATGTTTCAAGTTCATATACAGATATCTCCATTTTCTCCTTCTCAAGACCACATAAAGTTTTCTGGTATTCTCCTTCCCTTCACTTCCTCTGGAGTAAATGTATAAAAATTGTCAAAAATAGTATTGCAATATTACTACGTTTTGTGTAAAATCAGCTGAAGAAGCAACATGCTTTTGCACAAATTATTGAAGGACTGATTCTTGCAGAACTCTCAATTATTTTCAGAAGTCTTCATTTTCATTTCTGTTTAATGGAAAAAATGCACTCTTACTAAGTGTAATGGTTATGCAGAAGCTTGTCAAAAGTTGCTGAAAATTTCTGGCAGTGTTTGCAAAGAGTCTGAAATGGTAAGTCTGGGTGCAAACTACTCCAATGGTTCCAAGATACCAGTGATACTGCTTTAAATATTTACACTATTGTGACAAATTTGAAGCTGCCTGTAAATATTTTATGAATGCTGTGGCTTAACAGGATTGTTGTGGTGTTTACTGCATGAATATACAGAACATGTTTGTCAGGAAATTGGCTCTGAAAACAGTGTACACTATAATCCTGATATTAGCTTCTTAGAAACATTTCAGAATATTGCAGCTCCATCAGTCTTGAAGTGAACTTGTGACATTCTTGCAAGCTGACTCAGTTGGTTTAAGCAGGAACAGAAAACAGAGTAGAGAACAAAAAACTTGGATTAAAATAAAAGGAGAAGCTTTCAATGACAGAGACTAAAGGGCAAGTTTGGGGATGTAGAATGGAATCCAGACTACAGAGATAAGCTAGAACTGTAACTTTGGGACTTATTTAATGTAGTGTAGACATTTACAGTGACTGTATCTGTAGGTAAAAGAGTCACACTTGGCTGCTTTTCTTTCAGTATAATCAATAAAGAGTTAAAAGGCAGTCTTAGTATGCAATACATATGACCTATGCTAGACTTCTGTTTTGATCTGAAACTGTTCTAAACTTCTTGTAATAATAAAAATATCCTGGATAGATTATCTCTGATGTAAACAATGTGGACATTCATATGTCTTTAACTGAATCTCACCCATACACATTGTTACAGTTCAGCAAAACTATTTTTTTGCTCTGCCTTCTTCCTACTGTTAAAATTAAGCAATATTTTGCTTCAAAGATACTTTTTGGATCCTGAATTTACCATTACTCACAACTCCCAAAAGGAAGATCGTCAGGTACTAATTATGGTCAGGCCTGCTGCGTGATTAAGGCTTGTAATCAGGCACTTGGAATAAGATTAAGCAAATTACAACTTTCTTGCTGAGAGAGGTGAAGACATCAGAAGTAACACATTGTGATCCAGAAGACCAGATAGGAAAGTCTTCAAAGAAACAACGTGCTTTGCAGCCATGACAAACATTTAACTATTTTATTTCTCACTAACCCCCTGCAGTTGCCTGTATTAATTCACAGAATCACAGATTAATTCATGTGGGAGTGGACCATCCCCTTCTCACAGCCATGTCAGCTTGGAGCAGGGCCTTGTCCAGTTTGATTTTGAATATTCCCAGGTAAAGTAATTTTGCATGCTTTCTGGCCAACATTTACAATAGTTTATCATCTTCGCGGTGAAAAGATAAATTGTTACACTAATCAGAATTTACCTTTTTGCAGCTGTATTGTTGCCTTTTATCCCAACACAGTGACTGTCCCGGGTAGTCTAACTGCTAACTCTCACATTATGTGGAGAGAGCAGTAAGATTACACCGTAACCTTCTGCTCTTGAGGCTGAAGACAGTATGTCCTCTTAGCCTCTTCTCATATGACATATCTGGCTGAATATGAGAAGGCACTTCTTTACTGTGAGGGTGACAGAGCACTGGAACAGGTTGCCCAGAGAGGCTGTGAAGTCTCCTTCTCTGGAGGTAGTCAAAAGCCATCTGGATGTCATCCTGCGCAATGTGCTCTAGGTGATCCTGCTCGGCAGGAGGGTTGGACTAGATGATCTTCAGAGGTCCCTTCCAACCTTGGACATTCTGTGATTCTGTGGTATGCTGTAGTCCCCAGATCATACAGGTACCTGCAGCTAACTTCTTCCAGTACTTCAATGTCTTTATTTTTTTGAAGAGTTGAAAAGTAGACACAGTACCCCAGATGTGGTCTGACAAGTGATGTATAGAGGGGAAGAATTACTTTCCAGGACCTGCTGGAAACATTCTTGCTGATGCAGCCTAGGATGTGATTGGCCTTCACTGCTGCAGGGGCACATTGCTGTGCCATGTTCAACTTGGTGTCCATCAGAACCACCGAGGTCATTTTCTGCAAAGCTGCTTACCAGCTGGTCAGCCCCCAGTCCATAGCACTGCAGTGAGGTTTTCCATCCCAGGTGAAGGACATGGCATTTGTTTTTGCTGAGCTTCCTGAGATACCTGTCAGCCTGTATCTCCAGCTTCTAAAGTCCCTCAGTGGCCCCGTACTCCAGGAGATCAACCTTTCCCACTCATTTGGTATTGACCACAAGTTTGCTGAGAGTTCACTCTGTCCTGCCGTGCAGGTCAATAATGAAAACATCAAATATTATTGGTGCCAGTATTGACCCTTGATGAACGCCATGAGTAAGTAGGCCCCAGCTGAGCTTTGTAGAGCCCTTGTATTGCCATGTATCCATCTAATGTATATTCCACTTATCCAAACCATATCTTTTCAATTTGGCTTGACAATGTTGAAAGGTACTACAAAATCCAGGTAGCTATAGCAGGAGCCTGTTAAGATGTCATTTGTCACCTCTGATCCTTGTCCATAAGTTCTTGACTGGCACATCACCAGTTCCCAGGCAATTTTCCATGCCTTTAAGTAGTGTTGGTTTTTTTTGTTGTTTGTTTGTTTTGTTTTTTACAACAATTCTGGTGCACAAGCAGTCCCACCACATCTGTGTAATCCTAATGAGCTCATAGCTCTGCAGCTGTTCATGGACTTTTTATTGTCCGTTCATTTCCCGTGCTGTAGACATGTTTACAGGT
This sequence comes from Anser brachyrhynchus, assembly GCF_964034855.1. NCBI lineage: Eukaryota > Metazoa > Chordata > Aves > Anseriformes > Anatidae > Anser > Anser brachyrhynchus. Next base: position 39,933,340 of record NC_137695.1, on the reverse strand, counting down.
ACTTGAGGAGGACTCAGTGAAGCTGCTTTCACAGGACAACTGTGAGGACCTCCCTCATAATGCTGTCTATCACGCACCTCCTCACTTCAACCCATGCGTCACTTCTTACCAGTCTCTGGTTACCATCCCCATCTTAACCTCATTACTAGATTAAGAAATGTTAGTAGAGATGCTCTTGCACCACTTTGTCAGGTGGATCCTGCCTCTCGCCATCTGACCTTACCTTAATTAGAGGGGCATAAATTATGAAGATGCTCAATAGATTTTCTGAAGTAATGGGTGAAAAAAATTAATTTATAATGGGGGGGACTAGAAACATATGAATAGGTGAACACTTATTGAGACATGACTAGATCTTATTTTCCTGAAATGATTGAGTTATTTATAATTTAGGAGATGCTTGTCTAAGATAAGATAAGTTAGTACAAGGAACTAATATTCTCAGAAATCTTGAAGAGCTGCATTCCGTGCTATTCTGTTTCCCATGTTCTGCCACTTTTCATGGTTGACTTTTCTCTATCTCTTCCTCAAATAAATGTAGCAGACAAACTATATCTAAGCCTAATAGGATTTGAAAACTGTCCAATATGTGTACTTCTGATTCAAAATGAGATCACTACAGGAACCTAGAGTGTTTTGTGGATAAGTGCTATGCTGAAATAAATCAATATACAAGCTTCCTTCCTGTCTTATCAAATACCCAGCTATCTGGTGACATAGATTACCTCTGTGAAAAGAAGATTTTTATCCTCCATTCTGTTAGTCTAGAGCATAGCTGTCCAGAATGGCTTTTTTTTTTTTTTAATTTTTTTTCCTAGTAGAAGCTTTTTGTATATCAAATGAAACTACTAAATGTCTTCACCAAACTAGGGAAAATTGAGAGATCTGTGCCTGGATCTCTCTCCTTCTGCAGAAAACAACATTCTGTGGAAAATGTGCTCATCTCCACCAATTAGACTGGGAGGGTAGACATCTTTTTCACAGGAACTTCTGTTTCTTCTCTCTCTGTTGACTTTTGGGATGAATCATCAGCAAATGCTGGAATTTGGGCAGAATGACTGCAACATTTTATAAAGTCTGACACATATTTGGTATTACAGAGACTGGATGATTATTACACAACTTCAGGCAACCAAGGGTTTGTATATGTATATCTGTCTCATGAGACAGTTGTTTTCCTGTTCACTTCTTAGAAACAGCATGATAAAAGTGCCAGACCAGTAACGAAAAGACAACCATGTGAGTAAGTAGACCAGTCCCACTCAGCTCTGCTTTTCTCTCCAAGGTAAGGTAATATCTTTCTGTTTTGCTGCCATTGAGCAGTTGCCAAGTAATTCTATCTGTGAGCACAGTATACAGGAAATAAGTAGAAATGAAAATGAAGAAGCAGTTAAATGACCTTCTTTGCTATATTCTATTGTCCTAAAACCATCTGGTATACCCAGCATCTAAGACAGAAGAGAGCAGAATGGTCATCATGCCATGAGAGGCCGGTAAAGCACGTTACTTGGAACACATGGTGCTGATTTGCTCTTAAAACAGTGAGAAATAAAAATATGGGAAGAAAGTCTCATTGGCCAAATCCTGGTTAGAATTCATAAGCTGTTATAAAAATAAATAAATAAATAAATAAATGTGTCCCTGCACTTTACTGAAATATATCTCTTTAACATTTTTCACAAAAATCCTATCCCAAATTACATAGCTTAGTATTGAATTACATTTAACTGGAAGATTGTTCCTAAAAGTTTACTTGTAGTCCCTCAAAAATAAATGAGATAATAGGAAATGATGTACTTACATTTCTCTCTTTTATGGAAAATCAAACTCTGACAGTCCAGCTTGATAGTATATGAAGAAAGCAATTGAGCAGTCCTAAACTCTAAAACTGCTTTGAGATTTGTTGTTCTGTATCAAAAAGGATCATTTTGTCTTTTGTTTGTTTGTTTGTTTGTTTCTCTCCTTTTATTTTGTCCAGAATAGATGGATCTAGATACACAGAAACCAGAGGAAATCAATGGGGAGTTGAAGAGTAATTTGATTGCTGAGACCAGAGTGAATACAGCTTAAGACTGATCTCCAAAAATATTTTAGGAGGGGTTGGCTAGTGGAAGTATTATCTCTGAGTGTTTCTGTCACTCTCATCATCTCTTATGAATCTGTTGCAGACTGTGAAGACCTTAAGGTGGGGATCTTAGACTTTATGTCAAGCATAACAGAGCTGGTATTTGACTGTGAACTTCAGATGCTAGAACAAGAAAAAATGTTATCCAACTTCTTCATGGTTGCTTGAGTTTAGAAAACAATGACATGAGGGGAAATGAAAAAAGCTTCTCTGAATTTTCTCCAAGAAATTACAACTAACTACACAGGGATCTTCATGCAGTCTGTTTTCTGATATGACCTATTTTAGGCTTTTTGCTTGTAGAAATTAAAAATGTAATGGCTAGAAGAATGCATTGTTTTTTGCTTTTTTTTTCCTGTTGTTTTTCAGATGTCTGCCTAATTGAGCACAGCTGTGCAGTGGCGCAAAACTAACCAGGAAATGAGCATTTTGATAATTTCACATTTCTAAAGCACCTCTTAAACATCTCATGTGAAAATAGCAGCCGCAATACCTTTAGAGATCAACAACATTGAACCAGATTTATCATACTGAGCTGTCTCCTGCAGGCATTTAGAAAAATCCACTTTCAAGACAAATCAGTAAAGGTTCCCTCAACTGTAACTGTCTTGTAACATAAACAAAATGTGTGTGGAATAAAGACAAACTTTTCCAAGCTGCTCCAAGAATGAATTCTTGTCTTTTCACTAGTCTACTGCCAATGAAGACTTCATATTTTTTTATTTTATAACAATCATCTCTACATCAGTTTTCCATTTGGGACTATAGCCAGTGGAAAAGTGTGTAGACTTATGAAATACTCTGAAGTAATTCATAATGTGTTGCTTTTTGTGAACATCCTGTTTGTGATTTCAGTCTTCATCTTTACAAGTTAAAGAGCTGATTCCTCATTAAGCCATATCCTCAGAGGACATAAAATAGTCTGACTAAGTGCACTGATATAAGTCTGTTGAGTCACCCTTTTCTTAAAAAAGGATTAATTTAGAGATTGCTTTTCTTTTTGATTCAGATTCAGAACTAGAATGGAGGTCATGAATTCCTGAATGTGAGTTTTAAGCAGGGTCAGAAATCTGACCAGAATAGCTCATGTGTGCCCAAACTTTGGCATTCATGATTCTTGGCTGAACTTTAATCCTAAACTGAATCCCAGATATCTAGTACAGAAACACTGTTCTTTTGAATTTAATCTTGATATGAACAGATCTACTCCAAACATCTTGATTCCCTCTATACTAATTTTGTAGTTCAGTAGTGTTTCTCACATACCACTAATCTTCTGTTCCAGAAAGTGGACAATAGAGTAAAAAGAGAGATCTTCATGTTTTCATCCGTGGTAAAATATCTTTTTCTGAAGTCTGGTTTTCTTTCTTTCCTTGAGTATAGTCAAGTATCATTAAAAGGAACTTTAAATATAGTCAGGCTTTCATAACTGGAGCTTGTAGACTTCTGTGGAGATCTAAGTCACAATATGCATTTCACTAGTTTATTATGCTTTTGTATATCTTGTTTACTTTGTGTGCATTTTTGGCAATAAAAATGTAGCCATATAGGTGTTCTGAACTGATTCTGAGTTATAAAAATAAATCAGACCAAGAGTTTCTTCAGCTACCCCCTAACACAAGTTCTGGGTAGGCCACTAAATGCACTTTTACCTTTTTAAAAAATCTGTTTATTCTGAAATGAATACAGCTCTCAAATTTGATTGTACTTTTTCACGTACAACATGCAAGAAACAATAATGTCTCTGGTGTGAAAGGAATGTACTTTCAAATACAACATTTTATCCTCTACGCCAAACTACAATTGCTATGTTTTGAATAGTCTTTGTTTTCTTTTGTTTTGTTTGTTTTGTCTTGTTTTGTTTTGTTTTGATTAAGAAAAATATGATGCAATTATAGGAGACTAGACTTTCAAAGTCTTTCATTTATTCAAACTTGGTTGGAATGGCTTGGTCTGTAACATTTTTAAAGTAATATTAAGGGTCTGGAGATGCCTATACACATCAATTTCTTGGGGTGGGTATGGGATACACTCATTTCTTCTTTTAACCAAAAGTAGAAAGGTTAGGCAGAAGGTAACCTGTGAATGTAAAGTAAACGTTTACAACTGTTTTCCTCAAGTATGACACAGAATTTTATCTCATGACCTCGTATCCCAATAACTCTTAGGAGGTTTGTGACAGTCATATAGAAAATTTTGTTAATCTTTTCCCTTCTTTCAGTTTTTCTTTTTTTCTCAGTCTAATTTCTAAGAAGCAAAACAAAATTACAGTTCATAAATAAATAGATAGGACCACATAAGAATTACAAAATTCAAAAAAAAATAAAATCATTACCAAAGTAGATGTTTCTCAAGGAAAACAAATTTTCTTTTTTTTTTCCTTTTCTTTTCTTTTCTTTTTTTTTTAATAAACCTTATTTTCTTATGATAAAATTTCAGTTACAGTTACATATAGTAGCAACTAAAAATTACAGTATTATAACTTTTACTTCTTTTACAAACTCAAAATGAAGGCTTAATTTTTTCAGTAGGAAAGAATGAATAAAATTCTTAGTAAGTACATCTATATTTTAAGCACTGTATCCCTCCTAACTCACTATTAGGCTTTTCATTATGACCATCCTTAGGCTCATTTTAGATTGAATTGGGAAATAACTTTCACTGTTGCATGACCTTGTTAGCAGCATTTACTGCCTGAGCAGGAACTAACAGAATCTTCCTCTGGATATTTCAAGACTCATAAGATGTTCCAAATTTAATTAACAAATTTAATTAATATATGGCAGTTTGAATTTTTTCTGTTTCCTGTAATCTTGTGCATGGGCTATCTTAAAAACTTTTTGCACAGACGTGAGAGAGCTCCCCTGCAGAGTACTATACGGCCAAGTGAACAATTATGGTCATGGCAGGTTCTCAAGGCCAAATCAAAACTAATTATTAGCTTTTAATACAGTTTCTTTTCTGCTGTGAATACTTTATAATACATTCAGTCACATGATACCTATACAGTCCAGGGATTAGAAAACATCCTTACTTTCTCTCTCTCTCTCTCTCTCTCTCTCTTTCTTTCTTTCTTTTTTATGTAGATTTTTTTATTAATCTAAATATTATTAGTCTTTTTATTTGTAGCTAAACCAGCACATGCCATCTTCAATTTTTTTTTGTCAGTTTTAAAGAACACTTCTTACCTCAGAACTGCTCCCTCCTTCTTCTACAGCATATTGAATGTTACATAATACATAATACATATATAAATGTTACAATAAAGATTTCTCATGTTTTTAACTTTGTGCTTATTATATGTGCATTGACCACCAAACAGAAAAAAAAAATATATTTATACACATAGTAGGATAACAAAATGAAATTTTAAAGGTTTGGTTTGGTTTGGTTTGGTTTGGTTTGGTTTTCTTTTGAGCATAGTATAAGGAGTTGTGGGATTACAGAATATTTCGTAGAGCAGGAAAGTCAGATTAAGTAATTATTTTTAATTATTAAGGAGTTTGTGATTATGGCTGTGAAATAATTGAGCAAATCAGAGGAGGGGTAGCAGTTGAATTAATGTTGCTTAACATCAGTATAAAACTTCAAAGCTCTTTAAAAAAATGAATTAATTGAGTTCACTGTGTAACTCCCAGGAAATGATTCCCTCAGCATGTACAGTCTTTCCTTTCTGTTCTCAGACCATCCATAGGCAACTTTTATTTCTTTTAATGCATTTATTGCTCATACTCTCACGATAACTCTTGTACCTGTGGTGTTAAAATATAGCTATCTATCAAATGCCCTGTACCAGATATTAAGTGGTGTTATAATGCAGTAGTGTCTCTATTCTACAACTGATAGATGCAGGTAGACTTTGAAGAAATTGTTTCAGTGTTGAATCTATGAGGAAGAAATAACACATAAGTAGGACTAAATTTTTGTAAAACCAGGAGGTTTTATTTCTGGTTTCTGTGGTTTCCCTGACTGTCCTATTCCTCTTCTTTCCTATATGATGAGTTTTCACAGTCATTAGTTCTGATTTGTGTGTTGCTTGATGATCAGGAGGTATGTTTATTTTGATCAAATCACACTTAGTCTTTTGATGGTATTTTGAATAGAAGGTAGAAAATTAATGCGTGACTGTTAATTTGCAGTGGGCATGCTGCCTGGATTCCCAGGCTGTCCTGTGCCCAGCCCTCTGCTCTTTTTTTTCCCAGCACAACCTGAGATACCAGCCATATGACTTTGCAGACATAACTGCTGTGCTGCTCTGATTATTTTTTTTTTAATTTATTAATTAATGTATTTGTTTTTTAAGCCAGCTACTACCTCAGCTAACAGCCTTATAAAAACTATGGTTTTGTGCCTCTCCCAGATCATCCTTCCATTAGGGCTGAAAGAACAGCAGATAATCATTGTCTCTTTAGGGCAGCTGTAGTGATACAGCAGGATGCACAAGTAGTGAAGTGACCACATTAGGACTCCTGGAGCCTGGAGGGAATTTGTAGATTCAACACAAGCAACATAAGGTCAGAAGCAGAATGAGGAAGAGGAAGGTGAAAAAAAAGCTGCCTGCATTGCTAGCATATCTAGGTGATGAGTGAGTCCTCACAGTAATTCTTACAGATCATAGCATCATAGAATAGCTTGGTTTGGAAGGGACCTTAAAGATCATCTAACTCCAACCCCCCTGCCATGGGCAGGGATGCCACCCACTAGATGAGGTTGGCCAAGGTCCCATCCAGCCTGGCCTTGAACACCTCCAGGGATAGGGCATCCATAACTTCTCTGGGCAGCCTGTTCGAATGCCTCACGACCCTTACAATGCAGAATTTCTTCCTAAATATCTAGTCTATATCTATCCTCTTTTAGTAAAAGACCATTCCGCCTTGTCCTATCATTATCTACCCAAGTAAAGAGTCCTTCTCCATCTTTTTTATAAGACCCATTTAAATACTTAAAGGTCACAATGAGGTCTCTCCAGAGTCTTCTCTTCTCCAGGCCAAATATCCCCAGCTCTTTCAGCCTTTCTTAAGACCTAAGTGAGCAGTCTCTCTGCTGTTGCAAATGTGACAGAATCACCAATGAACAGAGAAATTCATCAAAGGGAGATAATGTTTGTAGAGATCTGTATTAAGAAGTGAAGTCAACAGGTGATTCTTTTGGGCTTACCTGTCTTTAACTCAGTCTAGTTTCAGTTTGCTTTCTTAATGCAAAGAAGACTAGAAATGCCACCATAAGGGTGTCTTTGATGAAAGACACCAAGAAACCTGATGTTTTCTTAGCTTGCAGCACTTACAGCACAGCAGGATCAGGCCAAAGAAAAGAAAGGGATATCAAAGTGTTGTTCATAACTGGTTGCTGCAGTATGGAGCACAAATTGTTGGCAACAGACATAAAGCTAAGTGCCACGAAGGCTCCACTGTGCTGAGACAGAGTGATACTTGGCCATGTTTGGAGCAGGGGAAATGAAAGCCTCTTTGAATCATTCCTAACAGTTACCCTTCAGGCTGTTTCATCACTGCTCTGCTGGGTCAGAGTATTCCTGTTTAAACGATCACTCCAAGGTCATACAAAGTGTCAAAAGCAAACATTTTAATGGAAACAGCAGAGGTCCTCATTCTGTTGCACAGGTTAAAAAATCTAGTTTGTCGCTAAAGGGTACAGCTGCTAAACTAGTCCTTGTACTGCTCTCCTTTAAACAGTCCTAGTGCTAGTAGGGGAGCAGAGTTAGCAGTTCATGATATAAAGAGTTTCAAAACACTAGTCGTGGAAGTGACTGTGACAACCCCTAGATGTGGCACAAAAGTCTCAGCCCTGGCAACAGAGTTCTGTGATGGAGCATCAGAAGGTTTCATAGAGAAAAATCCAAAATAACGGAGTGTGGGGATAGTGAGGGAATCTGTGGTAAATATCAGGGTTGTATTTATCTTAAGGATAGATGACTCTGTTAACCAGTTAAGGTGTTGTGTAAATTCCTACCCTACCATATTGTTTACAAATAAGGCTAAGACTGAAAATTCACTGAATATTTTTCAATAAAACATACCTCTCTTTTTATTTTGTACACTGTAATGATGAATTATTTACAGTGCTGGGGCCTCTTAATTTGTCCCGTACCCACACTTGCAAGGACTCTGTTACCATCCTATGCCTATGCTCTATACGACATTATTATTATGAAGTCACAGATAGTCCTTTGTGCACTGAGTAACTACTGTTTTTTACTGCATATTACTTACAAAAATATATCAGAATTATCATAGCAATAGACATTGCAGCACACAATCACACAAAGCTAAACAAAATCTAAAGAAATTGGTAGTAGTTACCTAGTAACAAGAAAATTGCTGTTAGCTAAACAAACTATAACAAAGATCTAGCAAGACAAATCAGGCCTGACAAATCCTACTTCTGAGAATTTGCAGCATAAATACAAAGCTTGTGGCCTGTCAGTGGTGATGGCAATAATATGTTACTTGGATCATGAGGCTACAACACACAAACACGTGTATAAATATGCAGATGCAAACACACCCACATACATTTACACCTCAAATAAGTGAAGACATGAAGTCTTATAGTTCCTGTTGCCAGAGAACTGAAATCAGTAAATAAAGCATAAGGATTTTCTTCCAGTCAGAATATTCTGCTGGAAAAAATTACAGAAATTTCTTTTGGTTGTATATGTTCAGATTGTAATGAAAAAAAAAAATGCCTGTAGATTTACGGATCACAGTCTCGTGTCCAACAGGTATTGTGCTGGAGTATAACCCTTTTTAAATCAGATGCAAGTCTTAAGTTAAACTCAAAATATTTTCATGTAAAAAGGATTTTTTAAATCATTTTTAACACACATGATTAAAGTGGTAATTTTCTGGTACACCTAAAACCAAATCACAAGCCTGATACTAAGGAGCTTGAATAGATATACAATTATATATTTAAGAGGAAGAATTAAACCTCATCTTAATTTTCTAATATCTGTGGATTATATTACATATAGCAGAAAAAAAAAAAAAGAGATCATAATGTGGGTTTATCATAAAACAAATTTTATTGTATCTAAACAGGGAATATTTCTCTATGAAAAAGAACTCTTCCAATTAGTAAGCCTGAGATGAATTGGCCTATTACATGGAAGAGGATGGAGAGGACTCTTAGTCTAACAAAGACTAAAAGTTTGTTGTGCATTATTGGGCCTTTTTCCACTCATCTTAATTTTTACCTGAAGAAATACAGATATGAATCTAATTTTCTTCAGTTTTGTGGGCAAAGTGAAAGGAATAACTTTTAAGCCTGTGAACAGCTTAATTAAAATTATAATTTTGGCTGATAAAAGTACTGGCATTGATGCCATACAGTTGGGATAACCTGTGAATATAATACCAGGGAAGATTTTCATTAAAAAGTAGATAGATATACAATCAACATACTAGATGATAGACTGAAAGCTTGTCAGTTTTTAAAATGTAGTGGCAAGTGAGGAATCCCAATGATATGAGTGTGATTTTTTTGTGAGCACCATAGCACCCAGTCCTGGGCCTTTTTTTTTTTTTTTTTTTAATTTTAAAATCAGCAATATCTTGAAGAAAATGTAGCATATGTATAAATGTAAAGATTGTTTATAAGTATGTAAAGTATAAAAGTATAAAGTATATAGGTTACACAGATATTGTGAAAGTCGTAAATAGGGATAACTAATAGTTGCCATGGTTAGCTGAACCCAAGTGCTACATAACAGTGAAATGGAAAGTCACACTTAGAAAGAGAAACATAAGTGTACCTGCAGGAGAGACCCATACTTCAAATGAGCAAGATGAGAAAGATTTGGAAATCAGTGGGTTATAGTAGCTCACCAGCTAATCAAAAAAGCCCAATGTGACAAAATGTAGTCAATGAGTTGATGCAAATCCTGGACCAAGAAAAGTCAAAAGAGGAAGAAATTGTACCACTATCTCATGGTGAAGAGACCCTCAGTCTAACGTCTGCACATGAAAAGGTCTGGTAATATAAAGAAGGATCTAAAAAAAGCTGAAGGATTAAAGAGGAGGAAAACATATCTTAGAGAAAGAGACTCTTCAGGTGCTCCATTGACTTAACATATCAAAGGGAAGGTTAAGGGGTGTCTTTCTCCAAACCTTTAAGTGCTTTGAAGTCTAGGAAGTGGAAATCTGGTAACACAGACTTCTTCCACATGGCTGGTAGACATGTGACATGATGTAATGACTGGTAGCTGAAACCAGAGAGATACAGCAAAAATAAAATGCACATTTCTAACAGTAAAGATAATGGATCCTCAAACCTACACACTTGGATGTAGTTGCTATCATTAGAAATTTTAAACAATGCCAGGAGACAAGTATAAGGAAAACATTATTTTACCCAGGGGTCAGACTACCTGATCACAATACTCCATTTTGACCATTTTATGTATAAATCTGTGGAAGTGAAAATCTGTTGATTCATTTAACAAAAATTTCCCTTTCAAAATGTTTATAAATCACCAAAGGTAAGTTGTTGCTAAAAATAAAAAATAAAAATAAAATAAACAACAACAACAGCAACAAAAATAATAATTGTTTTGAAACTATATTGGGCATTGAGCACCTTATGTAAACAACTGCTTATAATATCTGTGTGGTGGTTTAATTTCACTAGTCTACAGTCTTTGTGTTATTCCAGCCACCACTAGATCACAGTCATAATAACTTCTGGAAACATTCCTGAACTACTTTTTTCTCTTTTTCTGTTACCCAGAGCATAGGTGACTTCAGATATCCTTTATGATGTAGGGTTATGACTGAAAATTTATAGAGCATGATAGAATCAGAGAATCAGAGAAACATAGAATCAAAGAATCATAGGATCATAGAATCAGAATCATAAAATAGCTTGGGTTGGAAGGGATTGGCCTGCCATGGGTAGGGGGACACGTCCCACCAGACCAGGCTGCCCAAAGACCCATCCAACCTGGCCTTGAATACTTCCAGGGGTGGGGTGTCCACGGCTTCTCTGGGTAAGCTGTTCCAGTGACTCACCACCTTCTGAGTAAAGAATTTCCTCCTTACATCTGATCTAAACTTAACCTCTTTTGTTTAAAGCCCTTATCACTTGTTCTATCACTACACTCCCTGACAAAGTCCCTTCCCAGCTTTTCTGTAAGCCCCTTTTAGGTACTGGAAGGCCCCTATAAGTTCTCCCTGAAGCCTTCTCTTCTCCAGGCTGAACAACCCCAATTCACTCAGTGTGTCTTTGTAGGAGAGGTGCTCCAGCCCCTTGATCATCTTTGTGGCCCTCCTCTGGACTCATTCTAATATTTCCATGTCCTTCTTGTGCTGGGGGCCCTGGAGCCGAACACAGTACTCCAGGTAGTTTAAAAATGTGTCAACAGCATGCAGTGGTCACATCCACTGGTAAAAATGTAATTTTTAATTTAAAAAAAAAAAAGGAATATTTTAAAAATCCAAAAAAGACTGTATTTCTTTTCTTATAAATGTCCTGTTTAAAGGAACCAGTTTAGCTATTAGGTGTTTTTCAGGTACTGAAAACTATTGCTGATCCAACAGAAATTATATGTGAATCTACGTTTATTTTTGGAAGCACGTTCTGCTAGAAAACAAAACAAAATAAAACAACAAACAAATTTTTTAAAATGACACATTTTATTTTCTCCTTGAAAAACAGTTTCATTTCTAAAGTCTACTAGACAGACTAAGCCCCTAACCCCCCTCACACCCAACCTCAATATTTTTAGAGGTTTAAAAAACTCCTTTTGAAAAAGCTTAGTGGGAAATGTTCTGGTTTTTAATATGGAATGCCAATATGTAGGGTAAAAAATCTTGATTACATATGAAGATTTTATTTTTAATAAAAATGTAATAAAAATAATAAGTAACTCAGAAAATTGTCAGAAATGGTGAATAATCAATTTAGCTTAACTCCATAATAACTTGGAGAGAGATGAAAGTTTTGGGCTGTAAGAAAGGTAACATAAGGATTCTTCTATAAATCTACATAAATTTTGGATTTATGATCACTTAAGTCATATCGAGACAGTGAACTAGCAAGTTTTGAGTTTGTTTTTTTTTATTATTATTTTTATTTATTTATATATTGACATGACCCTTGCTGGAGTCATCTTGATCTATCGGAATAATAAGAAATGGGAGATGATTCAGAAAAGAACTAGACTGATATGACTATTATGAATACCATAAAATGTAGATAAACCAATACAAAGTCTAAGCTAGCTAGTATGATTAAAATAAACTAGTTTTAAATAGACTAAGAGAGAAACAAAGGTTCTTATTTTCAGTCCCTTTTCTCAAGTCAGAGTACTGACTAATAGCTAAATAGGAGAGGCTGTGATGCTACTAATAGTAATGAATTGTAAAAATGTTCAGGTGCCAGATTCTTTCCTCTTTTTGCATCCTTTACATCATCAACTCAATATATTTACAAACAATAATAGAATTTTGAAAGTGATTTAACCAGAAGCCACAGAGCCACAAAATCTTCTAAATCAAATGTTTGTCCTTACCATTTCATAAACTTAATACATTTGTTAAGTTTCCATTACTTACTCTTCCTGACATGTTTTCCTCCAGAGCAGTATACTGAAATATTAGCAGAGAAGAGTTGGTTCAAAGAATAGATGTTGTGATATTTCTGTATGCTTTGCATATACTGCCTTGATATATTCTCTACTGAAACGTCTTCAAAATATGTATACAATCATTTGTACCCTATTTCTTTGGTTCCATTGGCTCTGATGTAATCCCAGCAATATCTGTAACTTAACATTAATTTCAGGCTAAATTTCTGGAAGTTTTCTATGGACATATGCCAGCCAGGACAAATTGGGGTGATGGTACTCCCTTAGAGAGCAGCTTTCTGAGGAAATTTATTCATAGTAAGAGATAATGTCTGGACCGAGCTCAGGAAATCTAAATCTCCACAGGAATAGCTGTGTGGAGACAGCTGAGGAAATACTTATATCTAAATTAAAAAATAAAAATAAAAAAAATAGTGGTCAATAATTATTTCAGTTCTTTAGCCCTAGAGAATTGTTAAAGGCCCAGGTAATGCTGGAAGCTCATTTAAGGCCTTAAGAATTTCAGTCCCATTTGAATTTCTGTTTGAAAATAACGACAGTGGTGTTGTAACAAATATGCCCTGGTGTTCACCGTTCTTTAAAACTAGATCCAGAAATGTTACAGCTCTGTGGGCAGAAAGGTAAAAAATGTCAGTAACACAGATAGAAATAGGGGGACCAACTTTCAGAGCTTTCCTAGGAAGCTGGAGGAGACCATGGAGTGGTAACATATGGGTTTAGTAGGTGTAGAACACAGAAAGAGTTCCTTTTATGGATGCACACATACATGCACATGCACACACACACTCACACAAACAAAGCATTTACTGCCAGGCTTGCTAAGGAGAGAAGAAAGGCTTTGTAAGCAGAGAAGGGCTTTGCATGAGGCCCAGCACCTTCAAGAGCGAGTTTCCTTCCATTGCCTCCACAACTGCAAATCAACCAACAAAATCTCAAACCAAACCCTAGGAGGATTTGAGTTGGAAACTTTTTCTGAGCCGTAAATATAAAGAAATTGACAAGTAGCCAGTAAAAGTACAACTCTAATCTGTAAAGGAAACAACCAGTACAAATGAAGATGAAAAGAAATACCATCAAAAAGCAGGCAAGCATGAAAAAAAATGAAAATTCCTGGAATATCTCCAACAGAGTTTGGCTCTCATGCTATTTTACTAATTAGAGACAATTAAAAGAGATATGTGTGTTGCTATGAGCCCCTAAATTAGATTAGAAGATGAAAAAATCTTAATGTGTTGACCCTTTCCTGTCTTTCCTGCCTTTTTTTTTTCTTGTTGTTTTTTTTTTTTTTCTGGGGTGGGTGGGGAAGAAAGTAGGACTGTTAATAATGGGTACGATCATACAATCTCCAAAAAGTTTCATATTAGCTGTTTGCTCTCTGCCTACTCCCCCTACTTTACCCTTCTCTTTTCTCCAGCATTCTTGCGTCTGTACCTGTACAATTTCATCTGGGAAACTGACAACAACTCTATGAAAAATCACGAATTCTCATGAGATTTCCATTGTTTTCTGCCAATATTCAGTAACGGGAGGAGTAACTACGTAGTTTGAAAAGGAAGTAGAAATTAGGCCCTTTTAACAGCCACTAAATCACATTGACCATCCTAGTTTTACATTCACACATCACTAAGTGCTCTTTACGGTTATAATCTGCAATGATAAAGATGGAAGGAAGACCTCTGGCTTGATGAATTGAAGTGGCCTCAACTTCTTTTGGCAATATTTTCTTGCCAATGTGTTAAATTAAAAATATGCATCAAAGATATAGGCAGCTGTCCTGCATTTGTGTCACACAGCAAAATTTCCTGCAGGGATCTTCAGTGAAGAGACTAAAGTTTTGTGAACATTTGCAGAAAATGTTGCCTAAAGAGCAAGTTACCAGTTGTCGGTTATCATTTATGTCAGAAGCTGATGCCAGGATTTTGCAACTCAGGGAAAGGAGAGATTTATGGAAAAGGAGGGTCCAAGAATTGTCATATCTGTGAACTAGATGAAAGGTCTTCCTAACATAACAAGAACACCTTGAAGCTAATATGAGTTCAGATTGACAACCAGCAGTGTAACGGAGCCAGGTCTGGAGTTACGAGCTGTAGCTATTCAATGCCAGCAGAGATCAGGCAGGGGAATTTTGCATCAGCTGTTAATTGTGCATGCAGAGTTATTAGTGAGAAATGAATCTCTGCAGTAGCTTAACCAGAACAAAAGCAAGGGACAGGGAAGACCTCAGCATCAGCGGAATTGTGATGTTCTTTTACAATGTTACTAAATTAAAGCACAGAAAAGAAGAAGGTAAAAAGTAACTATGATGTATTAAAACAACCCTGAATCCTAAGAATAACGAAGTCTTGTCTACTCCCACTCCAAGGCATTATACACTTGTCAGAGGGTGCTTTCCTTTAGTGTAAGGATAACCTGGAAAACCATTTATTGCTTAATTGTACTATATTATCTTAGTACAGCGATGGTCACCAAGGCTGCTGGCCTCACTGCTGTGATAACATCACCAGAAGAGTTTAGCATTTCAGATGTGGTCTGAGCTGCAGGGAGTTGTCCTTCTGACTCCATCCCACCCCTCAGTACTGCCTGGCAGAGCTTGGCTGGACTTTGGCCCTTGGCAGGTTTTCTCTTCAGGCTCCAGAGATCAGTGAGGCATTGGGCTTGGCTGAATTACATAACCTGCAGCAGAAGAGAAATTTCTGTGTGTACACCCAGGATATTCTCAACATAGCCTGGGCTGTATAGGGAAAAAAAAAAAAAAAAAAAGACTGTTTTTACTGTTTTGTACTTAGCTACTGCTAATATAGGTTCAGACTTGGCTAGTCACCTGTCAGCTTCCAAAAGCACAAATTCCGTCCAGTTACCGTACAAAAGTTTTCACAGATAGCAGAGACTGGCATCACTATGTTGGTCTTTAAGAAGATCTGCTACAGCAGGATTTCAGTAAAGCAATCAGAAATAGCTTTACATTCTCTTTATTCATTCCAGAAGCTACAGAATTGACTTTTTCTCTTTTGAACACATGTAGTACTTTTGTTCAGATATCTATAAAAAAAAAAAAAAACATATTTTCATTCTCTTTTTTTTTTTTTTTAATAGACATGGCAAAATAAACATCATTCATTGACGAAAGGCTTCTCACATACTCAAGATGAAACTATCTATTGTTTGGGATTTTGCACTTCAGGTTTACTCTCGGTCTGCTTGGGTCCACTCTGCCGGTCAGGTTTCTTGAGAGCTGAAACTGATGAGACTCATGCATCTCTCATGGCTTCCAATTTGAAATATGAGTAAAATGCTGAGAAACTTTTATTTCATTAGATATCAACATGTTCATAGGAGGGAGAGATAAAGTATACAGTTGGAGAAAAACAAAATTGATATTTTTTCAGTAAAAGCCCACCTGATTAACACGTGGCTCAGAGGCTGGTGCCAACACAGAAATTTTGTTTTTTTTGACCATGGGGTGCTTTACTCGGCACCCGGCCTGATGGCCGCAGATGGGTCCCTATTTCTAAGGGGAAAACGGATCCTAGCCCAGGAGCTGGCAGGGCTCATTGAGAGGGCTTTAAACTAGGTAAGAAGGGGGACGGGGCTGAAATAAGGCTTGTTGGAGCTGTGCCAGGGGGAACAATGGCAAGGCCGGGGGAGAAGGCAATAGCCCAACTGAAGTGCATCTACACTAATGCACACAGCATAGGTAACAAACAAGAGGAGCTGGAAGCCATCGTGCAGCAGGCAGGCTATGACTTGGTTGCCATCACGGAAACGTGGTGGGACCACTCTCATGACTGGAGTGCTGCAATGGCTGGCTATAGGCTCTTCAGAAGGGACAGGCGGCACAGAAGAGGTGGTGGTGTGGCTCTCTGTATTAGAGAGTGTTTTGATGTTGTGGAACTTGAGGCTGGGAATGATAAGGTTGAGTCCCTATGGGTTAGGATCAGCGGGAAGGCCAACAAGGCAAGCATCCTGGTGGGGGTCTGTTATAGACCGCCGAACCAGGATGAGGAGACGGATGAGGACTTCTACAGGCAGGTGGCAGAAGTTGCAAAATCGTCAGCGCTTGTTCTCGTGGGGGACTTCAACTTCCCGGACATATCCTGGAAACACAACACGGCACAGAGAAAGCAGTCTAGGAGGTTTCTGGAGAGCGTGGAAGATAGCTTCCTGATGCAGCTGGTTAGAGAACCTACCAGGGGAGGTGCCCCGCTGGACCTTCTGTTCACAAACAGTGATGGACTGGTGAGAGATGTGGTGGTCAGGAGCTGTCCTGGACAGAGTGACCATGAAATGGTAGAGTTCTCTATTCTTGGCGAAGTCAGGATGGGGACCAGTAAAACCGCTGTCTTGGACTTCCAGAGGGCTGACTTTGAGCTGTTCAGGACACTGGTTGGCAGAGTCCATTGGGAGGTGGTTCTGAAGGGAGAAGAGTCCAGGAAGGCTGGGCACTCTTCAAGAAGGAAATCTTAGTGGCTCAGGAGCAGTCTGTCCCCACGTGCCCAAAGACGAGCCGGCGCGGAAGAAGACCAGCCTGGCTGAACAGAGAGCTGTGGCTTGAGCTTAGGAGAAAAAAGAGGGTTTATAATCTTTGGAAAAGAGGGCGGGCCACTCAGGAGGACTATAAGGATGTTGCGAGGCTGTGCAGGGACAAAATTAGAAAGGCCGAAGCTCATCTGGAGCTCAATCTGGCTACTGCCATTAAAGATAACAAAAAGTGTTTTTACAAATACATCAACACAAAAAGGAGGACTAAAGAGAATCTTCATCCCTTACTGGATGTGGGGGGAAACTTAGTTACAAAAGATGAGGAAAAGGCTGAGGTGCTTAATGTCTTCTTTGCCTCAGTCTTTAGCGGCAAGACCGGTTGTTCTCTGGATACCCAGTACCCTGAGCTGGTGGAAGGGGATGGGGAGCAGGATGTGGCCCTCGCCATCCACGAGGAAATGGTTGGTGACCTGCTACAGCACTTGGATGTACGCAAGTCGATGGGGCCAGATGGGATCCACCCAAGGGTACTGAGAGAACTGGCGGAGGAGCTGGCCAAGCCACTTTCCATCATTTGTCGGCAGTCCTGGCTATCAGAGGAGGTCCCAGTTGACTGGCAGCTAGCAAACGTGACACCCATCTACAAGAAGGGCCGGAGGGTAGACCCAGGGAACTATAGGCCTGTTAGTTTGACCTCAGTGCCAGGGAAGCTCATGGAGCAGATTGTCTTGAGTGTCATCATGTGGCACTTACAGGGCAATCAGGCGATCAGGCCCAGTCAGCATGGGTTTATGAAAGGCAGGTCCTGCTTGACGAACCTGATCTCCTTCTATGACAAAGTGACACGCTTAGTGGATGATGGAAAGGCTGTGGATGTAGTCTACCTTGACTTCAGTAAGGCTTTTGATACTGTTTCCCACAACATTCTCCTCAAGAAACTGGCTGCTCGTGGCTTGGACTGGCGTACGCTTCATTGGGTTAAAATCTGGCTGGATAGCCGGGCCCAAAGAGTTGTGGTGAATGGAGTCAAATCCAGTTGGAGGCCGGTCACTAGTGGAGTCCCCCAGGGCTCAGTGCTGGGGCCAGTCCTCTTTAATATCTTTATCGATGATCTGGATGAGGGGATCGAGTGCACCCTCAGTAAGTTTGCAGATGACACCAAGTTAGGTGCGTGTGTCGATCTGCTCAAGGATAGGAAGGCTCTGCAGGAGGATCTGGATAGGCTGGACCAATGGGCTGAGGTCAGCTGTATGAAGTTCAACAAGGCCAAGTGCCGGGTCCTGCACCTGGGGCAAAACAACCCCAAGCAGAGCTACAGGCTGGGAGATGAGTGGTTGGAAAGCTGCCTGGCAGAGAAGAACCTGGGAATATTGGTTGATAGTTGGCTGAATACGAGCCAGCAGTGTGCTCAGGTGGCCAAGAAGGCCAACACCATCCTTGCTTGTATAAGAAGTAGTGTGGCCAGCAGGTCTAGGGAAGTGATTGTCCCCCTGTACTCGGCTCTGGTGAGGCTGCACCTCGAGTACTGTGTTCAGTTTTGGGCCCCTTGCTACAAGAAGGACATGGAGGTGCTCGAGAGAGTCCAGAGAATGGCGATGAAGCTGGTGAGGGGTCTGGAGAACAAGTCTTATGAGGAGTGGCTGAGGGAGCCGGGATTGTTCAGCCTGGAGAAGAGGAGACTCAGGGGCGACCTCATCGCTCTCTATAGGTACCTTAAAGGAGGCTGTAGCGAGGTGGGGGTTGGTCTATTCTCCCACGTGCCTGGTGACAGGACGAGGGGGAATGGGCTAAAGTTGCACCAGGGGAGGTTTAGGTTGGATATTAGGAAGAACTTCTTTACTGAAAGGGTTGTTAGGCATTGGAATGGGCTGCCCAGGGAAGTGGTTGAGTCACCATCCCTGGAGGTCTTTAAGAGATGTTTAGATGTTGAACTTAGTGATATGGTTTAGTGGAGGACTTGTTAGTGTTATGACAGAGGTTGGACTAGGTGATCTTGGAGGTCTCTTCCAACCTAGATGATTCTGTGATTCTGTGATATTCTCAGCTGAAGGACTGTGTCCTAGCTCCTATCTTGTCTGTTACACCCTTGTCTGTTGGAAAAAAAAAAAAATAGCAGAAGATCTAGTTGCCAAGGATATCCCCAATTACAACCTTCAGATGCATTAAGCAGGAGCATGTCATACACATTTTCTCAGCCCTCTTCTAGTCCCAGGCTTTGGCAGGTGGGGTACAATATCTTCAGCTGCTCCTGTTCTCTGGAGAACTCTTGACAGCTAGCGTCACCTTTAAGTGTCATTTCAAATTGAACAAAGCTTTATGTATGTGACAATTTACACCTTAGTTGCCAACATGTAAGGAAAGTTAAAAGATGGTGACAATCTCACAGAATTAGGCCTCCGATTGCATATGGAGTTTTAATTCCCTCTGCTGTTACTGTGTATTTTTGATTCTTTGTGAAGTTGCAGAGGAAATGATTCCAATGCACATTTCAACCCTCTTACAGAAACAGTTTTAGCAACAGGAGTACTGTATAGGAAAAACATGTACCAAGAAACACCACATATAAACAAAAATAGAAGAAAATACTGTTTTAGCTTCCATGGACTCGACGGTGTGTATTGGACAGCTGTGCATACTTCCGTACATAATGGCCAACTGAATCTAATCTAATACATCAATAAGTCTAGTTACAGAACAAATCCTGCTGTCCTAATAACATATAGAGATACTAATAGAGTTTCCACTTGTGAAATTGCTTTCTCAAAAAGCATATGGTTCAGTTTGGCTCTACAGCTTTTATTCCTTTAAGTGTCAGCAATTTGCTGAAAATATTATTATTAGTTATAATTTATTTATTACCTCCCTCAAAAATTCCTAACAATATTTTTTGAAGTCTGCCATTACATTTAGAAACATTATTGAGCCTATCAATTGACAAAACTGTGTCATAATAAGTTGGACGTATGTTGCCTGTGGTTTTAATATAACAGCAATATCATTATTTTGTCTTACAACTTTAAGGGAAAATTGGCCTCTTTGCTAAGTAACAAAGCATATATAGTTATGCAGAGAATACATTTTGTGCAATAATACATATAGAAATTATATTATAAAAGTGTCCAATTTGCAGTGTCAAGTCGGCAAATGTTAGGAGCTGCCAGAATTAAGCTGTCCAAATGAAGCAATGTTTTGGCAGAGAAGGTTCCTGTCTCCTGGTCTAGTCTGATGCTTACACACCTGAAAGAAAATGATCATTTCTTTTCTTGCAGCTTTCTGCTCTGCTTCCTCTGCACCCTGGCCATTTTTTATGATCACATTGTTAAAGACTGAATAATAATTCAATATTCAGGGAAAGAATTTTGCTCATAATAACAGTTTTTTAATCTGTTACTTCCAAACTTTTGTGTTACTTGCCAAAACTGATTCATTTTCTTTTTAGGAAAAAGAGCTTCATGTGCTTCTTAGGCCCACAACTGATGTAATAACCCACTGAACTGAAAGACTAGTTAATAATAGTAGGGGCTGACTACTTTCAATGAGTGGGTCTCTGTGGACTGGTACAGAGTCCTCAGTACTTCCGTTGAGTCTGCAGGCTGACCAAAATCCAGCTTGCTTTCCTCCAGCAACCCTACAGCTGTGTGGGAGTACTGCTAAGCCCCCTTCTGCTTGGCTGTCCAGACCAGTTCAAAAGCCTCCAGAACACACCAGTGCAACATCGCGCCTCCTGGGTAGTTTCTGACCTTTGTGAATCCATGAGAAGGAGGTTACCTGTGTGTCTGGGCAGTGAGGTACACCACCAGGACAGAGCGAGCTGATGAATTTGGGAAATTAGGCATTTTGTGTTCAAGTTTTAGCTTTGAGGGAAGCAATTTGAGAACTTCACTGGCAGCCAAATCATGCATGTTTCTCTGACATGAAGTGTAATTATGGTATAGCCCCACTTATGGAAATGGTAGAATTGTTAATGGTGAAGCAGAAAAGTTATGAGTCTCTCATATCTGTGTTTTGTGTATCATCTGCATTTGGAAGAAAGCAGGCTGCTGTGTTTAACTATAGCAAAATCCTGAAGCTCGAGTTCCTGGTCCCTCCCAGCACCCAGATATCCCAGCACTTTAAAAGACTGCAGCAGAAGGGGAATCTAACCTTGTCAGCCACGGAGAAGATTGAGGAGGCGGAAGGGAGTTAGTCCTCACTGGAAAAGTACCAAAATACTCCTTTGCCTCACCAACTAAAAGCTCTCTTTAAAAAAAGGTAGAGTTTTACATCTTTTGCAAATCAATCATAATTATAGTGTGTGAAGAAAACAGAGCTGCTATATGCTGAATCTGATCTCAGTGTGACTTGAGGCTGGGAAAGAGCCCGCTGCAGCTGTTCCACTGCATTAGAGCCATCAGCTTCACCTCATTAGGAGAAGCATTCACCTTCCTATGAGATCCCTGCTGCATAACCTCCTGCCCCACCACTGAGACAGACGTGGTGGAGCAGTGTCACTTAACCCCTTACATTCCCAGCTGCACTCACATGCAGGGAACAAAGAGCCATGGGAACAGTTACAAGAACAGCTCTTGCCAGTACGGGTGTCTGGATAGAAGAAAAGTATAACATTAGATATGAAAATATTCATAATGCCACCGTGACCCTCTCTGTCTGACAGACCAGCATCTGCTGGAGCACCATGTGGTGCACCAGCAAACACTGAGCAGTCACCCTGGTGGAGACAATGTATTAGGAAAAGAACAAATTTAACTATTTAGTCACCTTAGAGCAATCTGATGTAGCTTAATGTTCTGCTCAGATTGACATTCATTTTTCCAGGGGAAGAGGAGAAGGTATCATGCCTCTTTGCACTGATTTATATACTTTTTTAGTCGGTCATATTTGATTTTCTTTATTGTACAGAGTTTTTGTTTGTTAGCAATTTTCCTTTCCAAAATAAACATACAAATGCAGTATGAGTATAGTGTCAACATAAGGAATATGAACTGCTCTAAACTTAAAAAAAAAAAAAAAAAGAAAAGTATTCATATACCTCTGGCGGTTATACAAAAAAGAGTCTGGATTACAATGAAGGTAAAAGCTTATTTTATGGACTTCAATCTGTTTTTCCTTTTTTTCTTTCTTTTTTCTTTTCTTTTTTTTTTTTTTTTTAAGCAGTATTTGGCCTCTTTTATAAACTTTACTAGGCTAGTGTTTATAGACTGATGTAACTGCCTTTACTCTCAAATACTTTATTATTTTTTAGAATTTTTGTGAAAAAGAGTAATATGACCAGGAGTTGACTCTCCTTTCACATTATACAAGCTCTGCTGGGGAACAACCCCTCTGACTCCAAAGTCGTTCTGTTACGGAAATGAGACTCTTCAAAAGGTTCTGAGATTCCCTGGTGTTCAGTTCATACACCGCCTTTGAACATGATCATGATCCAGCACAGCAAACATGTTTTGGTATCTCCTCTTCACAAAAGGGAAACAGAAGAAGGAATGTTTTGGAGGAAATTTGGTGATCAACTTCTCCAGGCTCTTTTCATCTCTGAACATGTGCCACCCACATTAGGTCTGAAAGGAACACGGGTAAAGCCATGCCCTCATTCTCCACAGGGCATTGCTGGAACTTTGATCCTTTGCCCATAGATAGCTGAAATTGGGATCTGTACTTCACCAAAACTCTTTGGTGTCATAATGATAGCGGGAAATCTTTCCTATTGTCAAGATTTCCCCACTTAAGGAAGGAGTGTGCTATTGGAAAGGGGATGGTTGCAGGCTGCAAGAGTGGGTGTTTTGCAGTTGCTGGGAGGCAATGGGTACAAATGGAGACTCAACATAGGACTGGATTTGCCCAGGTGCGTAATTTGTAAAAGTTCTTTTATAAACTGCATATAAGCATCTGGTAGTGGTGCGTGTGTATGTCTTGTGGAACAGTGGAAAACAAGGTGTTCCTCTGTCCATGATTTAGAAGTAAAAGCTAAAGGAAAAGATGGGACTGTGAGAAAAAGAAGCAGTTTCAAGCAGTCTTATCAGAAGGAAAAATCACATTATATATGGTTTGATCTGAGAGCCTAATATTTAGGTGTTTGTTTTCGTTGTTTTTGTTTTTGTTTATTTCCTGCCAGTTATTAATTTTCCATACATCCTTTGTTCTGTGCTACCAGAAAGGAACATTCTTCCTTCTCACCTATCCCATCAGAATGGACACACAAAGGGATGTGTGGTGGCTGCTTGCTCAGGTCTCACAGAAGAAATCCTGGATGAATTAACCACAGCTCTCTCTAAGCTCTGGCAGCAGTGAGACTGGTCCCATTGCCAGTAATCAGTCAGAGAATATCAGCAGCACAACCCAACCCAAATGTGGGACTGCTTTATAGGATTACTTGAACTCTCCAAATGCTTTCTATTCCTTTCATTTAATGATGTTATAAAAATCAGACAGTATCCAGAAGGCAGTTTCCATAGTGAAGCAGTGTCTGGTAAGATGGAATGAATCACAAAATGCAAGAGGGCTAGTCAAGTGTGAATTTAGGTAACAAAGACATTTTCATTCATGTTTTGATCTGGAGCAGCAGCATGCAAATCCTCCATCTTAGCTCCCTTTGCGGTCCAGCTTTTGTACATACTAGGTAGGTTTCTTCTAAATTAACCCAAACTAGATGCTTTGTTCTGTGTCAAATGCTTACAAACTTTTAACATGTTAATTAATGTCCAAACTAAAGGACCTTCAGACAGCTTCAATGACACAAGTGGTGGGATGTCTTTTTGTTCTACTCCAAAATAAAAACCCAGAATTGCAATGACCACAAATACAGAGACTACAGCACCAACTGATTCATCTTTTTAGGGGCCAAATTGCTTGCTAATGTGGACACCGTGTGAGTGAGCCACCAGCAGCTTTCTCTCATGCAGATCTCATAAGGAGAATCTGATGCTATTAATGTTTATAATCCCCTTCTTACACATATTTCTGTATGGTGATGGCTAATGAAGTAGACTGGTCTTGACAGCAAGAATGCATGTGAACATGTTGGAAAACAGTGTATGCACTTTATGCTTCACAAGAGAATATAGAACAAGGTGACATTTTTGGAAACTGAATTTCAAAGGATGTGGGAATAACACAAACCATCTGTGTAGTCACTTTGTTGTTGTTGTTGTTGAAAACATGAAACCTACAAACAGGAAAAGTCATCTAGCCCAGCACGTCTGCTTTTTTTGGTTTACCTTAATCCCACTTCTCTGTCTTTTCATTCTATGACTTGACCCCTTTCGTGCTCAAGAAGGAAATCTGAGGCTCTCTTGAACTCATTTACACATCTCAGGCTCAACCCTCCCTTCAGTTATTTATTCCATATGTTCAGAGCCCTTTCTATGAAGCAGTTCTTCCTGAGTTTTCTCAGTTTAGTTTGTCACCACCAGCTTTTGACTTCATGTCTATGCAAATAATTTTGCAGATTAAAAATGTTTCTTTTAAAAATATAAAGCACTGTATATCAACCAATACAATGAAAATTTTTGTGTTACTGTAGAAAGAGAAGTAGTAAGAGTGATAACGTGGAATCTGAACAATACACATATATTTTCAAAGAAGGACAGTGAAGAAATAGAAACAAAGCTCTGTCACTTTTACAAATTCTTTCATTTTGAATTACCAAATATTAGAGTCTCCCTGAGCAAACTGAAATATCTAAATATTAGATGTCTACATCTGGGCTAGGCACAGTGATGTCCTTTGGTTAATGGAAAGAACAGTTTATACCAACCATTGTAGACATTTTACTTGGAATTGAATTGCTCTATAGGTGCTTATATGTTTCCATTACTTGCAAAAGAAACCTACAGTCTGATTCAGACTTAGATACCTAATTCTAGATGACTTAATTACAGCTGATGAATTCCACACCATGTGTCCACAGCTCCACAATAAACACAAGGTAATTTGAAATAATAGGATTGAGACATGTAGGTTTTCATTGTGACTCCCCATTCATTACCTTATCCACTGGACCACTAAGCAGATAATGTAATTGCTGTAAAAGCAACAACTGAAGAAGCTTCAGTTGCAGTTTCATTAAATATTCCTGATGAAGTCAGGCGTGTGACTTCTCCCTGCTGGGTAACATGGTGTATCTAAATCTGAAGATGTGCAGCCACTGACTGAGAAATGTGACTATGAAGAAGAGCAAGAAGCTGTTAGCACATGAACAACTTGATGCCACTGCAAAAAGCTGTGAGTCCTCAGGAAATTCTGCTAGTGAAGGAAGGGTTCAGATGCTGAGCTCCATGTAGGTTGAAGGTTTTTGCTATGAACCTCAGATACAGAGCAGGACGTGACTTTTAGAAAAGGATGTAGAAGACAGAAAAAGCAAGAAGACAGACTGCCTTTCTCTATATGCTGATGTAGCTCTGGGGACCTGAAATTGCATTACAAAGTAAGCATTGTAGAAACATCACCATGGGTCACATAAGTATTGTCATTGCCCTTCCTCCTGGGTAGGGAGACCCTAGATGCAGAAGGAGAATTGGAGGAAAAAAGTTTTTTGAAATCACAGCACATATTCATCACCTTTCAGGATCACAGTCAATACTTTGCTCCAAGTATTTCTACATTTGTCATTTTCTGTCCTTAACATTATTCTGTCAGTCCTACTGAGAATGCTCACTCAGGTCTGTATTTTGGGAAAAAAAAATGATAAATAAAAAACCTTACATGATCATTTCCACTGAACCCAATAACTCTGGCTACATAAGTTGCTTTTGCAAAGGATGTAGGAATGTAGTTGTTGTGATTCCACACGCACATGCCTGTGTGGACTATCATGTACATCTGCTGTCCCAGGAGAATGGTTGATTCATTTGTAATGAGTGGTGGGAGGCTGGAGGTAGACCAGCTGGCCAGATTGTTGCTGCGCTACCTCAGTCACATTGGCAAAACACCTCACTAGGGCAGGATGGAGTTTTGGCTCTGTCTAATTCTAGTCTTTCATTGCATTTTCCACAGTTGACTTCTGAGAAGAGCTTTGTTGTCTCCTTATTCTCAGTACCGTAAACCAGAAGTCCTAGAAAACAGTATCATTCTCAGGAGTGGTCCAACTCTACTTTATGCCCTATACTGCCATTTCAGTCCAGAACAGTCCAGTTAAACACTACTGAGGAAATATTTGCAGGACAAACTAAAAATTTATGTAAGTAATGTTCTATAAAATATGTATTTTAATATTTGGCCTTTTTACCAATTAAGCCAAGAAATATACAAAAAAGAAAAAAAAAAGTTGGCTCACTTGAACACTTGAAGTTTGCCAAAACACAATCTTATTTTATGTTCAAAAGTATGAAGACCCTTGGGGAGCTAGGTAAAAGTGTGTAAATCAAAATGAGAGGCCATTATTGCAAAGAAAACAGTGGCAAGAAACACTGTGCATACAACTGGGACAGTTCTTGGCAGGTGTTATATTTAATAACAATGCTTTCAGTTGAGAAATGTATGTTTTAGGCTATTGGCCCTGCACACTACTTCTAACATAAGTGATATATTATTAAACTGGATTTCTGTTTTATTGGACTGTAAAGTCTGTTCAGAAAACTGTTCAAACTGAGCATGCTTCCTTTCCTTACTCATGATTAGCTTTAGGTTCATATGCCAGAACAGTCATGGGGGCCAATATTTAATGTGTTGTTTTGATACTTTTATAGAGAGAGGAAGCTGTATGTAATAGACATGAATTCTTAGTTTCTACTGCAAGCTATAGAAAAAAAATATTATCGTGGCTCATGATATTATGATTATTGTTTATTTTTAGCAAGGCATATGTGCTATGGAGGAAAAAAACTTAGCCTGAAAAAAGGCAGCATCTGAGTGGGTTTCATTCTACCTCAAAAGTAAACAGTTTTCACAATTAACCCCATTGCTCTGTTTATACATCAAATAAAATGTGGCAAATACACACAGTTGTTCTCATTAATTTTTGATAAGCAATAGCAACTTAAAAAAAATTACTCTGTAGTTTATGCATTACCAGGTCTTGAATTCAACGAGAAACATATGCAGAAACAGACTTTCAGTCTTGCTTTATGACAAAAGAGGTAGGAAGCTGTGGAATAAATATGTTTGGATTTATCTTTTGTATTGGCATTTCTGTCTCTCTGTCTTGGTGTTCCTTGACTATACAGACCCATAAAACAGATCATTCTTCTAAACTGCCTCTCCTACTTGATACTAATCAGCATATATGCTGAGAAACCCAGCAGGAAAAACCATACCTAAAATATTCCACTGCTCCCTCATGGCTATAGAAATAGAAAAAGCTCTCACAGCATATCTTGACATTCAATACACTGTTATAACTAAGGATTTGAGAACATTAAAAAAATTTCTAGGAAGTGCCTTGCTGGCAACTCCTTGGCAAACGTATGTGGCTTTAGGTTGAATGTGAAGCAATGAACATATGTATTTAAATGATCCTTTACCAGGAACATAGTTATTTTTTGTTTTCATCTCAGGAGGAGAAAGAAACATAATTTGACTACCCTGAGCATGTGATTTCCAGGTATTGAAATTCACAGCTTTTGCTTTTTAAAATGACACTGATGTCATAGGGAACTATGGGTAATAAGGTGACTTATAGGTGATAAGCTGGAGCCTGGATCTGTAGCATTGTACACTTAAAGACAGAAGCTCTTTACATCTTTATTTTATTTCTAAGTGAGATGATTTTCAAAAATAAGACCCTGATGTACTTAGTGATCATGAAAATCAGACCAGTCTTCAGGATATACAGAGTGCTACACTGTAGAACATCAGCATTTGCCAAAAAGCTGCCATGTGCAGTATCCAAGAAACTATGCAGGTTTTTTTCCTTTCTTTCAGAATAGCTGAATAGAAACAATCAAGGAATGACAAGTATTGCTAAATATTTTTTTTTCCAAGTGAACACTAGTCTAATAAATTCTATTTCTTGATTATGCTCTTCCCCCCATGCGTGTTAATATAGCCTGTGTTCAGTGCAGATCAAGTGTGTGTGCAAACCTCCCATTGCATTGCCTTCCAAGGCAATTGGTACAGCATCCCTTGACTCAGCTCAGCACCTCTTGGTGTGAGTGGCTGAAATGAGACAGTACCAGGATTTAAGTTTAACCATTGAATGCTGTGAACAGGTGGACACATATGGGTAAAGAGGTGTAACGATATGTACAGAGGTGATACTCTATATGCTTTCTCTCATCCCAAGCAACGCAGCCAAAGTTTCCAGCCAGGAAGGAGCTTCTCCTTTCAGAAGGCTTTAGTATGAGTCAGGTCAAACCACCTTGCACAAAGCTCATGCCAAGCAAAGCTGGAGTGAAGCTTCATTAGAAGACTGGGCTTTGAGTGATTACTGAACTAAATAAACATCAAGCAAACAATATTTTTGGTGCAAAGCTGACAGTTAAAAGCCCCACTGTGACTTAAATTCTCCAGAAGCACAAATTAAAACTAAGGAAAAGACAACATTAGCTGTAATGATGAAGAAATTTTTCCAGCAAAGAAGAAAATGAAACAAATGTATTTCTCATGATAGCAGGTTCTTTCATTGTTTTCAGTTAAACTTAAGCAAGAGACACAAAGCAGCTGTTGCAGACCCTGGAAGAAAACTGAAGCACACACAGAAGAGAAACACGAGCACTATGTTTTAATCAGAGACTTCAGGAAGATGTGAATAAGTAGAAGAACTGGAACAAAGAAAAACATCTTACTATTTAAGAAATTGAATCTCTGATCTAAGCAGGATCTGAAACCAAACCTTCTGTAAAGACTTAGTGAGTAAAAGCTAGATTTTGATGAAGTAATTAACATTTTTTAATATGCATGTCAGCACATACTGACTTTAAAGAGGATAAATAGTGCTCTGATACACTGCACAGTATGAAAAATTCAAAATAACACAATAGAACAGAGGCAGAAAGATCTAAGTTCAAAGATGCAATCCCAAAAATCACATCCAAACAACCAAGACAATATCTAAATTTGGGGAAGTAAACAAAATGACACCACTTTGCTGGAACAAGAAAGCAGCCTAATTGAGACAAAGACATTGGGACTGGCATTGATACCTCAGACGAGCTGCCCACAGAGACTATTGTTGCAACAAGTGATGACTGAGTTTTCAACCTGGAAAAACTCATGTATCTGCAACCGTAGACCAAGTAAACTAGGATGATTCACAAAATGGGGCCCTAACACTGGAAGGGAAACAATGGGGAACACTGGAAAAGGAAACTAATCTGCTCTAAAGAAATATTTATTCAGGCACAGAACATATTTGAAAAAATATATATGTATTTTTTTTCAGATAAAAATGTAACATTTGAAAATAGACTTCTGGAAGAGATTTGCAGACTTCAAATATAAACTCTAGTGCATGGGCAGGGAAGCAAAGCTGAAAGACAGAGTATCAATATCAGTCCAGAAAAACAATCTTGTTTGATCTTAGGTGAGATCTGGATAATGATTTCTAGAGGCGAAGTTGAATGACAGACACTACAGAAAACAGCTGAAGTTGCAAGCCCAACATGTCAGGGATAGTGCATTATCACTTAATCACTCAAGCTTATTATCAGGTTAAGAGATTGTTCTTAGAACTAGGTGAGATTTTGTGTAGGAACATCTGAGGATTTAATGTAAAATATTTGAATAAAATATTACATGAAACTTAGATGGAGGTAAAAAGAATGTAAGAGAAGGTGCAGAGATATTTTCGAGTGTCCTCAGAGGAACATTGGGGAAACTTCTCAATTCTTTCATATGCCAAACTACAAGTCAAATCAAGAAAAAAGGCACATTTCCATAGTAAATTGGGAATAGACTAATTTATTTTGCTTGGGAAAAATTGTCCTGTACATTGATACTTACTTTTATTACATGATCTTACTAAAAGATAATATATCTTAACACTGCTTATGTGTATCATATTAACTTTTCCTAGGGTGATAGACTTTACACAATATTGAAAATTATTCAGCAGGTATAAGCAGTTTGCAGTGAAGTACATATTTAAGTTATTTCAACCTTATAAAATGACTAGTGGCAAAGGCTTTCAATCCAGAGTCTAATGCAACATGCAGTTACAGTACAAAATAGTTGTACTGCAGCCTGGATGACATGTACCTATGACATTTAGTTTCAGCTAAAAATTAAAACAGGAACTCCTGAACTCATGGGCACTGATGTTTTTATCATCAGGAATCTCTGACAGAAAATAATAATAATAATAACAAATAATTTTTAAAAAAGGAAAGAAAATCAGTGTGCTTTGATGTCTCAAGTGCTACCATCACCTCCACAAAATGATGCAACACCTATCTATGATAGTAAACACGGTTTACAAACAGCAGAGGTGTTGCAAAATGTGTCTCATGCATATCTAGGGTTGACTATCCCACCAGATACAGATTACAGAGCCATTTTCAAGTCTTAGATGAGAAGAATATAAGGGGCATTATGTTTATCTTTTGCCCAGAAATGTATGAGATGGGCAAGATTTTTGGCAAAGACAGATGGTCACCCATCATGGTACAACTAGTATAACACATTCACCACTTTCTGATGCCACGGTGCCTGTATTTCAGTCGAGACATACTTGGGAAGCCCTGCTCCCTTCAGAGTTTAACTGAACAATTTTAGCTAACACATAATCTTAAATATTTGGAATATTGTATTAACTAACAGTATTAACCCTTATAAATGGCACAGGGTGTTCATAGAATGGTATGCAATAGGAAAAAAAGGATATTCCATGAAAACTTTCTACCAGCAGCTGCTGTTCTCACACAGGTACCTTGATGGCCTTGACTTCAGGCATTTGGATTTCACTCTCTGTGATTTTTAATTTAAATAAAAACCAGTCATCTGCTGCCATCTTGTTTATAGCGAGACCATACTGTCTAGATAACAGCTTGGTAAGAGATTCTTCTGTTAAATGTACTGTATATACACATGGGTAGATCTCCTTCAAGCTCCACAATTTAATTTATTCCACGCTACAGTAATTCAATCTGATCCCCTTTCAGTTACAGTGCTTGTCAGTGTACTATTGACAGTATTTCTATGTTTGTCAGAAGTCCTGCTAATTTACTCGCATAATGCCTCACAGATTTACTGATGCTGCCTTTTCAATATGTCTTGAGTGACTGTACCTATGGAAATACTTGAAAAATCTTCTAAACTCTGCACATTCTTCTCTTTAATTCAAACTGTATTTGTGAAGACTGTTCTCCCCTGTTTTTTTTTTTTTTTTTTAATTCCTAAGGTATTTGGAAAGCAAGGGTTTGTTTTAGGATCACATGTCTTTGTTATGGAGATGCCTTTACTCTTATGAAAACTGTAAAGAATCACTCAGGCAATCACTAGAATTGTTCGTGCGTTTAGCTTTGATCTGTTATTCTATTGGTAAATATTGAGTTGTTTCTTGATGCTCATAAATCAGATCATTGTCCATAATTTCTGTTAAAAAATAAAATAGGACACAGAGGCACCACTAAACCATTAGCCTAATTTTTATACTCACTTCTCAGGAATTAGATGTGTCCCAGCTTGTCACTAAGGCAGCATGCATGGATCTTGAAAGTGGATTTGCTTTACCTGTTCTGCCACCTTGTCAGCCCTGTAAGCACATTTACAGCCGACAAAGCACTCTGTTGCAATATTTCTATGGTTTTCATATTAATTCAATCTATTTTCTGCAATTTTGCATGTAATTATGAAGTTCAAAGGGTGTACTAATCTTAGTAAAGAAAAATGTTCTTTAAAGCTGTGATTGTGATGTTTCTTTGGTACTTTTTTATTATGTCAATAGATTTCACATAACACAGAAAACATATGGCTAGCTGTACTTTTTCTGTAGGCACATGATCACAGACAGAAAGAAAAAATGCCACTGTTAACAGAACACGTACATACAATTCTGGAGGAGTTGCATTAATCTTATATTTGAATCATTGATGTGATTTATGTTTAGGGTGGGAGGGGAACCAAATCAAGGTAATACTCAACAACTGTGCCTCTGTCAACTCAGAACTGACTCAGGAAAAAATGGTAATATTATGATCTGGGAATGTCAGCACATATGGTAACCACATGGTTAATGAGCGTGAGCTGACATCTTTTATCAGGGCTTGCTAGGCAGTTTTTTGGAAGAGTTTGCTCTCTTTTTCTGAACACTTTGTATACAATTGTTTTAATGACTGAATGGAGGCATTGGTAGTCAAATTATGGGAAGCAGTTTTTCTATCCTGGGTGATTTTCTGAGATCCAAACATTATTTGCAATGTCAAAAAAACAAAATTTCAAGCTGGGACAATTTAAATGTTCTGCTACAATGAAGCATTGTGAAATGTATTATTTAGTTGTAAGTCTTCATTTTTACATTTTCAAATAATATCTATTTTGAAATAGCTACCCAAAATCATTGGTATCAAATTATAGGACATTTAAATCTAGAAATACCAAAACTGGATTTAATTTGATGGCTTTTAAACATTAACTTTTTTTTTAAAGTTGAATTTGGTTTTGGATATCTCATCAGTACTCTTTCAGATGATAAGAAAAAAAAAGTTATAAATAAAAAAGCAACAAAGAAACAGATCATCTGAAGTACCGTAAAATTAACATAGCCCCCTACCTTGAAGAAATTAGCAAAGCAATTGAAATCATGAAGAATGTTAAAGCTCCTGGACCCAGCAGAAACATCTAAATTTGGAGACATGAATCATATTTAAATATGGAGTTAATTATACAAATTCTTTAGTGGCATATGGAAAACTGAATGGTAATTATAGTTCATTACTATCTACATCAGTAAAGGCAACAATTCAGATTTGGCAGCTACCTTGCACATCAGTGTGCATGGTGTCTGGCAGCCTAAGCAAACATAAGATTTCATCACTGGCTGCACATCTCCATCAGCTGTAAACTATCTAAGTAGTTGTACGATCTGAGGCACAAATAAGGTACAGTTGATGTACTCTTTGTAGTTAGCAGTTACAGAATGAACTGCATTGGACTTCTAACACCATCTTCAGTACATGAGTGAAAACAATAAATGTCAGTAGAACTGGAGTCTGCTAATGACTACCTTTTCTGTAATCCCAATCCAATCCTTAGTCTAATCCCACCATAAAAGGCATTGATGCGACCAAATTTAGATCTATGTTGTGCAGAACCAGTCAACAGGAGGGTAAGTGCCGTATACTTACCCTGCTATAGACATCAGCTTACAGATATGATGAATAACCTTTTGACCTCGTTGTCTACTTTTACTAGGCAACCCTTGACCAGTAAAAGAACCTAAATTATACCTTTCCAACGTCTGTCTGATCATCATACACAGATTTTGTACATTTTTCCTGTCACGCATGATGTGAAAGAAAATTATGTGACAACTCATCAGCTATGCCCATTAATACAAGGGATCTCATCTCTGTCATGCAGATACACTTGGTGTTATCTGGAAATATGGTGGATCTGGCAGATGCAAGAGAAATCCATACGGAGTGATTTCCTATGTGCTGAGGAATACACTTTAAGAGCATATGGGGACAAAATGACATTTACTAAGGCAGCTTACCCAGGGAGTAGATACACACAAAACCCTAATTACAAAAAAGCAAATCAAGGGTGTATACAGGAAACAAGACGAACCAGGAAGTTAAATTGGCAGCATACTATCGCAAGCTATCAATTTATTTTATATCTTGACAGTACAATTTTGAAAGATGCTTATTCATCAAGCAGTTGACAGATAGCATTACCAGAGCTTCAGTGTCTTTTGGTCATGCCTCAGGAAGAGCTTAGAAGCAAAATAGACTCAAATTTCAGATCAGATTTAAACACTAAAAACTTCTTGCTGTTGCGGTGCATAAAATAGATTTGCTATCAAGAATGTTATTGCTCCCAGACAAATTTACTGTGTACTTTTTTAAAGATCTCAACAAAATAAATAAAGAAAATAAATTTTAAAAAATGTGGTAAACTGTGTGCATGTGTTTTCCTGTGTTTACAGTACAGCAGAAACAAGAATATTAGAGATTAATCATTATTCAAATAGTACAAGATGAAGGGATTTAATGACTATATGTCAAAATATAGACAAAAAGGTCATTACCTTTAAAGGTAAAAGATTTTGTAACTTTCCCCACTCACCCTTTTTGTGTTTAGCCTGAGCCACTGTATGCCATCTCTAAAAGGTTTAGTCTGACCAGTGAAATTCCCACTGCAGGCTCCTCTGATGGTGTTCAGGTGCACAAAACACCTGAACTCTGAACAGTATTTAGGGTGTTAGTCAAGGTGAATTATCTACTGAAATATGCTAGATGTTATAAGAAGTTGTTTACACGTTATAGCAAACTTGTATGAGATTTGCAGTTGCATAAAGTATACAATTTTTGGTGCCTGCATGTTGTCATAAACAAAAAATAACAAAGCAAGATTTCAACAAGGCTTGCAAAATTTAAATGGGGTGAACACAAAGTTCCACAGTTGCCAAGTATGAGCTACATCTTCTATCTACCTCTTCTATGAAAAACTAAAGTAGAGAGCTTTGAAAAGGGGCAGTGTCTTCAGCAGCTTCAGAGTTTCCAGTGTCCTCTGATAACATATATGTATATAATAAGGAAAAGACTGCTTTTTATTAATTAGCTTGTTTTATTCATATGCAAAAGCCACAGTAATGCTACACCCCCACTGATTACAGCAAATTATTAAACAGCAAGTTTGGGTTTCAGTGAATCCTAGTTTTTCCAGGAAGAGAGAGAAAAATTTCCAGGAAGAGAGATAAAAATTTCTAACCTATTCTGTTTGATCCAAGCTTTTGGGTTCATACAGTATCCACTTTTTAAGTGATTTTTTTTTTGTTGTTTGTTTGTTTGTTTTTCATTTCTGCATGTGAACATTGTGTTATGGATTGTTATTAATAACAGATCACTAATCTCCAGAGCTCAACAATTATCTCAACCCAGAACATCCACTTTGCCCTTCAAAATCCATCCTTTCTCCCAATAATAAACATCTAAAATAACAGCATAATTGAATGAAATGCAAAGGAATTATTTATGTAATGGAGACATCTTGTTCTCATAAATTATTGAATACAAAATAGCTGACAACCTGTTGAATTTTCCTAGGGCTGTGCTAACTTTCTCTTTATCAAATTTATCTATGATTTATGAAAGTAGAAGCATCAGGGTAAAAATGATAAGAGAACCTGGCTTGCATACTGAAAAAGAAACTTCAGTGAAACCAATATTTAGAAGTTTTAAATTAGGTCAAGCTATTCTGAGTTTTACTGTTGCTGTTTATTCTTTCAGGTTTTCAAATATAAAATTCCAGGTGATTTTTTCCCCAGACATATTTCAACTGTTCCAAAGTGGGAAGGGGGAGGCCAAGAGACCTCTGCTGAAAGTCACCTTTTTTTCAATACTTTGGTAGTTCAAGATACAAAGGGGCTATGTTGGGACCCATGGTAACGTTCCCCTTTTACTCCTATTTCTCCCAAAGTTGCTGGCCAGAAATGCTGTCTGTATGCTACCATTGAGCCTTTGAGCCTAAAGTAATGATCTGCTATCAAGTTTCAGGCTAAGCAAAAACAAATGTACATCTCAGAATGCATTTGGAACTGTTCAAATAAAATCTAAGCCACTACAGTATTAGGAGAGCGGTAAGACCTTTAAAATCTGATATATTTAATATTCATAAACCCTCTCGCACTTCAGTTTTCAGAACACTATTTTATTGCATATGGCAATATTATACCAATATCCTTTCACGTGCTTGCTTATTTGGCTTGTGAGGAAAATTACTGCACTAATGTATGACATAAAATATTGGTATTCATTAATTCATACAACAGAAGCCAACAATCTTCATGATTTTAAAGAAAGTTCTAAAGGAATAAACAAATGCCCACAATTTTAGGAGAAAGTCCAAATTTTTTGAGTGTTACTTTGTGATCTCAGGCTGGTTATTTTCTGCTGGCAAAAATAAGTCTGAGGTAAGTGAGTGATATTGACTGGCCTTTTCAACAGTTGTTTGTCTTTGTTGGACATTAATCTCGTATTCTGTGTTTCTATATATTACTGTAAGAGGAAAAGTATTTTTAAAAAACAAGCAATATACAAAGCCAACTATCATCTGTTTTCAGGGTTGCATAGATGAGAAAACAAGAGGATAAGTAGCTCACCCCTGTTGCTCCATTTATAGTTGGGGTCAGGTAACAATAAGATGACCAAAGTTTAGTGTGGAGAAATCCAAGAATAAGATGGTGGGGTGAAGGAAACAAGGGCAGATGAAGATGGATTTCTCGGAGGCTTCTTACTTCTGAAAATATCTATTATTAATTTCAAAGCTCACAGCCTAGCTTTGACCATGAACAATAACTTGCTATTAGGTAACAGTAGAATAGCAGAGAATTTTTCCCCATACAGGAATGTCCAGGAGGTTGCAGTTGTTTCTTTCAGCTGTGAACTTTGAAACTTACTGTGATATACTCTATCAACAGACTTCAAAAACCACGTAAGGCCCAAAGCAGATGTAGGAAACAGTTCATTATCCTGTGCCTCTCAATCAGAGTACCTTGGAGAACACAGAAGGTTATGATGCAAAATGGCACTGTAGTGCTCAGTGGCCACTTTTTCTTGCTGTGAATAGAAAGACAAGAATCCCTTGGACACCAGCCTGTATAAAAGGTGGCTTTTCTACTGGTACCGAAGCATTTAATAGAGCTGTTTCAAATGGAATCTTGTCATGTAGAAAACCAAGGATCTATGAGCAAGATATCCTTGGTAGAAATTTTTGGACTTTTCAATTTTCTCTGCCTACAGACCCAACGACCTCCTGAGAGTCACAAATGGTCTGAGGCTAAGACCTGAGGTCTAAGGAGGGAAAACAGATATATTTCCAGTTGTTGGTAAAATGCCCTCTTTTGATTTTTTTTTAATTTTTTTTGTTGTTGTTATGTGCATTGGCTTGCTGAGCTTTTAGTGTTTCTGGATGGTCTGTCTGTAAGAAATAAAACAAATTGCCAAGGCATGATTTACCACCCTGTTTATGAATGACATTTTGGGTTAGCTTTTCTGTATAGGGAAATACAAATAAATAAAATAATTGCAGATGCTACTTGCAACCTCTCCATGCAGGAATGACAGAGTAAATACTGGGACATTTCAAACTGAATGTATAATTACCCATGTTGTGTTCACAGTTGCCTGTACCACACATAAAAATATATAGCTTGGATAAAAGTACTCCAAGACAGGCTTTATTTAGTAATTATGGTATGTCATAGTTGTTGGAGGCCTCAGTAAAAAAAAAAAAAAAAAAAAAAAAAGTAAGGCTTTTTTGATAAAAAATTAGCTGAAGGAATTAAAGCCCTACAAGCAGTACAGCAAAAATGGGGAAAATAGAAATTAAATCCTTCTGCACTAGCAAAAGGAAGCCTTCACTTTCCCATGTACCGGAAGTTCCCTGTGTTGCCATCTGTACAACACTCAGTAACACTATCAGGTGTTTAGAATATTCCATGAACTTTAGGGTTGAGTGGAACTTGATACTGAAAATTTACTATGTCATGTGCAAAGAGCAGGAAAATTGAAATATATCTGATAGCTTTGCTGAATGATAAACAACCCTGGCCTCAAGAAAATCACCATTTTCTCCAGCCTGAGACTGGCAAAGATCTGCAAAAGAAGGCAGGATTGCTAGGCAGGAATCACAAGGCTCTTAACGTAAGTACTGCTGTAGATGAGGGTGAAAGGTGACAGGACACTCAAAGTAGCCCAGCAAGCAGAGTCTAAAGGCAACCTAAGGCTGCTCTGGGCATTTGGAGAAGGCAGACAGCACCTACTGGGTGGCAATGTGGGGAATGTGGGGGCCAGAGGACCCCACATGGGAGCCAGCCCTGGGGGACCTCTTTACCAAGTGATAAAGAAAGCACAGACAAAGAAGAACGTACATCTAATGGCAGCTTTTCATCTGTAGTGAGGAGAACAAACGGAGAGGCAGCAAAACCCTACAGCTGGCAACAGAAGAAGCCATGAAAAAATGAAGGCTGTGAGATCCGTAATAGAAAGGGGAGGAAGATTATACACAAGGTAAAAAGAAAAAAGGAAGAGTAAAGAAAAAAAAAAAGTGAAAGAGAAAGAAGAAACTGATGGCTAGCGTGATTTTGATGGCAGCAGTCCATTGATTTGAAAGAGCTGGAAAAGGAATGCTTTAAGATACATAAAGTGCTCTGAGCTCCTTTGAGGGCCTGAACATGGTGAGTGTGATGTGTTTTGCTTCTGTCCTTCTGCCTACTGGTGGGAAGATAAGCTATGAAGAGGCATGAGATAAAAGGAGCTACTTACTGTGCTAAAATGTGCAAAACCTGGGCCAGATCTCAAACATTAAATGAAACAAATCAGCTTCTGTGGCTTAAACTGATTGCTGAACAGGAATGAAATGGTGCCCTGAAGGGAAAAATGAAGCAGTTCAATAACTTACTATTTCAGTCTGAGAAGGTAAACAACATCCTGACATTGAGGTCATGGTAGGGAACAAAAATGCTACAAGAAATGAAGTTTGCTATAGCAAGACATGTTCAATCAGAGTCTAAACCAGAAAGGAGTACTGTGGGCTGTGGTTTGCAGCACAAGTCAAAACAATATCAGCATTTGTAAAACAGGCTTCACTGTCTCACCTTGTAACAGTTTGCAATGCTCTTCAGCAAGCCTTGTCAAGAAGGAACCTCTGTTGGAGAAGCCTCAGATGTAAGCAATTATTAAGTTTGGCATCCACTAACAGAGCAAGGAGAACCTACTGGAAGTAACAGCACTCAGAGAGGCATTGGCCTCCTGGATTTACACACTCTGAATGATAAGCTGGGAAAGAAATGAGCTGCTGGATAGGCCGGTTGGTTTGGAGTTTAGAATAATAAGCAGAAGAAATAAGCAGTAGTTTTCCTAACATAAATCATGCTCTTTACTTCAGTGAACTTCCTCACTTTCTTACATCTTTACCAACTGAGAATGCAATAAAACAATAGTAATTGTGGGGCAAAATAGCATATAGCCATAAATAGGGCTTTTCCTTGCTACAGTCATGAATGGAAATATCTGCAGAACATTTACAGCTGCTGTGCATAGCACAGCAGCAGCAGTCCCATGCTCTTGGGCATGGTTCTTCAATTAAATGTAGGTTAAATTATAGGTTAAAAAGATTCATTTATTTGGTGTCTTATGTCATGGGCCTAATGGAAGAATACCTATCAGTGCACTATTTCTTAACATTTGATATTCTGTATCTCTTGCCTTTGATAATTTAATTTTCTCCCATGAATGAAATGAGAACATAGGAAGTGCCATAATATACATGCTTGTTTTGTCAAACCTATATTTTCATTTGCATAGAAAATTCACATATTGGATTAAGTGATTGCTAAAAAGAGAACTTCATAAGATGTAATAAGTATATAAAAGATAAACCATAATTTTTTAGCATATTAACAATAAATGGTTAGTCGCACTCCTCTAATCCTTTATACTTGCATTGTTTAATTTATTTGTAAGTCAAAACTGGTAATAAAATATAGTAAGATACTGCACTGAAGTTATAGTATGTTGATTTTTAATTAATAATCTTATAAAATATAAATTAGCATGGTTAGCAACTCACTTGAAATCTAATTAACTTGCCTTGGCTATCTTGTTAAATGGCTCCAATACTAAAATATTTTTTACAAGGTTAACATATTAATAAGATTGCGGTTATGCATTTCTGCTCATTTAATTATATTCCAAAACTTAGTTTATCCTTAGATGAGCATTAAACATCAATTCAATAAGCTCTGCTTTAGCAAATCATTTGATCACTGACATAATCAGATTTATTAATTCCAAATTCATTATTAAGTACTTTTAGTCTTAATGTTCATTTCATATCTTACTGTCACAGTGTATAAAGACTCTTAAATATCTTCTAGATGCGTTTCAAAAAAAGGAAGAAAAGAGTTGGTTGAGGAAGAGGGGACGTTTGGTTACCTTTCTTTTCTTGGAGTAAAAATTAAGTAAGAAATTTACTGTCACATTTTGTGACAGCTGAATCTGAACCTACAGGTGAAGTGAATCTCTCATTATGAAGGAAAATCTGGAAGTATTAGTTTCTTTAATGCCAAGAAAGCACAAACAACCATTATAAGTCTTACTCCCAGATTTTTTTCCTTGTAAGAATCGCTGAGCATAATTGTATTATGTTTACCAGGCAGATGAAATTTTTTTTTGACTTTAAATAAATTCTTATGCGAACACCTGGGTTCTCCATTTGAGATATATGAATACGAAATAGTGAAGAAGCATATGAGTGACCTTCACAAAATAATCATTTTAAAGAGTTAAATTAAATGAGCAAGCATTGTACTAAGGTGATTATATTCTCTTCCTCCTCCCTGTGAGACTGATTACAAGGGGTCCTCTACAGTCTCACTGAAACTTAACAGGTTTCACGTAGCTCCAAGGCTAGAAATGTTAAACCTCATAAATCATAATTTAATCTTTCCTTGGAATTCAAACAGTAGAAGGTACTTCTCATGTTTCTGAAATTAATTGTTTCAGGGACATCCTGAACATTACTACAGATAAAAATATAGTCTAGAACATTTATTCCATAGTCACTAACTGCTTTCAATGAACAAGAACAAAAGAAACGTACAAAAACTTATCTTTATAAGTTAATGGAGCTGTGCTAAGTTTTCCTCAAGAGATGAGAGGATCTTTTTAGTGAGTAATATAACCATCTATTATTTTGTAACAGGTGAACCAATGTTCCTCTGACTTACATAGCTTTTTTCATCTCAGTGCAGCTCTGCCAATTTGCTTCATGGATAATTAACTAATAATTTTTCAAATTTTTACTTTGGATGATGGTCAATCACACACACAAAATTTACATGTAGAGATACT
Source organism: Anser brachyrhynchus (assembly GCF_964034855.1). Taxonomy (NCBI): domain Eukaryota; kingdom Metazoa; phylum Chordata; class Aves; order Anseriformes; family Anatidae; genus Anser; species Anser brachyrhynchus. The sequence goes on along the minus strand of NC_137695.1, from coordinate 39,892,185 downwards.
TGCTTAAAAATGTAACTCCATCAAATGTTAGCATATGTGACTCTGTGCATGAACAAGAAATAAATGAAAAAACAGGAAAACTATCCCATACATTTAATTTTAAATGTTATTTTTAGTTCTGTACCAAGAAACCTTTTATAGTTTTAAGAAGGATGTCATTATTTAAATGATCCCCAATCAACTGTTAAATAAAAATAATCATTTAAAGCTGAATGAATTTTCCATTAGAAAAGATATATTTTCTGAAATTCCTCATGATGATTATTTTCTATTTCAGAATCAATCTCAAACATTTCTGTATCCTTTAAGAAAACCATACAAACACATAAAGAATAATGCTATTCTTAAATTTTACTTTCAGTTCTTGCATATAAGTAACCATGACTTGTGAGGAACAAGATAAAAGTAAGCTCATAAACAATAAATCTTTGATATTACTGCATAATAAAATCGCTATACATAATTCTTGTGTAGTTTATCTAGAAAACTTGATTAAAATATCCTAGAAAAGGAAAAGTATCATGCCTAAAATTCTATGGGATTATATGAGAATGCATTACCTAAATTCCTCTGTAGCACTGATTTCCATGCAGAAAGAAATGGGTATTGGTTGACTGTGCCATTGCCATAATTCTGTGCAGACAGGCCATGTGGCTGTATGATAGATGGATTTTTTATCCTACAAAGATAAAGATGGTGAGCTCTAAGCGTTTCTGAGCTCTAAGGGTTTATTCTCTGCATTTAAGAACAATGGGAACTGAAAGAACACATCCCTCAGTAAGTAGATCATAGATCATAACTCCTGATTCATACACATTCAGCATGAGTATCAATGTGTTCCTTCCACAGTGGTAAACAAATGTCACGCAGAAAATAACCAAGTAAATAAAAAGTGGAGATAGAGGTAGCCAAAAATATGATAAATCTTGGACCAAAACAATCTTAATTCCATCCCAAAAGTGTGGTTTACTTCACATGATCAACACTGATGTACTATATTTACAGAGATTTCTTTATTTCTATACTTTTTGCATCTGTAAAGGGAGTGCCAGACATACCAAGCAGAGAAATGCATGGAGTGGAGATAGCTCAAAGTATGCAATAAGGTAGTGACATTGCAGTAGGGAATCAAGCTCGGACACTGAAGACACTATCTGTCCTCGATGAACCAAAAGGAAGCTTAGGTTTCTGTTCAGATCAGCAACACATAATTTCCTCTGACTTCATTTCATTTACTGGTGTGTTGCCAGTTGATCTCTGACTTTGTACTGCAGGTGAACACAATTAACTCAACATATTACAATCTTAATGTGTGCTCTGAGCTCTATTAGTGTGTTTCATTATAACTCCTGAAAGATATGTCAATTAAATAAATTAGTCTAGTAGAGGAACAGATATGTTTCAGAACCAAAAATAATGAATTAAGGTAGGATTTTTTTTTAAGTATAGCCAGTCTGTAAAGATATCTTTCAAACGTGCTAGTATCTGATCCTATTTAGTATCGAGTAATCGAGTATGTTTCTAACTAAGGAATTCTAAGGCCAAAGAAATGTGGCCCTTGTTATGCTGAAAGAAAGGACATGTACTTCGTATTGAATAATTGGAGACTACACCCTGTGAGCATGAATTTGCTGGGATGAAAGACTCTATTTCAGTGATGACATAAAAGATACTTCATTGTATGTCACTTAAATTAGAGAACCAAGTAGTTATAAATGATATGAAATTTAACTTTGCCCGTCTGTTTTTAGTCAGCCTTTCACCGTTCACATCTGTCTTATGGGACATGTCAAGTTTCTCATTCTTTACTTCTTTCTTTCTTTTTTTTTTTTTTTGAGTCCACAAACTAAAATAAACAAACTTGTTTTGTTATTTTCTGGAGGTTATCACAGAATCGCAGAATGTTAGGGATTGGAAGGGTCCTTGAAAGATCATCTAGTCCAATCCCCCTGCTAGAGCAGGAACACCTAGATCAGGTCACACAGGAAGGCATCCAGGCCGGTTTTGAATGTCTCTAAGTAATCATGTGATCAAAGTACTTCAGGATGCAGCAAGCACTTACTTTTATCATAAAACAGATTTTCAGGATTATTTTTAGAAAGGGAAAAGAAGAAAATAATAATAATAAGGTGTAAGCTCTCCACCAATCAAAATCCCATCTGATTAATCATAGAAACATAAAATCATTAAGGTTGGAAAAGACCTCCAAGATTATCTAGTCCAACCATCCCCCTACCACCAATACTACCCACTACTTACATGTCCCTAAGTACCATGTCCAACCTTTCCTTAAACACCCCAAGGGCCAGTGACTCCACCACCTTCCTGGGCAACCCATTCCATTGCCTAACTGCTCTTACTGAGAATAAATTTCTCCTCATTTTCATCCTGAATGTCCCCTGGCACAACTTGAGGCCATTCCCTCTTGTCTTATGACTAGTTATCTGTGAGAAGAGGTCAACACCCAGCTGCCCACAACTTCCTTTCAGATAGTTGCAGAAAGCAATAAGGTCTCCTCTGAACCTCCTCTTCTCCAGACTAAACAACACCAGCTCCCTCAGCTGCTCCTCATAAGACTGTTCCAGACCCTTCACCAGCTTCGTAGCTCCTCTCTGGACATGCTCGATGGCCTTGATGTCCTTCTTGTAGTGAGGGGTCCCAAACTGAATGCAGTACATGAGGTGCAGCCTCACCAGAGCTGAGTACGGGGGGACGATCACCACTCTGGTCCTGCTGGCTACGCTACTCCTGATACAAGCCAGGATGCCATTGGCCTTCTTAGCCACACGGGCACACTGCTGGCTCATGTTCAGGCAAGCATCAACCAATACCCCCAGGTCAAGGAAGAAAAAAAGCAGCTGCTTTTGTGAATAGTCTTCATACGTTCCCTTTTTCATCCAAAACATGTGCTGGTCATAAAATGTGTTTTCAAAATAAAATTTGTTAAAAAAAAAAGGGCTGCCTTATCTCTGGTCCACATAACCTTAAAAAAATAAATGAGAGTAAATAGTTAATTAGAGATTAAATTCTCCTCTACCTTTTCAAGAAATTTACTCTTTACCTGTTTCCCTACCTAATCATAATGTATGTAGCAGACATGCTATTTGGTATGAATGAAGGGATAAGTGTCTTATCCTAAAGATATGAGCTCACACATATTTTCAATCTCAGCTAGAATCTATCCTTCCCATGCTTCCCATTTCTGCAAGAAGCCCAATTAATTTAATGAGTCTGATGATGAAAGTAACTGGTCACTATTGGGTACATGATAACATACATGACAATCCGAAAAGCAACTAACCTGCCTGTTTCTTTGGAACTCATCTCCAAGTTTTAATTTTTGAACATTCTAAAATTTTCTACCCTAGCAATTATAACTGTCAAAGTTAATGAGTTAAAAGTGCCGTGAATAATATGTATAGGTCCTTTAGGGTAAACAATCATCTTTATAATTATTTATTAAATAATCACTGTGAAGAGACCTCAGTCTGAAAAGAGATTCAATTTTAAAAGAAAAAAAATGCTGGTACATACAAAAAAGCATACAGATCACATAAACACAAAATATTACAATGCAGAGGAAGACAGAAATGCAATGGGAGTTCAGACTGTTTCAGCTGTGAGTTCTTCACTGGCCACAGAACAAGGTGGAACCAAACAGTAGAAATTAGGTCACATTGTTGAGAGGATAATAAAATAATAGTTCAAGCTGGTAGAGACAAAATCAAAAAGGCCAAATTCCAAAATAGAAGCATTTAGCAAGATAGGAATAACAAGGACCAGTGCAGAAGTGCATTAATAGTAAGAAGCAAGAAGACCAAGGAAAGTGTTGGCCTACTTTCTCTGTGAAACAAGGAAGCTAATTGCAGGTGATATTGAGAAGAACTAAATGTCACAGTCTTTTCTGAGCCAATCTTCACTGGAAAGGTCAATTTATGACTAGATGATTACTGTAGCTGACAGGAGGGAAAAACAAGCAAGATCTTCAAGTGGAACAGGGAAGACAAAATGTAAAGAGTGTTGGAATAGTCAGGGGGTTGTTAGATCTCTGAGCAGAACCCCTTCCCCACAGGAAAAAAGGACTTGGGGCTGCCCCCAGCCCATTCTGCTTGCCATTGCAGAAAAAAAAAATATTTCCTTTGGAGCGGAAAGCAGAGGAGCAAGGCGATTACAGATTAGTCAGATTAAATCCATTTCCCATAGCAAACTTGAAGCAAAGAACTGAGCTATTTGTAAGCCTGGAAAATAACAAACAGACAAATAACAACCAGGATTGATTTGTTGTGAAAAATCATATCAAATAATATAATTTGCTTTGTCAGATTAGTAGATCCTGCTGATAGGAAAGGAGCAGGAGATTTCTTGGGGTTTGTTGCCAGCAGCAAGGCTCTGATGCCATCTACACAAGATAGAAAAACAGATTTAAAAAAGCTTTTGGAATTTGTGCAAAAAAAAGTTGGATAGTGATATGCAAGGAGTAGTTATCTAGCAATTCTCTATGCAAATGAAAAGAAGTTATCAGATGGGGCTCTGTAGAATCTACTGCACCTACTTCTATCCAATACTTTCACTAATGAAGTGCATGATGAAACAGAAAATAGGCTTGTTAAGTTTCAAGATGACATCAGACCGGGACAGTAAGTGTATTGGAGGACAAGATTAGAAAACAAAAGGGCAATCATGATAAATTCAAGAAACAAGCTTAAAATACAGGCTGAAAATCAATAATGAAGTGTGCAATGAAAATCAATTGCACAATAAAAGACATGGGAACAACCAGTTAAGGATCATTTCTGAAAATGATCTAGATTTAGAGAAGAGCACAAGCTGAATCAAGAAGCTATTGCTGTTATAAAAAAAAAAAAATTATCTGCAAGAAACCTGGACAAAGCCTATCTTTCAATTTTGGTTTAGGAAAGCTTCAGCTATAGGGATATGCAATTTGGGGCATTCCATTTCCAAAAGATGTTCACCATTAAGGACGAGGACACCACAGAGCAGTAGAAATTTTCAGATATCAAAAAATATGATCTGTTGGGAAAATACTTGAGTAATGTATTTGAAAGATAGGAAGAAGGAAGAATACAAATGATACTATAATTTCAAGTGTATAAAGAGCTACTAAAAAGAAGAAAGCAACATCTGTTTTCAACAACCCTTGTGAATAGAACAAGAAATAATGGATTTAAAATGCAACATAAAAGACAAAGCCAAACAGTAGGAAACATAACTGCAGTGAGGGTAGTGGGGGGGGCTGAAATAGACTGCTGAAGGGCCTGGGGTGTTCCATTGCTGAAGTTCTTTGAGAAGTGGGTAGACAAATTCCTGTAAGGAATGACCCAGATACTGTCTTTCCTGCCAGCATATGGACTGGTTGCTCTCTTGAGCTTCCTTCACTTTCCTCTGCAATTTCCCTGTAGGCAAATCATTATGAATATTCCGTATTTTACATTGACCCCTGCTGGAACAAGATATGAGGAAAACTGGAGCTTCTAAAGCCTCATGTCTGGACTCAAAGCAGTGATAAGCCAGAGTCATAAGTCATAAGCCAGAGACTAGTTCCCAGTGTTTCTCTAAAATGTCCATCTTAAGCAAAGTTTGTCTCAAGGAGGACAATGAAACTACCTTGGGCTTTGAACATTGGTTGTTTAGGGCATTTAATCTCCTTTCACCCTACCCTTGCACCCAGTGGATATTGTCCATGTTTAAATAGCCTACATATACACAGCCTATATATACACAATAACATATGATCTCTCTCTCTCTCACACTCCGTATGTATTGCATATATACCAACATGTACATGTACATATGTACACTCAGTCAATTTTGTCCAAAACGCAATTCAGAGTCATTAAATTATCTTTTTCTCCAGTGATTATAAAGCGAACATAAATAATATCATTTATTAATTTAGATAGCTATATTTGACAGTGTAAGTACCTCCCCACCCCCAATATTTATTTAGCACTAAAATTGTCTACAAGAGAAGTACATTTATGAGCACATGTGAGGTGATGAAATGTTTTCAATCCAAAATCTCACTTATATATTATTTATTAATAGTAAAATAACCCTATTCAACATTCATGAATGTTTATGAGACAAATGTGGTAGGTCTTTCCTCTATAGTAAGAAATGTGGTGGGAAATCACAGATCTCTGTGCCTCATGTGAATTAATCACATTAAAATTCAGAGGCAAACTGAGTCTGAAGTCTGTCATAACAATTTCTAAGGACAATAGTTCTTTTGCTTCTTCAAAAGAGAAATCATACTTCACCAATAAAATTATTTTTTATCACAGGTTTTAAGTCCTTCTCTTTTTTTCATTTTTAATACACAAAGCCAATCATATTTTAGAAGACTGGTGCATCTGTCTTTATAATCAGTACATGCATGTCTGCCCAGATCAATCTTCCAGTGACGAATTGTTCTAAATTTCCTTTTCTGGTCATACAAATTCATGAAGGTTTGCTTACTGACCTTCCAGTCATTGAAGAATTTAGACTTAGCACACACTAAACTTCTCTGTTTTGTTATAAAACTAGGTTGTCCAAAATTTCCAGAAGTCAAATATACTAGAAAGAGACTGGTATGTTAATTAAGTATGTTGAAAAAACAACAGTGAAACAATGATTAGCCTGCGGACAAAGGAGGAATGTACATTCCTTCATGTGGTATAGAATTCCTCATTGTGTCTGTGCGGTTTATATATAAACATATCCAAAAGTCAAATCAGTTGCAATTTACAATTTTCACCAAGAGAAATAATGATTGATATAACATGTATTTTCCACATTGCTTAATTTCAAGAAGTCAGCTAAAGTCTGAGGTGTCTTTCTGTCTTCATGTTTCCTGGGAAATGTAATTTAGTGTTACAGATACGACCATATCCTCTAGCCACCACAAACTCCTAAACCAGAAGGGAAAACACATTGTGGCACAGACGAGGTAGTCCCGGAGAAGCTGGCTGTAGAAAAAGGGTTTGATACAACATAGCAGTTTAAGAAGATAAATGTCAAATTCAAACTAACTCAAAATGAAATTTAACAAATATAAATTTTTAAAAATAAAATATTATTAGAGTCTTAAGTTCTTTAGCAAAAATTCAATTGTACATTTATTAGCAAGGTTCATGTGAGAAAAAAAACATTTTAATTAGGTTATACTTTGAAGAAAGAAAAAAAAAAGAAAGAAAAAAAAAAGATTTCAAACATTTCAGTAATTAAAATGGGAAAATAACGACAGCAAGACCTGCCTAGGATTATGCTGAGATTGTTTTAACTATAGAAAGAAGGTGATGTGGCAAGATGAGGAATGAAAGTGACTTCTAAATATAGAATCTATGGTTAAAGATAATGAGAATGTAACACTAAGAATTGTCCAGAGTGAAGGTCCTTTAAAATTATCAGGAAACTGGGATTCAGCTTGGACATTTTTCCAATGATAGAAAATAGTAAACCAGCTGAACTGAGAAGCAGAGTCACTGATTGCAACGGAGACACTCCATATTCCCTCTCTTAGAAATGAGAGGGAAAGGAGAACCCTTTTTTTCAGAAAAGGGTTGCTATAGAGGAATCATGAGAATTATGATCATGGGAATATAGAGGAATCTCTATATTCATGGGAATATAAAGGAATCATGAGATTTATTCCTGTACTTTGTCTAAATGCACTACTGAAGAATATTCATAAATTTCACTGAGCCTTGTTAAGCCATCTGAGAACCCAGCTCTATAATAGGAAGTCACCTGCTTGGCAGTATCCATACTTGCATGCCCAGATAGATGCCCAGTGCAGGAAGCAAAGTTAACCCAAGATTTTTACTAGTACATAGATACACTGAGTCATGCTGACAACTCAGTTTTAACAAGACTGAGAAGGATGTTATTGCATTCATCTCTTATGTTTTCCCGTTTTGCTTTATGAATACGAAAAGACTATCTTCATTGAATGAAAAACAAACCTACATCTTGACCTTTCCTAAAAAAGTAATTCCTGATTTCCATTCACAAAATTTGGAGCAAAGAAAAAATATTTCCTTTGTGTATATTTTTCACAGTGCAAGAAGATACAGATTGGTGTGTCAGGCAGCATTAGAGGGAAGAAATAACGTGTTTGTGAGTGTGTGTGTGTTCTTCTAAAGGAAAAAGAGAAAGTTTAAATGTTTAAGGATAGACAAACCATCTTGAAAAGGTACTTCTGCCATTTGCACGTGGAGACCTACGTGATCCCTAGCGGAAAACCAATTCAGACTCACTAGCGTTGAGTAAATTTTGGTCTCAAAAGCAATTCAGCATATTTACTAACATATTTATTGTACAGAATGACTTTTAATTTCCAACTCTGAAGCTGAAAACTAAAACCAAACTGTGCTAAGATTACATAGTAATGTTGTTACACCATAATTAAGATTGGAAAGTGGAAAATAAATTTATGAGTAGAAACTGGAGATTGTTAGAGCCAAAAATTAATTAGCTAAGTTGGAATTTGACTAGGACATGAGGATGTAAATGGTATGAATTCTTTAATTACTGTAAACAGATAAAATGCACTTCTCATTTAAGGGCTTCCATCTTTAGAGGGTCCCAAAAGCTTGACAGAGAGTCTTTTTCTTATTCTACTAGAGAGAAATGTGCTGTACACTGAATCAGCACATGTAAATCCTGAAAGATAGCTCCGTCACTAGGCTGAACCTGCCTCAACCCAGTTACCTTTGGAAACAAGTGGAAAGGTCTCCTTTCACAAGGGGACTCATATCTCGTATTTCATTTCTGAATCCTTTATTTTTTGGCTGCATATGGGGTTACTTAGGTGCCTCTTCTAAGCAAGGAAGCTATGAATCAAATGTCTGAATTCTTAACTTTAATTTTGAAGGGAAATAGCTGTAATCTTCTGAGAATGGACCTTTTCATCTTTTGAAAACTTAGGTACGGTGTGGAAATAAACAGAATTTGAAATTGCTCTACTCTATTTCACTACTTCTATTTATAAAAGGGTTATGTTGTGCCATTTTCCAAGTTATTATACTGCAAAGGCAAGAACATGCTACTAGCAACTGATTTTTGATATAGGTCAAGGCTGACTCTATTGTTCCTAAAATCTTTCAGGCCCTAGTAAGGCAATTGTCTTCACATTTTGTGATAACTACCGGAAAGGTGGAAAGAACTAGGCTAGAATAGTGAAAGACATGGTGGGCATGAGATCACAGAATCATAGAATGGTTCAAGTTGGAAGGAGCCTTAAAGATCATATAATTCCAACCCCCCTGCCATAGGCAGGGACAACTTCCACTAGACTCAAAGCCCCATCCAACCTGGCCTTAAACACTTCCAGGCATGGGGCATCCACAGCTTCTCTGGGCAAAGATGTGGTAAAACAAATCAATAAATACAGATGCACTTTGATCTACGAGACATTCATAGGTTTCTAATTTCGTGCTTTTAAGCTCTTTTCCAAGCGCTGAAGATTGAAATTTACTCATCTTTTATAGAACCACAGACCAGTTAAGGTTTGCAGGGACCTCTGGAGATTGCTTAGTCAGCCCCACCCTTCTCGAAGCTAAATCAGCTAACTAGTTTTTGCCTCTACCAATGTCCAGGTTTCAGAGCTAACTAGGTGTAGACAAATATTGAATTTTGTTATACGAGCACAGGCTTGAACATAGACTTTTGAAGACTACAAGTGAAAAGAGATCTCATAGAAAACACCAGAAACACAAATTTACTGCTCAGGTGGCCACTGCCAGAGGAATGGGAATGTTTTGTGGCAGCTAGCTTTGATGGAGCCTGCCCCTGTACCCCTCTGGTAATTATGGTCTACTCAGTGTCCCCATCAATGCTAGTGATGGAGCAGCAGCCAGTGAGACTAACCAAGGTTTTGCCATAGACAAAAGTCAATGAAAACAAGGTTATTTGGCTATTCCGGATAGTCTGCTGCCCTGAGCAACTCTTTTACAGCCAGTACCAGCTACAAACAGGGACAGTTAACTAACTGTGAAAACAAACTAAGTATGGGTGTGGGGGATCATTTAAATGCTTACAGCACACAACCTGGAAAACTGGATGTTGTTAGTGCTTATTGATGCCTACAAACCACATGAGTGAGCCCCTGTCCTTTGCTGCAGTAGAGAATCCCACATTGATCATACAACTGCCAAAGGGAGAAAGCAAAAATCTGGGATTCACATTGCCTTTCAAGAAGATGAATCTTTCACCCGCCTGGGTGGGGAAAGTTTCTTTCTCCCAGAGAGGAACACTGCCGCTCTTGCAAATGGTACAGACTGATGGCCTCACCCTTTCCTGTAAAGGCAAACAAGCACATATTTAGTTATGTTCTGATATGCTTAATGCATGTATTTGGCAATATCTTTTATTATATAACCAGTAGAACCATTTCAAGTCTGAATTTATTTTGAAGCCTTAGATTTTCACATTGTAAACTGAAACCAAAGAAATTATATTTTCATTTTTTTCATTTATCTACAGCAGGAAAGTGAAAAATTTGGAAGAAAAAAAAATAAAATTAAAATTAAATCAGTCACATCTCCAAAGAAATAATTCAATTTATGTCTTTATTTCAGAAGCCGGTAGTCTGCTGCAGAAACTCAGTTCTTGATTAATATGCATCATTAATCATTTAAATAAAAGTGGACCCTTTAATTTCAATGAACAAACAATGCCATTTGACTGGTAATTCAACATCATAATTAGAAATCTTCAGACGTGTTAGTTGACAGAATATGCTTAATAAAAATGAATAAACCTTGCACCAAGGGTCATCCAGTCATGAATATTGTTAATTTCTTCCTCTTTTTATCTTGTATACCTATATAAACTTAAATAAAAAAAAAAAAGGTAAAGGCAATCTTAGAATAAGAGAAGTGAATAATTGTTCTGATATGATAATTAGAATCTGAAGAAAGTGAGACTTCAGAAAGGCAGCAAGATGACACATCAGTGCATGCCTGACTCTTCTACTCATCAATGAAAATTTTGCAATTACAACGTAACTTCTTAAAAATACGAAAAATACAAACATTCAAATATGGTTTGTCTTGCTGAGAAAAATTACTTTCCATAAGAATTAATGCTAACTCTTTGATGATAGAGTTCTGTACTATAGGAAAGATACCACACACTAATGAGGTAAAATGACTGTAGAATTATTTTGTAGAAGTGGTAAATACAGAAAGGTTATAGACTAAGCCAGAACTCTTAGATTCAGGTCTGGTATATACAGATTTGGCACTACTTACATCAAAAGGATTACCTCATCTTTATACCAGCTCAGAAATAGACCTGAATGTACTTTCTGAAGAGCAGTTTTTGGGAGTTAATTCAGCTTGTAATCAATGTTCTTCCAGTTTTGACTGCATCTGAAGAATACAGCCCAGATGGTAAGACAAAGTACTCAAGGACTTTCTCTTTTTCACTGTCAGGAATACTGGTGATTTGGGTAATATATTGTCCTAGACCAGGGTTCATGTAAACAGACAGTGTTGATGGGTCAAGCTGATAGTGGAACACTGCAGTCCTAAAGCTAGCTTTGGTGATTGCTCTTTGTCACTGAAAATCCTCAGATGGACTAAAAATTGAAGGTTGCGTAAGAATCCTATGGACTTTGATTCCATTCATAGTTGATGTAATTACATCAGCTAATTAGGTTGGTGTAAATAATTCAATGGAATACAGGGCTGTACATCTCTCAGCCTTTTGCAGTGTTAGGGATTTTCAGTCTCATTTTTGTATGTGTAATTGACTGTCATTTTCCATTCTACATATACACGTGAGACCTGAAAGCCTACAGGTGATGATAAGAAGGCTGAAATACTCTGTTTTTTCTAGGATAGGTTACCAAATGATTCTAAGAATTTTATGAAGGGGGGTGGGGGGGAATTACAACAAATCTTAATGGGTCTTTGATACTTCAGTGGCACAAACATGAAATGAAACTTTGTGTAGACAGAAAATGTAGTAAAAAGTCCAGAAAATAAACTATGGATAAAGATTACAGTCTATGGTTTGAAGGGAAAATGATCTTTAAATCATAAATGTGAAATATAAAATTATGAATTATGTACTGATTAAATTATAAGCCCATTAGTGATATTAAAGTAGAAATTTATATTTCTCAGATCCAAAGATGTTTCAGGAACATACCTGATCCTGACTTTTGTTTTCAGATACGTTATTCAAAAGGTGTGTCTTTTCTGATATGCTGCTGGGCAGTGTTACCAGATCAGCACAATGCAAAATGAAACAGAAAAGCATAGGTTGCCAGAGGCCAGGCATATGAAGATTCTGAGATATTTGCATCGGTTGTTAGAAGCTGAATGTACTAATCTGAAGGGACATGTTTGCTGTAGGAACACATTGCTCTGTATTCAAATTACTCATATTCCATTTCATCCTTAGCTTATAATCATGCTGAATATCCTGTACAGCAAGAGCTTAGCTATGGTGTAGTCCCAAATTCAGAAGGCTGCATCAGTGCATTGATTACACTTCCCTTAGTACACACAGATGACTCTAAAATAGATGAAAAGAGCTGAAAACATTAAAGACAGGAAAGTTAGGGCAGAACTTCTGGATTAAATGGAGGTTATTAGGTTCAGATTGTGTTTTGAATGAGAAGTCTTAAAGTTAAATGGATTACCCATCAAGCTCAATCCATTGTAATTAGAAAGCACCAAAAATCCCTGACCTTATATAAAATCAAGATATATTGGTGGAACAGCTTTTAATAATACATCAAGTACCAAAGTTTATATTAAGGTCACTTGTAACTATGCCTACACCATTCCAATGCTTTTGTCAATCACTCCCTGAATTGGTCATAAAATGCTTCTATGTTCTCATTTGCAGCTCTGGTAATTGGGACATAAATCTGGAGAGTAGTCAGAGTAAGGTAAAATGTAACAAAATGGTGTGTTCCCTTGTTGGACTCTATCTCAGCACAGTATTTTCCATGTTGACTAGTGACAGATGTGCTGTATTCTCAAGCAAGATCAAAAATAGCTAGAGCAATAAAGCCTGTTTTTTAAAGGCTTTTGTTATACTAGATTTGTAACATTCAAGTAATCATTTTTTTTTTCCTAAAATGTTGCTCAATGACAGTTTCAGTAAGATTCTTTTCTTTTAGTCAGTAAGGAAAACTTGTAGTGCTAATTCAGATATCATAGGATACAACAGAATGGGATTTAGTCTTCCTGTTTTTAAGTATAGTGCTTGAACTTAATCTCTTAGTTTGTAATTAGAATTTACCAAAAACTTTATTAATGTTAGGGTAAAAAAATATATTAGAAGAAGACAAATGGACCATGAGATGTGGAAAGTCTCATGCTTCCTTCTCTGGCTTTGTTTTTTACCCAGAGTATCACGGTTTGCAGCTCATTAAGCATCCTTATCTGTTTCCCTGTAAGCAAAATGGAACTGGAAATATTTTGCCAAAGACATACAGATCAACAAAACATACAATGAAAAAAACAAACAAACAAACAAACAAAAAAAACAGGTGCTTTATTGTACTGTAACTAACATTTATATAGTAAGACCACTGCTCATGATTCTGGGTAAAGCTTCTACTACTGCTAAAAAGCAACATGATAGTCCACTCCTTCAGCAGAAGTACTGAGTGGTACTTCTAAACAGGACTGTTTGCTTCTAAAAACTTGACATCAATGCACTTGTTTCTGGGATAGGAAACCATAAAAAAAAACTACAATCCAAGTTAAGATTCATGTGCTATGGGCCAGGAAGAAGCTTACTCTCAAGTTACTTCATACCACATAATTACAGTTATTATTCATCTATTTCACAAGAAGTAAAACTGCTGAAGTATAGCTCAAGAATTAGTTAACAGTGCTGTGGAGAGATCTAAGCCCAGTAGCAGCACAGGAAAAATAACTGAGTCATTGTAGCTCCAAACAATGAAGAAAACTGAAGAAAACCATACTCTTTGCCTGTGGGTAAAAACTGCTGTAAATTCAAGTTCTGTACTTTTGTTCTGTCAGAAAAAAAAAAAAAAAAAAAACACATAATTTTTCTCTTCTGCAAAATACTCTATGCCCTAGGCTATCAAACACTATAATAATGTGTATCTTAAACCATCCTAAAAATGGAGATTTTACTCCTCCGCTTGACCAGCAGGTCCTTGCTCAGCCATGTTGGTTTCCTACCTTTTCTGCTTGATTTCTTACACGTAAGGACAAAAAGCTCTCATACTTTAAGAAAAGTATCCTTAAAGAGTTGACAGCTCTGATCAGTTCCTCTGTCCCTACAGTGTCCCAGGGGATCTAATCCACTAGGTCTTTAAACATCTGGAAATTCACTGCTCTAAATTTCAGGGTCCTGACTTTGCTCTTTGCCAGGCCCATATTCCTCAAGAACATGAACTCAACCAGCACGTGGTCACTGCAGCCCAGACAGCCTGCAATCTTCATCTCTTTATGAGTTCATGAGTTTATGAGTTCATCCAGACTGGTGAGCACCAGGTCCAGTAATACTTCTCCTCTGGTTTGTTTGTCTAGTACCTAGACCAGGAAGTTATCCTTAACACTCTCCGGGAGTTTCCTGCATTGCTTACAGCCTGCTGCGTAGCTTTCACAGCAGTTAGTTGAAATCCCCCATAATGTTGCACACTGTCCGTAGGGTTATTTGATCTGAAGTGATAAGCACCTTTCTCCTGGACGTAATTGAAATTAAATGTTAGTGCATGCAGGAGTGGTATCTAATTCACTCTTAATGGGACTTTCAGCCCAGAGCGGTCAGATCAGCCTGGCTGAGTGGCCTCTCCAGAGAAGTCCATGACTTGTGATCTTCATTATTTACTTGTACATAGTAGGAGTGGGTTTAGAGCACGTCAAAAATATTAGATCAACTAGCCTTGGTGCCCAAAAATTGCTACCCAACCAAAGAGCAGTAAAAAATACTGAGTAAGCTGCAACAATATCTTTCTGACTTAGGATGGTAAAAGATCGGAGACATTTTTCTTTCGACAAATCGAGGCTGAGCTGCTGGAATCATCCCTAGAGATAAGAATTTCATTCATTATGCAGCCCTTCTCCCATTCTCCCTGCCAAGAACGCAAATTTAGGGTTTTATTTTGCATCCATTCAAAGCAATGACAAAAATATCTATTCGTTAAAATTAATATGCTTTTCCTAAAAGGACATTTACTGTAGGGAGAAGGTAGATTTGATTGTACTGGTAACCAGTTCTGCATTAGTTTCAAGAACAGTAATCTGAGCTGAATGATCCTTTGCAGATAATCTATCAAATCAGTTTTTACCATGTATTTTATTTGACCTGTAGCTTTTAAAACTTGATTCAACACATTATGTTAAAAAAAAAAAATCCATTTTCCTCCAGAAGCAAATTTTCTCTTCATCTGTTTTTCCTTACAAAAGTCTTCCTGCTGAAGATTTGCTGTGGGGCTCTCCCTCCCTCCTTAAGCCCTTCATCTCTCAGGAGGTTGCCTTTTAATTAAATAGTTACTTTGTTTTGGTTCATTTTTTATTATTTGTTTAAATGTTATTGTTTGTGCTTTGAATTGATTGCCCCTGTACAATCTGAGCTGAGCATTTGCTGTGGCACTGAGTGAATTTCTTATGCTATTGCCTCAGGACATTGCTGCAAACATAGTGTTGCAGTTGATAAAGATTCCCACGATAAAAGAATTTACAACAAAGGATAAATTAATTTTTGTAAAGCTCAATGGCATCAAGATCAGATACTGTTTCTCTTTTTTCTCACTTTCAATTTCCATTTGCTTAGAAAATAGGTTTCTATTCATTTGGACTAATATGGAAAGTACATTGTCATACAGACAGCTGCAACACTCAACAGAACAAGTGTGCCTTTGTCACCAGTTTCTTTGTAGCTACCCTTCCAGCCATTAACAACAGACTTAAACCAACTGGTACTATTTTAGTCCCAATGAAATTTTCTTGTTCCTGCAACAAAACACCTTTTACTGTTCAGTTAAAAGTAAATTGACACTTCTAGCCATTCTGCATTGTAAGTTTATTTCTTTCCATGGTCTTTTACCTCTCTGTTCTCCCTGTTTCCAAAGCAATAAATTTATTTTTATCTTTATTATATATAGTTTTGCTGATGTTATTGTTTCAGTTCTATAAATAGCAAAAGGAGATACAAATATTCTATTCTCAGCAGAAGAGAAGATTAGCAGGAATATGCAAGCACAGAAATACATGAGAAGCAGCAGAGAACTTTTCTGCAATTGAACCAAAACAGGAACAATAACTTCTTCTGATACCTCTAACACTTGGGCATGGCTCTTATTTCTGCCTAGTGCTCTTCTGAGCTTTGACATGCATTGGAGACCCTTTTCTTTTCCAACTGAGGCTTTTAGCACCTGGTGATGGCCTGTTTATTCAGAATTTCCTTAGCTCCCAAAATGAATTTGGATGAAAATCCTCACCCCACTCCAGTCTGCATAAGCCTTCCATTCTGACCTTAAATGTGACAAAACTTCTCTATCCATTTTCTGCACAGTCACTGGTGTTCCGCTACCTAATTGATATCATCAGCAGAGCTGTTAAGCTACCTGTAAACCACAACAGTATCACAGAATTATAGATTTTAGGGGAGGAAAGAAATAACAAGTGAGTCACTTCTTTGCTGTACTGTATTACTCTGTTGTGCACAATAGCATGTTCCTGCTGTTTCCTGTTGCTTTATCTAGTTTTACCATCAAGCATTGCTCTTTTCCTTGGATGACTATTCCACAGAGTCTTAGATTTTATTGTTAGAAAGTTTTTGCCTAACGTTTGTCAAATATCCTTACACTGGATCATCAGAGGTCACTTCTGGCACTAAGGTACTTTATAAAGCCAATGAAATCCAGGCCCTTTATGGGATTTTTTAATATCTTATGTTTTTGTTTGTTTTGTTGTTTTTTTTTGTCATTGTTTTTGTTTATTTGTTTTAAGACAAAGAAAGAAAGAAAAATGTCATTCATTTCTAAACTTATAATCTACAATCACCTTGTAATAGTCACTTGAATGAGAGGTAAAAACACAGTTATGAAGTATCTGTTATAATCTTTAGGTAAAGCTTTATGAATATTAGGCTTTAGTTTTGTTATCTAGAAAGTCACTTAAATGTTTGATTCTCTGAAACATTGGGTCTAGATTTTTCCTGCAATTGTTCTCTCCCTTATGGTAAAACTGGACTACTTGCTTGCATGTCTTCTGGAAGTGGAGCATCCAGAAGAATCAGTTGAATATTTTCATTAGGTCTGAAACTTCTTCAAAGTAATTGTTTATGTTATTCTAAACATTCACTTCATGCACACAAATCAGTTTTGCCACCAAGAGCTGTCAGGGTAGTGCATATGCCTGACCTTCTTCTGAAGCCTCCACATAACACAGTAATGTGAAGAGTCTTCACAGACCTTCTTCAGTTCCTTTTGTGCTATTAAGGTCTGCATTTCAAATTTCCTTTTCCACCTTTTCTTACATTTTGTTTGCTACTATCCTTTAAGCAATTTATACTCTTTCAATTCTAAAACAGAAATATTTCCATATCTTGGCCCTGAAAAGACTTCCTGTATATGACTGAAACCTGCACTGACCTTGATGTTTTCTGTCTGAGATACCATGGTAAAGAACATATCACATGAGACTGAAGCATCTACAGACTATTTAAAAAAAGAGAGCTCCGAAGTCCTGGGAGATATGAGAAAAGAAGGATTTCCTCCAACACTTTGTAAATTTGCCTCCCCACACTGAAGTGGCCAGATTAACAGGCAAGATTTTAGATTCTCTGGATTTCTGAAGTTTTGTTTGGGTCATTTTCTCAACAAATCTTTGTTACCAGGAGGAGAAGCAGTAACAATTCTCAGCCAGGATCTTCCCTTTTGAACTTACTATTGCAGACAAACAACCCAAATCATTCAGTTTATGTGTTGCAAACTAGGTATGCATTTACTGGTATTTTGGTGAACATTCTCTGTGAACACTTTGCGAGAATGCATTAAATGTGACAGAACATAGTTGATTTTATATGCATCAAAGGACTTCTATAAGTGGATGTAACAGATATTTATTTTAAAGCAGATCTACAAATACACATTTCAGACTAAAAGCTATTACCAACAAGAAATGAAGTAATCAGTATTCTAATCCCACCTGCATATTACCTTTGAATGTTATGTCTGTATATAAGGGCAAAGTAGAGTCATCCTCTCCCTCTTACTACAGCACCACATAACAGCAAAGTGTACTGCTGCCTTATTTTTTCAGGGAGCATATAGACTATCAATGAATGACTCTTCTGGCAGCTTTGCCCATTCTAAAACAAGGTCATTAGAGGCAAGTCCTGCTTCCTGTTACCACCAGTGCCACTGGGCATTTGCTGGGGAGGAAGTGCTGTTGCATGGTGGGAGGAGGACTGCACTCACTTGGTGAGCAGGACCAGCCAGCACCTTCCCTGCTTCTCTCCAAAATATTTCGAGGGCTGGATTATACTTCTCAGGCACAGCTAGTTGCTTAAGCCTTAGCTATTAGGCAGCAGCAGCTGAAATCATACTTTTAGCTTTCAATTACCTATTGCTGTGTGATGTAAAGTGAGAGACGTACAGCAGCCTTTTGGCCTTTCATACCATTACGTATGTTCTGCTGTAGTTTCTTTGGGGAAGCTGACAAATGCAAACCACTAAACTGTAATACCTTTTAAATGCCTTGAAGTTACAATAAAAAGAAAATTAAACTATTTAAATAGTCTATAATGAAGTGACACAGTAATTAAATTCTAATTAACCAAAGGGATGGCTATTTCTCAGTTCCATATGCAGATGTATAAATTCTGCTGTTGCTCCTAGTTCTAAGAGTTTCAGTAATGTCACTTCCAACATGACATCATTACATATTCTAAGGAAATCACATTGAGAAAAAATTTGATTTTTTTGTGGAAAAACGGCAATTAATCTTTGAGACAGCTTCTGAGCATTGAAGAGTTAGTAACAAACTGGTACTTCAGAGCTAATTTTATCAAAAAAAATAATTTAATCAATAATTTGATTAATGATGATTGAACATCATCAATGTTGCACATTAGATCTTGCCCAGGCTTCCTAACAATAATGTAACCAAGTCTTTGGCTGATGAGAGGGTTAAAGAAAGCTGTGTGGCCTGCTCCTGCACCTGACACTGGTGCAGAACTTTTAGAACTTACTCTGTGCTGCAGTAGAGATGCCCCATTTCTAGAATTGAAAATTTGCATCACAGAGAAACTATGGTGAAGCTTACAAGGAAACATCTATTGAACTGACAGCAGATGGGAATGAGAATTTGTTGTTGTTGTTGTTGTTTTAGAATGGAATGTCTCTCATACGAAAATCCCTAGGACAATTTCAAAAGTACATATTTTCCAAAAAGAAAAATAAGATGAACTTAATCTTTTATTTCTTCCAGGGCCTGGCAATTGAATGACTTATTCCTTGTGCAGTTACAAAAATAATGTGATTAATGTGGAAAACCTACATTATAACCTCTTCTAAAGCTGCATAAAGTAAAAAATGAGGGATTTTGTCTTGTCTACAGCAAACAGACTAAATCTGAAAGCCGGGATTGGTCAAGCTATGATCAAAATATACCATAAAAAAATTTACATCTCCCAAAGCACTTATTGGAAAAAGAATAAAAAGTAATGATTTCATATCAATTTATTTTCAAAACCTCTCACATATCACTCTATGCTTAATCTTTTCTATAATTACACATTATACATTTAAGGTTTAGTGCAAGTTATTGAAAATCAATAAGGTTATATATGTAGGATTGGTAATTACTGCATGGCTTGTACAATATCTTATTTACATAATTCATTTACTGGCAACTTGCATTTTAATTAACCTAGAATCAGTGCTTCAATGAAATTCTAATTTAGTGTGCTAAATTGAAAAAGTTGTCAAATCTTGCACTTAGCCATGGAACTGTGAGCTTCATTGTCTATTCAAAAAGATTAAGAATTGTGCAATTAAGAAGATGAATTTAATCCTTGAAGTCACAATGTATTCTATAAGTCTTTATTTTCCTGGTAAATTGTGTTAAAAACATGGTAATGATCAGAAGCATTGCCAGATGAATAAGTTTTGCTGACCAAAATATTTTTCCCTTACAATATTCTTATGCAGTAGATAAAGTTATCATAAAACACTACTAGAGGAAAAAAAGTTGATAAAGAAGAAACCACCTTAACACTTCCCCAAACACTCCACACTGACACTGAAAGTATGAATAGAACAGAATTTGATCCTTGTACTGGTTAAACCATGAATATCAACTGCTTGCTTCTTTTTTATTATTTAATCAAAAAGGTTAAATCCAACCTCAGAAGATAGATGTTCCAAATTCAATGTCAAGATTTTCCATAACTCTATGCAGCAAAAATCATATGGATAAGACAAGATGACTTTTTATGGTAGGAAGAAACAGGTTAGATTTTACTGACCTGCTTAATCTGTAGTAATTTTTGCATAAAATATGTAAAATTCCTTTTTTCAGATATCTCTGATGACAACCATTGTATATTGAATGAATTTTCCATACTATTTGACTCATTATTAATGTCCATATTATTGGAAAGAAATTTCATAATGGCTTTTCCCCAAAATTTGCATTATAGTATTGTTCAGAATAAATTCTTAGTGTATATCTGAAATATAACAAAAAGATTATGTCATTGTATTCTGATGATCTGTGCTCTGACATATTCAGTCCTTTCAAAGAGCCCATGAAAAGGACAATAACATTGGAAGTCATATCATCTTATTTATAGCCTTTTTGAACTTGTGAGTATATTGACATAAGTATTTAGGTGAAGTTAATTAATAGAAAGCAGTTGCTTTATAATGCACAGGGCTGGAGCTTTTGTTGTTACACAAGCAAACAGACAAATGCTCTCTCTTTCTCCTGATTTTCAATGTTGTGTCTGAGATTTAGACAAAAGATATAACTTATTTATTTCAAGGCACTTCTATGTCAGTATATACTACACGAGATGTAATATAATTTGTCTGCTACACTATTTATGCAGCATTCTGTCTGGCACAACATTCCCTCTAGACAGAAGGTGATGACATATTAAAGAAGCAAGCAACAAACATTTGATCTTCTGTTTATATTACTTTTTCTCAGAAAAACAAGAGAGCCAATTCAACAGAGATTTGGTTGCCACTGTGTGAACATGGCTCCTGACCTGAGGCATAAGTTGGAGTTTAATAGCTTTACCACCTCAGTAATTTTAAATATAGTATAATCTTTAAAAGGAAAATTCCTTCAGAAATTATCTTTTCATGTTTTTAGTTCAGGTATATGTCAACGATATAATGAGGTGTGATGCATGACATTTTAGCCTAGAAAATTTGTAGGTAGAATTTTTCAGAAAGGAAAAGAATACAAGCATTTCCTTAATGGCTTCCCTTCCTATCATCAAGGAAAAGCTGCTTGAAGCATCAGAGCTAAGAGTGTTTAATATTAAATATCTTAATATTTTCGACTCTTAATATCAAACCAGCTTACTATAAGAGTGTCACAGACTGTGCAGAGAGTGAGGGAGAATATTAAATTTATATGCAACAAGCATCATGAAGTTCTATATCCCTTTACGTTACCAGATTTTAGCAAAATGTTGTAGTGGATGAAAATGTCACTAATCTATTGCCTCTAGACTTCAGTCGTTAGGCTGGGAATCAAAGTGCTAAGTAATTTTATTTTTACTGAGATAGAATGGTTATGATGCACTTGATATGCAGGTGCGGATTGAGGTGAGGACCTCAATATTGGCTTTAATTATATGAGTTAAAGAACAGGAAGAATTGAGACAAATTAAAAAAAAAAAAAAAAAAGTACTATTTTTGCTTTGAAAAGGAGTGAAACTCAGCTCTGTTCCAAGTCACAGTCTTTTGCAGTTAAATATTCACCAGTAACTGAAGAAGTTAATTGAAAACTGTTTTTGATAAGTCTGCGGTTAACACTGTGAGGGGAAGGGTAGCATGCTTTTGGCAAATTTGAAAATGAAAAAATGAACTATCCAAAGAAAAAGCTGGGGCCTCAGACACGTAACCACAATTAGCATCATTTAACAATTTATCCACTCCATGCTAAGGCACGGTAGCTCTGCATAAATGCCTCCCAGAATCCTAAATACTTAAAACCATGTGGCTTAATGTACTGCACTATGACAAAGTGAAGCTGTTGCATTACCTACAAAGCCACTGGATTCATGAACAAAAGACTATAGTTCAGCTAAAGTATCATAATGTGGCTATGCATTGGAGCCTGGTGTCCCATGTTGCCGACATTCATGCACTGTTAACGAACTGAAACATTTAGTTGTTTTTTTTTTTTTCTCTCCAGCTGCAAAACAAAACTGCAGTACAAGCTCTCATAATCTGTTTTTCCAACGTGCCTTGTGGCATTGCTTGTAATGGAGATAGTAAATTCTCAGTGCCAGCTCAACCCCTTGCACCACTGAGAATCATGAAAAACTATGTATTCACATGAGAAGCCCATCCATTTATCTCAGAAATCCTTCAGATGACAATGTCCTCTGATTATCTAGGTTGGATGCAGATCAATACAGTGGTAAAGGGGAAAACCTATAGTCAATCCTCTAACAGCGTGATTTCTCTTAATACAGGATTTGATATATATATTTGAGTTTAAATAAAATTAGATTTCTTATTCCTTTCCCAGTTTACTACAGCAAGAATCATTTCTATTATTCTGACTGTGTAGCAGCTCTTTTTTAGCCTCTTTCTATGTATTTCGTAATATTTAAATATTTTTATTCTATTTGAGTTCCTCACTTTACTAATGCTTTCTAATGACTCATGTAAAATGAAGTTTCAGAGTAGGATGAACTCATCATTCTTTTATTCTAACACAGAACCCTGTTTGTAAAGTTTCTTTCCTAACAAACTATACATATAAATTATCTTTTTGATATGCTAAGTGATTACAGTGGAATTATGCAGTTTTAAAAAAAAGGAGAATTGTATTCTAAGTTTATTTGCCATGTTTTGAGTACTTTATTAAAATAAACTTACATCCATTAATATAAATCCTCCAATTGGAGGTTGGACTCGATTATCTTGAGGTCTCTTCCAACCTAGAAATCTGTGATACTGTGAAAGTAATTTAGAGTTTTAGTGGTTAGTAATTTAGAGTTAATTGTCTGTTTAGCAGTGGTTTAGTAATTTAGAGTTAAGTGTCTGTTTTACATAGAAAATAAGAAAAATGAATTGAAATAATCAAAAATACTCACAATTTTCAGATGTTTGCTGTATCACAAAAACAGTCCAAATGAACATGATGGAAGGAAAAAAAAAATCAACAAAAAATCTCTTGATTTGAACAGAACTTATCATCACTAGGTAAGATCATTGGGACCCCTTCAGTGTGGGGTATTAGCAGACCATTTCCAAATAAGACAGGTTGTTTTTTTGGCTAAATGGTGTCAGTTGTGCTGTTACATTCGTGATAAATGCACATCCATTTAAATTAATGGCTCAAGAGTACTTCAGATTCAAAGTTTTTGTGCTTTACAGATAAACTTTTAGGTACACATACTGTAAAAGAAAAAAAAAAAAGTGAAACCAAAGAGTCAAATATGAATCACTGTCTTGAACGAAATAAGTTTCTTCCACCTGTGCAAGCACAATTAACTGCCACATGAAAGCTCTTAGCGCATGTTTGCAAAACATGGTTAAAAGTTCATATAAATTACACCTCTCTTCTGTCCTTTAGTATGTTGAATACTAAACCCAGTGCTCAGGCACAATTGCAAACTTAATGTAGGAAGTAAAATGGAAAGAGAGGTATACTAATCGAATTAATCACAGTCTTTGCTTGGGAGAAGACTGCTTATCACCAGTGAAATAGGACAGACCACACCTGGGTTTCAGAACTTTTCTGCACCACTGCTCCACAGCTAAAAAATTTCCAAGGGGTTGAGCAAGTCAGAAATTTTCATATAATAATTCAGGTTAATATGGGAATTTTAAAAAACGCTTGTAAAAAATAAAATAAAATAAAATAAAATAAAATAAAATAAAATAAAATAAAATAAAATAAAATAAAATAAAATAAAATAAAATAAAATAAAATAAATGCCTGAAGCAATAAGAACAATTCCACAGTTAATAGGTGTTTAAAATCTGTGAAAAATCTCTTAAAAGCTAAGGAACTCTTCTGTAGGTGAGAGGTCAGAGCATCACTCACAGTCAAGCCCTGTACATCTGTCAAAGTCTTACACATAATTAGCTGATTTTTAGGCAATTAATTCTGATAAGAGAGAGCTTATTTTAGTGGATAATATCCAATTTCTATTGCTTCCTAAAAGGAGCAGATTAACAGATTATTGGAAAAGGGAAAATAACATTTTGTTTTCTTCAGTTACAACATTAAAGAGTTTGTGCTATTGCCTTTGCTTACTTCTTTTGTGACATCTTTTATTTAAGAATAATGAAAGACAACTCTGGTAACTATTCAACTGAGTTTTTTTTATTTAAAGAGTATCAGTTCCTCCAGCAATTTTACTGGTAGTCATAGACCGGAAAGCTGAAGAAATCTGGGTTGACCTTGATGCTGAATCTGTGTGGCTGATGTGTGTATTCTCTCCTTCCCTTCCTATCTTATCATGGTCCCTGTTATATCAGGTGTATATTTTCCTTTTCCAGGGAGAGGTCAGAAGATAATTTAGCCTTAAGCAGATATCAGAGATGTTTCAGGACTTCTAGCTACAGCAACTTCTTAAAAGTCAACAGCAATATCTAGAATATAACATTGGCTTTTTTTTTAATTCCTTTTTTTTTTTTTGGGGGGGGGTGGGGCGGGGGATTTATTCTAAATGGTGGGAGAGGACTTGTCAGGTTATGCATAACCAGGACTGAGAAAATTCTTATGGGCTGTTCTGCAAGATTCAGACCATGGCATTTCCATGGCTAGGGCAAGATGATTTTGCATCTATTATGAACACAAAACAGCTCTGAATGTGGATGTTCCAAAAATGGGTGCCAAAACATCAAGGCCCATTGATTCAGATATATAATGTATTTGATGCTTTTATTTTAATGACAACAATTCAGGGAAGGTTTAACTTGAATAAGGAAACATTTAGTAAAATATATCCTTCCAAAAATATTTCAAGACTCAAAAGAATAATATTTTCCAGGCAAGGTCAGTATCTTTTTTTTTTCTGGTTTCCTTTTGTTTTTTGGTAATTTCTCTGAGGCTACTGAACTAATAGTCTTGCAGATAGCTCTCATTAACTTATTTGAATCACACCGTGAATAAACAGCACAAAATAAAAGCAGGCTAAGCGTTATAAATTGCATGTTCTTCAGATAGAATCCTGGATATATGTGCATTCATCACACTCATTCATTTCAAAATGCACTATTTTAGGATGTTTTGTTTGGAATTAAAAATAAAAATAAAAATGTGAGTTTATAAGCAAGTAAATCATCTGAATACCACTGGAGGAATTAGTTAATCTACAACTGCCTCTGAGTAAAAAATCTACTGCTGTGTACAAATAATAAATGATATAGGCTCTCTATCAAAGATGTCTACCTGATATGTAAGAATTGAATCTTTATTGAGTTTTAAAATGGGTTAAATAAAAAGACATTAGGAAGCAATTTTAACTCATATCATTTTTTTGCTAGTATCTTCACCTAAAATGCCTGCAAAGAGTATAAAATTGCTGTTCTTATAAGATCCCAAATTATTGGATGGCATTTTCTCTAATTGTGTCCGCTCATCTTCAGGGTTTAAATTGAAGGGTCATCTTGCAAGTAATTTAGTCTTCATTTGCGAAGTACATTTGCATGATGAAAATGTAAGATTAAGGTTCTTAAGAACTTTAAAACACTTTCTACATCTTTTGCAAGTTGTTTTTTTTTTCATCCCTATCTACTTTAGCACTTAAACACCATAACAAGTTTAGGAGTAGTTCCTTATAAAATAAAAGGAAATGTCTTTTGCTCTCTACTATTTTTAAGAACTTATCTCAATGCAGTTTATTCCATAATGTGGAAAAGCAGAATGATGCGTAATTTTCATGCATGCTGCCTTTGCCACAGTTGTTTGAAATGGCATATTGAACAAATTAGGGCCTTTTGCGGTTGTTGGAAGGCAAACGTGGAACCATAGAATCATAGAATGTTTTGAGTTGGAAGGGACCTTAACGATCATTTAATTCCACCCCCTCTGACATGGGCAGGGACATCTTCCATTAGATCAGTTGTTCCATCCAACCTGGCCTTAAACACTTCCAGGGGTGGGGCATCCACAACTTCTCTGGGCAACTTGTTTGAGTGCCTTACAATCTCAAAGTAAAGAATCCTTATATGCTTCCTTATAGCACATCTAAATTTACCCTCCTTTAGTTTAAAGCTATTACTCGTTGTTCTATCACTACACTCCCTGACAAAGAGTTCCTCCCCAACTTTTCTGTAGGCCCTCTTTAAGTACTAGAAAACCCCTATAAGGTCTCCACAGAGCCTTCTCTTCTCCAGGCTGAACAACCCCAACTCCCTCAGTCTGTCTTTGTAGGAGAGGGACTCCAGCCATTTGATTATCCTTGAGGCCCTTCTCTGGACGTGGTCTAATAGGCCCATGTCTTTGATATGCTGGGGGCCCCAGAGCTGAATACAGTACTCCATGTGGCGTCTCACAAAAGCATAGTAGATGGGGACAAACACCTCCCTCACCCTGTTGACCAAGTTTCTTTTGATGAAGGCTGGGATACAGGTGGCTTTCTTGGTGCAAGCCCACATTGCCAGCTCATGTTGAGCTTCTCATCAGCTTCTCATCCCCAGCTCCTTCTCAACAGGACTAGTATCTAACCATTCTCTGCCCAGCCTGTATTTGTGCTTAGGATTGCCCCAGCCCAGGTGCAAGACCTCGCGTTTGACCTTGTTGAACTTCATGAGGTTTGCACAGGCCCACCTCTCATGCCTGTCAAGGTCCCTCTGGATGGCATCCCTTCCCTCCAGCATGTCAACTGCACCACACGGTTTGGTGTCATTGGTAAACTTGCTGAGAGTGCCCTCAATCTCACTGTCCATGTCACTGATAAAGATGTTAAACAGTGCTGTTTTCTATACTGAACCCTGAGGAACACCATTTGTTACAAATCTCCACTTGGACATTGAGTTGTTGACAGCAACTCTTTGAGTGCAACCATCCAGCCAATTCCTTACTCACCAAATGGTCCATCCATCAAATCATTGTCTTTCCAATTGAGAGACAAGGGTATCATGTGGGACAGTGTCAAATGCTTTACACAAGTCCAGGTAGATGATGTCAGTTGCTCTTCCCCTATCCACCAATGCTGGAACCCCATCATAGGAGGCCACCAGATTTGTCAGGCATGATCTGCCCTTAGTGAAGCCATGTTGGCTGTCACCTATCACCTCCTTATTTTCCATGTGCCTTAGCATAGTTACAAGGAAAATCTGCTCCATGATCTTGCTGGGCACAGAGATGAGACTGACTGGTCTGTATTTCCATGGGTCTTCCTTTTTTTCCTTTTTTAAAAATTGGGTTATGTATTCCCTCTCCCAGTCAGTGGGAACTTCACCAAACTGCCACAACTTCCCAAACGTGATGCAGACTATTCCCACACAACACTATGTACAGTCCTACCTAAGTTTCTCCTTGGTGAGTTTCTGGGAGGAAAGGGTCTGTGCTCTACGTAGTGTTCAAGGCCCACTATCATGATCTAATCATGATCTAATCATCTTAATCAGGAACTTTGTTGCTCACCAGGAGTAAAATATTTATTACTCTCATGCTTCTGCAAAATTAGATCAAGAGAGGCACTGGAAGTCTGAATTAAAATTTCTTCCCTGTATGTCCGAACAATGTTTAAAGAAAATAAATTTTAACAGAGCTATCCTTGATACCATACAGGTGTCCCTCCTATGTTCTTTCTGTGTTGGCCAGAATACTGAACAAAATCTTGCTCTATTTCTTCTGAAATTCGAGTTAGAGTGATGCTTTATCTGTAAAATACAGAGCTCTTTTTATGCAATTACTTAGTAAAGTCCCAGCTGACTATACTAAAAAATATGCCAGAAAGTTCTTAAGCTTAAGGTTAATAAATTTTTTTAATATGCGTTAAAAACACATGACTGTACCATGGCTTGTTGCTTTTCAGTGTAATACTATTGGCTTTTGTTTGGGAATCACTGGAAGAATAGAGAATTCAGTTATCTCAGCAACAGTTGTGAATAATATTTCATTTTTGACCTATGGAAATGCAAGGGGCAAACTAGAAAAATTAGTTTATTCGGGCAGATGAAAACCTATTGTAAGGGAGGATGTCATTGTCTAAGAACAATAGACATAATGATAAAACAAACAGAATGATAATGGCTGGAGGCAGCATCTCTGCTGAGATATACGCATCCTTGTCTCAGCTAGGGGAGCACTGACAGCATGTACAGGACAAGAAGTGTTGAATTTTTAACACACGGAAAATGTTATGTCAGCCAGGTCACAACTCTGCCTTTAATAAGATGAAATGACTTAAATTGGAAGCCACCTGCACATAGGTTAGGATATATGCAGCCTGTTCAGTTCCCAGCATGTAATCTGTTCTGTGAAGAGTACATTTCAGTTATAAAGAAAGCCCCCTACAATGCATCCATTGTGAAGCATAGCTAATGTGTCATTCATATACAATCATAAACAGCTTTAAAAGCACATTGATTCTGTTTATTTTGATTTGAACGATGCCTGTATATTTGAACATGTAGTTATTTCTTGAAATAACTGGGAAACAGCAATCAAGAGAAAGAAGTTGATTAGCAATTTAAAGCAAAGCAAAATGGAAACACTTCTCATATACTGTCAAGATTCATTCCAAGTACCTCCCATTAAAATGGTACTGCTTACAGTAGTAGGCTGCAGTGATTCACTGCCATATTAATGTGTTGCTGAGTACAAGTGAAATCTATATTCAGTTACCTAAGATTTTAGTTTTTTATTGTTGATTTTTCTCTCAACATAAGCTTTTTGTTGCACATGACATCATAGTCCATTAAAATAGGAAACTTTTTAGACCAATGTTAAAGTCTCCTCTCCAAGGTCAGTGGAGTTATACTAAGCCAGAAAGAAGGCAGGAGAACAAAGCACTCAAGCAAGGTATTTTGAAGACTCAGACCATAGCTTTTTTTTTTTTTTTTTTTTTCTGGTGATCAACATTCCACATTATGGTTGATCATTTATGACATTTTTTTTAACCTGTCATGTACATTATAATATAAATATATATATATATACATCCTTGTCAGACTGAACTAAAAAGGAAATAAGTAGAAATTAAGTCACTAACATCGCTCTGTCATAAAAGTTTCTGGGTGGCCTTTGGAGAGTTTGATATATATTTCCCGTATAAATTGCAATATTTAAAAGCTGTATGTTTTTTACTGGAGAATTATACAAGCCTTTATAAATAGCAAGATACTTATAAAGATATTTGTTTATATAATAAATTGTTTTTATTCTTGAAATTAAGAGTTATTTTTTTCAGGTGCAATCTCTAGTCAAGCTATCTTCAGATGGGTGTCAATCACCTCTGATGAACTAGAATATATAGACCTGGTTTAAAATCTGGGTTATCTTTTCCAAAATCTGGTATGTACTGCAAAATGCAGCACTGAAGATGATTTAGGAAGCATCATTCTCAAATCAGAACAGATACTTGCATTTGGGACAGTGTAATTTCTTCCATTTAATGAATGATGGATGAAACCAAAGCTTTCATGCTTTTCTTAATCAAGTATTTTTTCATGGTAAATTGAATACAGATAGTCTGAGCACACTGTTAGATAATGTCCTTTTATTATCTTTATTTTATAATGCCTTTAAAACTATTCCTTGTAAAGGACTTAATTCATCTCTATACTAATTGTAGCCATGTTTCACTTTGGAAAGGATTACCACAGTTGGGCAAAGGATCTTCACATATAGCTGTTATATCAGCTAGAATCTAGGTCCTTCACATGCTCATAAATATTTTAATTTTAAATGTATAGACTGTTCTGCTATGCTTTCATGCTTGAAGTTGGCTGAATAGTTACATCTTTGCTGTGCGGGACTTATGTGGGACCCTAAAGAGCTTTCTATCATTTGAAGGAATACGATAGAATTATCTGTCCAACATCATCCAAAAATAAGAGCCAGAGACATAAAACATCAAAGAGCTAAATCTTGTACTAGTATACCACTAGCTGTATCAGTTTCCTAACTTCAAAGGAAAAAGAAAAAAACACACACATAAAAAAAGAAATAAAAACATCAAATTAAAGAAATTAAAAACCAGTGGAATTATGCATCATCTGTGTATTTGTATTTTACAGACAAGTAGAAATAGGGATAGTCATATAAGAGAAGGACATCAAACCAAATGGTGTCAAATACCAAAGCTCATGTTTGTCAGGGTTGTTAGGTGGGGACAGAAACACATATCATCCTCTCTAACATGAATTAAATATTGAAACAAACAACAATAGAACTAACTAGAAATAATCAACATGTTTTGAATCTGGTTCTGCTAGATCTTCTTCTCTTCACTTTTATGACAACACATATAAAAACCTGCTCTTATTCTCTCTGAACAAAATGAAGATGTGACAAAGCTGATAGTGCCTGAAATTGGCACTGAAATGTGATCCTGAGGGGCTTCCCATAAAGCTGTTTGTTGCTCTTTTATGCTTGTATTTTGTGTATTGTAGACTGTGAAGCAGCAAGTGGAAAGGTCATCTGGTCATATCAGTAGTATTTGCTTCTTTATGCTACAAAAGTAGATGAGATATTGTGTCTGAGAAGCTTGACATAGAAAGTGACAAAAAAAAAAAAAAGATGATTCCACCAGAGTTGTTTATGCATGCGCTACAAAATGAGGTATCAAAACTCACTCATGCTTTCTTTACGTTAGGAGAGGGATCATTATTTTTGCTGACATGCTCACCAGGATATCTCCTGGTATTGATGTGAAAAATACTGTCTTGAGAAGACATACATAAACTCAGGAGGTAAATCCTACAACAGGTTATACAGGTGGTTTCACTCAAGGGAATCTAACGTGAACTCAGAACATCTGTTCTGAGAAAACAACTGCTGAGGAGAATGGGATTATCTGGGATTTGGCCTGTTGCCACTGGTGGTACACTTTGATTTGGGTTACTACAGAATATAAATGTAATGTCTCTGAAACACTGGAGACACCTCTGCAGCCTACAATCAGTGCACCTTTCTGGAGGGATTTAGAAAAGAAAGCACTTGCAAGATAGGGAATTTAGAGACTAAAAATCTGCACCAGTGTAGGCAAGACATTGATTTTTTTTTTTTTCCATTTTTTAATTTTGTGTGATAAATTTTGCAGTCTGTGTTTGCTCCATATTTTGGAAGTACTGAGTAGTTTGTTTTAAATTGTGACTTTTTTTCCAACCGTAGGACTGATTCTGGGTAATGCTGAGCTCAGTATTGTGTTCTCTCCCCTCATTGTATGAGGCCCCAGGATTAGGTAGCCACTGTCCATTCAAGGTATTCATCAGCCTAGATTGAAATGGGGATTTCAGGCCATGTCTAAATTTATAAGAAGAGTAATGCAATAGCAGCAGATCAAGACAGTGGGAATATAAATAAATAAATAAATGACTGGATGCCATTCCTTTATGGAAGGCAGAGTGTGAGGAAGTGTTTCCCAGACTTTTCTGGCTATGTGGACTGAGTGCCCAGTGTTAGGTGGGCTCTTGGAGTGTATCTTTGGTTTATTTTCATTTAAAAGAAAACAACTTATGTGCTCTGAGATGCAAACTGAATGTGGCAATTGGAGGCAAATGGGAGATCTGCTTCAAAAAATAATGTCTGATCTGAGTTAAACATTAATCTTCAGACTTAGGGCATGGAACTGATATTCAGTATCAGAGGGGTGATATATCTTACAGAAATCATAACCCCTGTTTTCTCAGCCCAAGATCATATTACTGACTTGTCTGTTATGCTGGACAGGACATCTGGAGGTGAGGGAAAAGACCTGTGATCTATTTTCACTGTTTCTGTAGTTGCTCCATTCAAATACAAGTGACCATTGTTCAACCGATCTGTTTGAAAGTTTCCTTAGAAAAAGTGTGGTGGTTTTACTTGGTTGGGCGACCGAGCTCCACCACAACCGCTCTCTCACTCCCCCTCCTCAAAGAGGAATGGGGAGAAAATATGATGAAAAGGGCTCAAAGGTTGAGATAAGGACAGGGAGATCACGCAGTAATTATTGTGCCAGGCAAAACAGACTCAGCATAGGGAGATAGTAAGATTTATTGCCTATTACTAACAAGCTAGAGAAGCGAGAAACAAAGGAAAGAAATCAAAAGCACCTTCCTCCCCATCCACGCTCTTCCACCTCCTCCCCCCGAGCAGTGCAGGGGAATGGGGGAATGGGGGTTATGGTCAGTCTGTAGCGCTTCTTCTCCACCGCTCCTTCTCGGTCAGTCTCGTCCCCTGTGCTGTGGGGTCCCTCCCACGGGTTGCAATCCTTGGTGAACTGATCCAGCGTGGGCTGCCCACAGGCAGCATCTCTTCAAGAACTGCTCCAGACACAGGTCCATACCACGGGGTCCATCCCTCAGGAGCAAACTGCTCCAACCTGGATCCGCCACGGGCAGCAGCTCCTGCCAGGTCACCTGCTCCTGTGTGGTCTCCTCTCCATGAACTACAGGTCCAGCCCGGAATCTGCTCCAGCAGGGGTCTTCCACAGGCCGCAGCCTCCGTCGGTGCAGGTCCACCTGCTCCACTGTGGTCTCCTCCACGGGCTGCAGCGTGGAACCCTGCTCCACCATAGTACTCCATGGGCTGCAGGGGGACAGCCTGCTTCACAATGGTCCTCACCACAGGCCGCAGGGGACTTCTGCTCCAGCGCCTGGAGCACCTCTCCCTCTCCTTCTTCACTGACCTTGGTGCCTGCAAGGCTGTTCCTCACTCCTCTCACTCTCTCAGCTGCTGTGTGGCGCAGCGTTGTTTTTGGTTTTTTTTTTTTTTTTTCCTTGTCTTAAATATGCTCTCACAGAGGTGCAAAGCAACATCATTTATTGGCTCAGCTCTGGTCAGCAGTGGGGCCCTTACATAACATGGGGCAGCTTCTAGATTCTTCTCACAGAAGCCACCCCTATGGCCCCCTGCTACCAAAACCTTGCCACGTAAACCCACTACAAAAAGAAAGAAAAAGCTTGGGTTTTTCAATTCTTCATCCTAAGTTCTTTCAACTACTCTGGGAATTTGACAATTGCAATTGAGATTAAACTTTAGGACCCTTTGTCTCCCATTTCATCAAAGTAAATTTGTAGGAGCATCTAGGAGTAACTAAAATTATTTCAAATGGATGCCTAATGAGAAATCTTTGTATGTTGGTTGGTTTGTTTTGATGAATATCAATATCTAAACCCGTCATGATCACTCCTAAGTTGTGATAGTATCATGAATATAGAAAATGAATTTTTAACTCTTTTCCACACACAGAGAGGCTTGCAACTGCTAACAATGCCACAAAAAGGCCAAAGACCGAAATTCAAAATGGACATTGAGAAATAGTAGATTTTGAAGAAAGTAAATGAGAACAGCAAATTGTCAAGAATATGATAATTTTATATAGAACAAGAGGTATAAAGCCACCTTCTTTTTGTTACACTGTACCTGTTCATCCTATTCCTTCACTTAGCTGTGTGGACATACAATTATCTTCTTTTTCATCAGGACCAAGTCAGGACCAAGTTTATATATTGCCTCTCCTTCATTTTCTGCTGCATCTTCTACTCCTCTGCTTTCATCCTCACCAAATTATTAATTGCTACAAAGATCTTTTCTAAGGGAAACATACAAAGCACTAAAAAGACAAATGCTCTACTAGAACGCACCAGTTTTTGAGTATGTGAAATTTTGTTTCTAAACAACTTGGCAGTGACCTTATTTCCCACTTCAGTGATCTTCTTTAATCACTTCTATTTGTGTATCTAGTTTTTAAGTTGGTGGGTTTTTTTTTTTTTTGTTTGTTTGGTTTTTTTCTTGGTTGTTCCTCCCCACCCCCCTTCTCTATTTCTCCTTCAACTCCTTTAGCTGTAGCAATGGTGCAGAATGCTGATGAGCAAGACTTGTCTCAAGCCAGGTAATCATTTTCAGCACCAAACACTGACTGCACTTCTAAGGGAAATTTGCAGGCTGAGCAAACCTTAAAAGTACAGTAAAAGCATTTGATGTGCACTCATTGCAGGTGCATCCACTGTTCATCTTCTCTCTGTACTGAAAACTGTTGAGACAAGGATTTGCTACAACACTGATTGCACCAAAATGATATCCTACATTCTTTCTCTATTTTAGCTAGTATTTTGGCCATATCTACTGTACATTGCAGTCATAAAGCAGTCTTTAATGTACATGTGGAATGGTACAGGGGTGATATACAATACTGAACAAAGAGCTCTATTATTACATATAATGTGAAGCTTTGCATAACTTGTCACTGGGCAAAAATCTCAGCTGGAGTACATCCATAAAACTCCCGGGAGATCAAGAGATCTGATGCTAGTGGGAGTTCAGACTTAACCATTATATATGAAGAAGAATGACTCTTAGTTGGCATCTGCTTTTATGAAAAATCACATGAGAGGTTAAATGTTTGAGGAGGCTGGGTCTTGAAATCCTCTTTGTGTTTGAAGTATGATTTAGGTGAACAGCTGATTACTCAAATCTCTAAAAACAAGCTTCTTTCTTGCAATCAAGTATTTAGATTCTGGATTCACACTTGCAGCTCAAGTGTGGATGCAAACTGAACTCACAAGGGAGAAATTCACATACAAAAATATAATCTTAATTTTGAATTTGTATCTCCTTGCTTGGGGACTAGGAATACTATTCACATGTTGATTTATACTTGTACTGTTCAACAATCACATTAGTTGAATTTTTAATGTTCTGTAGCTTCCAGGTTAGTCTATTTTTGTTATGATTGGGTACACTTAACTAGATTCATTGTTTTTAAATAAAATAAATAGGCAATTTAGTTGTACCTTTTCAGAAAAACACAGAGCCTCTCATCGCTAATAATTTTCCATCTTCTAAAATCTTATTATTTTGTTTTCACTACCACTACATAAAAGTTGCTTTATATCAATCATTTCACTTTTTGTTTCACAAGCAAAAACATCAGTACATTGTACTAATGTGTTACTGTAGAAAGTCAATAGTAAGGAAGAAGGCTGCCAATATGATAAAGTGGCTGCTGAGACAAATTTGACAGAGTTGATCTGTATTTTGCTTTCAACCTGCTTGTGCTGAGAATGAGGCATGATGATTTGCAACTAGAATCTGCACCCAAGGCTTCCAGCTTTAAGATCTTGTAGGTTTGTTAGACTATCATTCACAGCCAAGAAATCAACATAACTTTCTTTTCACTTTCTAAATAGTTGAGAATAATGCATTTAAATTGCTCAGCAGATATTTTTCTTCTGAACCTTAAGGTTTCTCTTACTGCATGTAGTTAAGGAAGGACTGATGACAGCGTATACATTCATACTAATTTTATAGTGAGACACATATAGACATGGGTGCTCTGGAAGTGTGTTTTAGAACTTAGAAATGGAACCAGATGTATTATTTTGGATATAAATCTGGAATACGGGTGTAATACATTTGTCTTTTATTCATCCTTATGAAATTAACATTATTATTTTTATTATTTAAGGATGATCTAAAAGGAAAGAAAGACCAGTTGCCTGTAATGTTCAATTTTCCTAGATTGCAGCCTGTATTATCACTCTTGAAACTGAGGTTCTTATTCAATAATGTTAATTGTGGGCATGGAAAAAGAATATTATACTCTTAAAATCATCAGGAAATATAGATCCATATCTGCTACTTTGTACTACTCTTAGTTTAAAACTACT